>NC_092875.1:307939806-308278766 GCF_028372415.1 Notamacropus eugenii | reverse complement strand
TAAGGGGTAGGGGTACGGTTAGAGGGCATTTAGGGGTAGGGGTAGGGGTAGGGTTAGGATTAGGGTTAGGGTTTGTGTTGGTAGAATCGAAGTTTAGGGTTAGGCGTAGGGTGAGGATTGCCTTTTGGGTTACAACCGAGTGCATTTAGAGTTAGGGTTAGTGTTGAGATTGATGATTTAGTGTTAGACTTAGAATCGAGCACATTAGGGTTAGAGTTATGGTTAGAATCCACTATATTTAAGCTTAGGGTTAGGGTTAGGGTTATTAGGGTCAGGATTAGAATCGAGAGCATTTAAGGATAGTGTTAGGGTGAGAGTTAGGTTTAGGGTTAGGTTTCGTAGAATTGAGGGTCAGGGTTATCTTTAGGGTTAGGGTTAGGGTTAGAATGAAGCGCATTTTTAGTGTTAGGGGTTGGGTCAGGGTTAGGGTTAGAGTGCATACAGAGGTAGGGATAGGAGGAGGGTTGGGATTAGGGGTAGGGTTTGTGTTGGTAGAATCGAGGTTTACGGTTAGGCTTAGGGTCAGGATTGCTTTTTGGGTTAAAGTTGAATGCATTTAGGGTTAGCCTTAGAGCTGAGATTGACGATTTAGTCTTAGGGTTAAAATCGAGCACATTATGGTTAGAGTTATGGTTAGAATCCAGTGCATTTAGGGTTAGGATTAGGGATAGGGTTAGGTTTATGTTTAGGGTGAGGGTTAGAATTGAGTGCATTTAAGGATAGTGTTAGTGTTAGAGTTAGGTATAGGGATAGCTTTCGTAGAATCGAGGGTCAGTGTTAGGGTGAGGGTTAGGGTTAGGATTACGGTTAGAATCAGGAGAATTTTTAGCGTTAGGGTTGGGGTTAGGGTCAGGGTTTGAGTGCATTTAGCGGTAGGGGAGGAGTTGCTTTAGGATTAGGGTTAGGGTTTGTGTTGGTAGAATCGAGGTTTTGGGTTAGCCTTAGGGTCAGGAAAGCATTTTGGCTCATAATTCAGAGCATTTGGGCTTAGGGTTAGTGTTGAAATTGATGATTTAGTTATAGCGTTAGAATCAGGCACATTTAGGGATAGAGTTGTGATTAGAATTCAGTGCATTTAGGGTTAGGGTTAGGGTTAGTGTTAGGTTTAGGGTCAGGGTTACAATCGAGAGCATTAAGGATAGTGCTAGGGTTAGACTTAGGTTTAGGTTTAGCTTTCGTAGAATCGAGGGTTAGGCTTAGGGTTAGGCTTAGGGTGAGGGTTAGGGTTAGAATCAAGCACAGCTTTAGTGTTAGCGTTAGGGTGAGGATTAGGGTTAAAGGGCTTTTAGGGCTAGTGGAAGGGATAGCGTTAGGATTAGGGTTAAGGTTTGTGTTGGTAGAATCGAGGTTTAGGTTTAGGCTTAGGTTCAGGATTGCATTTTGCATCAGAATCGAGTGTATTTAGGCTTTGGGTTAGTGTTCAAATTGACGATTTAGTGTTAGGGTTTGAATCGAGCACATTTAGGGTTAGAGTTATGCTTAGAATTCAGTGCATTTAGGGTCAGCGTGAGGGTTAGGGTTAGGTTGAGGGTCAGGGTTAAAATTGAGAGCATTTAAGGATAGTGATAGGGTTAGAGTTAGGTTTAGCGTTCGCTTTCGTAGAATCGAGGGTTAGGCTTAAGGTTAGGCTTAGGGTTAGGGTTAGGGTTAGAATCAGGCACATTTTTAATGGTCTGCTTTTCATCAGGGTATGGCTTAGAGTGCATCTAGGAGTAGGCGTAGTAGTAGGGTTAGGATTAGGGTTAAGGTTTGTGTTGGTAGAATCGAGGTTTAGGGTTAGTCTTCGGGCCAGAAATGGCTTTTGGGTTAGAGTCGAGTGCATTTAGGGTTAGGGATAGTGTTGAAATTGACGATTTAGTGTTTGGGTTAGAATCGAGCACATTTAGGGTTAGAGTTTTGGTTAGAATTCGTTAGGGTTAGGGTTAGTGTAAGGGGTAGGGGTAGGCTTAGAGGGCATTTAGGGGTAGGGGTAGGGGTAGGGTTAGGATTAGGGTTAGGGTTTGTGTTGGTAGAATCGAAGTTTAGGGTTAGGGGTAGGGTGAGGATTGCCTTTTGGGTTACAACCGAGTGCATTTAGAGTTAGGGTTAGTGTTGAGATTGATGATTTAGTGTTAGACTTAGAATCGAGCACATTAGGGTTAGAGTTATGGTTAGAATCCACTATATTTAAGCTTAGGGTTAGGGTTAGGGTTATTAGGGTCAGGATTAGAATCGAGAGCATTTAAGGATAGTGTTAGGGTTACAGTTAGGTTTAGGGTTAGGTTTCGTAGAATTGAGGGTCAGGGTTATCTTTAGGGTTAGGGTTAGGGTTAGAATGAAGCGCATTTTTAGTGTTAGGGGTTGGGTCAGGCTTAGGGTTAGAGTGCATATAGAGGTAGGAATAGGAGGGGGGTTGGTATTTGGGTTAAGGTTTGTGTTGGTAGAATCGAGGTTTAGGGTTAGGCTTAGGGTCAGGATTGCTTTTTGGGTTAGATTCGAGTACATTTAGGGTTAGGCTTAGTGTTAAGATTGACGATTTGCTGTTAGGGTTATAATCGAGCACATTAGGGTTAGAGTAATAGTTAGAATCCAGTGCATTTAGGGTTAGCATTAGGGATAGGGTTAGGGTTATGTTTAGGGTGAGGGTTAGAA
Organism: Notamacropus eugenii; assembly: GCF_028372415.1. Classification (NCBI taxonomy): domain Eukaryota; kingdom Metazoa; phylum Chordata; class Mammalia; order Diprotodontia; family Macropodidae; genus Notamacropus; species Notamacropus eugenii. Next base: position 308,276,135 of record NC_092875.1, on the reverse strand, counting down.
TCGAGTGCATTGAAGGTTAGTGTTAGGGTTAGAGTTAGGTATAGGGTTAGCTTTCGTAGAATCGATGGTTAGGCTTAGGGTGAGGGTTAGGGTTAGGATTAGGGTTAGAATCAGGAGCATTTTTAGCGTTAGGGTTGGGGTTAGGGTCAGGGTTTGAGTGCATTTAGCGGTAGGAGAGGAGTTGCTTTAGGATTAGGGTTAGGGTTTGTGTTGGTAGAATCGAGGTTTTGGGTTAGGCTTAGGGTCAGGAGAGGATTTTGGGTCTTAATTCAGAGCATTTGGACTTAGGGTTAGTGTTGAAATTGATGATTTAGTTATAGCGTTAGAATCAGGCACATTTAGGGATAGAGTTGTCATTAGAATTCAGTGCATTTAGGGTTGGGTTAGGGTTAGGGTTAGGTTTAGGGTCAGGGTTAGAATCGAGAGCATTAAGGATAGTGCTAGGGTTAGACTTAGGTTTAGGTTTAGCTTTCGTAGAATCGATGGTTAGGCTTAGGGTTAGGCTTAGGGTGAGGGTTAGGGTTAGAATCAAGCACAGCTTTAGTGTTAGCGTTAGGGTGAGGATTAGGGTTAAAGGGCTTTTAGGGCTAGTGGAAGGGATAGGGTTAGGATTAGGGTTAAGGTTTGTGTTGGTAGAATCGAGGTTTAGGTTTAGGCTTAGGGTCAGGATTGCATTTTGGATCAGAATCGAGTGTATTTAGGCTTTGGGTTAGTGTTCAAATTGACGATTTAGTGTTAGGGTTCGAATCGAGCACATTTAGGGTTAGAGTTATGCTTAGAATTCAGTGCATTTAGGGTTAGCGTTAGGGTTAGTGTTAGGTTGAGGGTCAGGGTTAAAATCGAGAGCATTTAAGGATAGTGATAGGGTTAGAGTTAGGTTTAGCGTTCGCTTTCGTAGAATCTAGGGTTAGGTTTAAGGTTAGGCTTAGGGTTAGGGTTAGGGTTAGAATCAGGCACATTTTTAGTGGTCTGCTTTTCATCACGGTATGGCTTAGAGTGCATTTAGGAGTAGGCGTAGTAGTAGGGTTAGGATTAGGGTTAAGGTTTGTGTTGGTAGAATCGAGGTTTAGGGTTAGGCTTCGGGCCAGGAATGGCTTTTGGGTTAGAGTCGAGTGCATTTAGGGTTAGGGATAGTGTTGAAATTGACGATTTAGTGTTTGGGTTAGAGTCGAGCACATTTAGGGTTAGAGTTTTGGTTAGAATTCGTTAGGGTTAGGGTTAGTGTAAGGGGTAGGGGTAGGCTTAGAGGGCATTTAGGGGTAGGGGTAGGGGTAGGGTTAGGATTAGGGTTAGGGTTTGTGTTGGTAGAATCGAAGTTTAGGGTTAGGCGTAGGGTGAGGATTGCCTTTTGGGTTACAACCGAGTGCATTTAGAGTTAGGGTTAGTGTTGAGATTGATGATTTAGTGTTAGACTTAGAATCGAGCACATTAGGGTTAGAGTTATGGTTAGAATCCACTATATTTAAGCTTAGGGTTAGGGTTAGGGTTATTAGGGTCAGGATTAGAATCGAGAGCATTTAAGGATAGTGTTAGGGTGAGAGTTAGGTTTAGGGTTAGGTTTCGTAGAATTGAGGGTCAGGGTTATCTTTAGGGTTAGGGTTAGGGTTAGAATGAAGCGCATTTTTAGTGTTAGGGGTTGGGTCAGGCTTAGGGTTAGAGTGCATACAGAGGTAGGGATAGGAGGAGGGTTGGGATTAGGGGTAGGGTTTGTGTTGGTAGAATCGAGGTTTACGGTTAGGCTTAGGGTCAGGATTGCTTTTTGGGTTAAAGTTGAATGCATTTAGGGTTAGCCTTAGAGCTGAGATTGACGATTTAGTCTTAGGGTTAAAATCGAGCACATTAGGGTTAGAGTTATGGTTAGAATCCAGTGCATTTAGGGTTAGGATTAGGGATAGGGTTAGGTTTATGTTTAGGGTGAGGGTTAGAATTGAGTGCATTTAAGGATAGTGTTAGTGTTAGAGTTAGGTATAGGGATAGCTTTCGTAGAATCGAGGGTCAGTGTTAGGGTGAGGGTTAGGGTTAGGATTACGGTTAGAATCAGGAGAATTTTTAGCGTTAGGGTTGGGGTTAGGGTCAGGGTTTGAGTGCATTTAGCGGTAGGGGAGGAGTTGCTTTAGGATTAGGGTTAGGGTTTGTGTTGGTAGAATCGAGGTTTTGGGTTAGCCTTAGGGTCAGGAAAGCATTTTGGCTCATAATTCAGAGCATTTGGGCTTAGGGTTAGTGTTGAAATTGATGATTTAGTTATAGCGTTAGAATCAGGCACATTTAGGGATAGAGTTGTGATTAGAATTCAGTGCATTTAGGGTTAGGGTTAGGGTTAGTGTTAGGTTTAGGGTCAGGGTTACAATCGAGAGCATTAAGGATAGTGCTAGGGTTAGACTTAGGTTTAGGTTTAGCTTTCGTAGAATCGAGGGTTAGGCTTAGGGTTAGGCTTAGGGTGAGGGTTAGGGTTAGAATCAAGCACAGCTTTAGTGTTAGCGTTAGGGTGAGGATTAGGGTTAAAGGGCTTTTAGGGCTAGTGGAAGGGATAGCGTTAGGATTAGGGTTAAGGTTTGTGTTGGTAGAATCGAGGTTTAGGTTTAGGCTTAGGTTCAGGATTGCATTTTGCATCAGAATCGAGTGTATTTAGGCTTTGGGTTAGTGTTCAAATTGACGATTTAGTGTTAGGGTTTGAATCGAGCACATTTAGGGTTAGAGTTATGCTTAGAATTCAGTGCATTTAGGGTCAGCGTGAGGGTTAGGGTTAGGTTGAGGGTCAGGGTTAAAATTGAGAGCATTTAAGGATAGTGATAGGGTTAGAGTTAGGTTTAGCGTTCGCTTTCGTAGAATCGAGGGTTAGGCTTAAGGTTAGGCTTAGGGTTAGGGTTAGGGTTAGCATCAGGCACATTTTTAATGGTCTGCTTTTCATCAGGGTATGGCTTAGAGTGCATCTAGGAGTAGGCGTAGTAGTAGGGTTAGGATTAGGGTTAAGGTTTGTGTTGGTAGAATCGAGGTTTAGGGTTAGTCTTCGGGCCAGAAATGGCTTTTGGGTTAGAGTCGAGTGCATTTAGGGTTAGGGATAGTGTTGAAATTGACGATTTAGTGTTTGGGTTAGAATCGAGCACATTTAGGGTTAGAGTTTTGGTTAGAATTCGTTAGGGTTAGGGTTAGTGTAAGGGGTAGGGGTAGGCTTAGAGGGCATTTAGGGGTAGGGGTAGGGGTAGGGTTAGGATTAGGGTTAGGGTTTGTGTTGGTAGAATCGAAGTTTAGGGTTAGGGGTAGGGTGAGGATTGCCTTTTGGGTTACAACCGAGTGCATTTAGAGTTAGGGTTAGTGTTGAGATTGATGATTTAGTGTTAGACTTAGAATCGAGCACATTAGGGTTAGAGTTATGGTTAGAATCCACTATATTTAAGCTTAGGGTTAGGGTTAGGGTTATTAGGGTCAGGATTAGAATCGAGAGCATTTAAGGATAGTGTTAGGGTTACAGTTAGGTTTAGGGTTAGGTTTCGTAGAATTGAGGGTCAGGGTTATCTTTAGGGTTAGGGTTAGGGTTAGAATGAAGCGCATTTTTAGTGTTAGGGGTTGGGTCAGGCTTAGGGTTAGAGTGCATATAGAGGTAGGAATAGGAGGGGGGTTGGTATTTGGGTTAAGGTTTGTGTTGGTAGAATCGAGGTTTAGGGTTAGGCTTAGGGTCAGGATTGCTTTTTGGGTTAGATTCGAGTACATTTAGGGTTAGGCTTAGTGTTAAGATTGACGATTTGCTGTTAGGGTTATAATCGAGCACATTAGGGTTAGAGTAATAGTTAGAATCCAGTGCATTTAGGGTTAGCATTAGGGATAGGGTTAGGGTTATGTTTAGGGTGAGGGTTAGAATCGAGTGCATTGAAGGTTAGTGTTAGGGTTAGAGTTAGGTATAGGGTTAGCTTTCGTAGAATCGATGGTTAGGCTTAAGGTGAGGGTTAGGGTTAGGATTAGGGTTAGAATCAGGAGCATTTTTAGCGTTAGGGTTGGGGTTAGGGTCAGGGTTTGAGTGCATTTAGCGGTAGGAGAGGAGTTGCTTTAGGATTAGGGTTAGGGTTTGTGTTGGTAGAATCGAGGTTTTGGGTTAGGCTTAGGGTCAGGAGAGGATTTTGGGTCTTAATTCAGAGCATTTGGACTTAGGGTTAGTGTTGAAATTGATGATTTAGTTATAGCGTTAGAATCAGGCACATTTAGGGATAGAGTTGTCATAAGAATTCAGTGCATTTAGGGTTGGGTTAGGGTTAGGGTTAGGTTTAGGGTCAGGGTTAGAATCGAGAGCATTAAGGATAGTGCTAGGGTTAGACTTAGGTTTAGGTTTAGCTTTCGTAGAATCGAGGGTTAGGCTTAGGGTTAGGCTTAGGGTGAGGGTTAGGGTTAGAATCAAGCACAGCTTTAGTGTTAGCGTTAGGGTGAGGATTAGGGTTAAAGGGCTTTTAGGGCTAGTGGAAGGGATAGGGTTAGGATTAGGGTTAAGGTTTGTGTTGGTAGAATCGAGGTTTAGGTTTAGGCTTAGGGTCAGGATTGCATTTTGGATCAGAATCGAGTGTATTTAGGCTTTGGGTTAGTGTTCAAATTGACGATTTAGTGTTAGGGTTCGAATCGAGCACATTTAGGGTTAGAGTTATGCTTAGAATTCAGTGCATTTAGGGTTAGCGTTAGGGTTAGTGTTAGGTTGAGGGTCAGGGTTAAAATCGAGAGCATTTAAGGATAGTGATAGGGTTAGAGTTAGGTTTAGCGTTCGCTTTCGTAGAATCTAGGGTTAGGTTTAAGGTTAGGCTTAGGGTTAGGGTTAGGGTTAGAATCAGGCACATTTTTAGTGGTCTGCTTTTCATCACGGTATGGCTTAGAGTGCATTTAGGAGTAGGCGTAGTAGTAGGGTTAGGATTAGGGTTAAGGTTTGTGTTGGTAGAATCGAGGTTTAGGGTTAGGCTTCGGGCCAGGAATGGCTTTTGGGTTAGAGTCGAGTGCATTTAGGGTTAGGGATAGTGTTGAAATTGACGATTTAGTGTTTGGGTTAGAGTCGAGCACATTTAGGGTTAGAGTTTTGGTTAGAATTCGTTAGGGTTAGGGTTAGTGTAAGGGGTAGGGGTAGGCTTAGAGGGCATTTAGGGGTAGGGGTAGGGGTAGGGTTAGGATTAGGGTTAGGGTTTGTGTTGGTAGAATCGAAGTTTAGGGTTAGGCGTAGGGTGAGGATTGCCTTTTGGGTTACAACCGAGTGCATTTAGAGTTAGGGTTAGTGTTGAGATTGATGATTTAGTGTTAGACTTAGAATCGAGCACATTAGGGTTAGAGTTATGGTTAGAATCCACTATATTTAAGCTTAGGGTTAGGGTTAGGGTTATTAGGGTCAGGATTAGAATCGAGAGCATTTAAGGATAGTGTTAGGGTGAGAGTTAGGTTTAGGGTTAGGTTTCGTAGAATTGAGGGTCAGGGTTATCTTTAGGGTTAGGGTTAGGGTTAGAATGAAGCGCATTTTTAGTGTTAGGGGTTGGGTCAGGCTTAGGGTTAGAGTGCATACAGAGGTAGGGATAGGAGGAGGGTTGGGATTAGGGGTAGGGTTTGTGTTGGTAGAATCGAGGTTTACGGTTAGGCTTAGGGTCAGGATTGCTTTTTGGGTTAAAGTTGAATGCATTTAGGGTTAGCCTTAGAGCTGAGATTGACGATTTAGTCTTAGGGTTAAAATCGAGCACATTAGGGTTAGAGTTATGGTTAGAATCCAGTGCATTTAGGGTTAGGATTAGGGATAGGGTTAGGTTTATGTTTAGGGTGAGGGTTAGAATTGAGTGCATTTAAGGATAGTGTTAGTGTTAGAGTTAGGTATAGGGATAGCTTTCGTAGAATCGAGGGTCAGTGTTAGGGTGAGGGTTAGGGTTAGGATTACGGTTAGAATCAGGAGAATTTTTAGCGTTAGGGTTGGGGTTAGGGTCAGGGTTTGAGTGCATTTAGCGGTAGGGGAGGAGTTGCTTTAGGATTAGGGTTAGGGTTTGTGTTGGTAGAATCGAGGTTTTGGGTTAGCCTTAGGGTCAGGAAAGCATTTTGGCTCATAATTCAGAGCATTTGGGCTTAGGGTTAGTGTTGAAATTGATGATTTAGTTATAGCGTTAGAATCAGGCACATTTAGGGATAGAGTTGTGATTAGAATTCAGTGCATTTAGGGTTAGGGTTAGGGTTAGTGTTAGGTTTAGGGTCAGGGTTACAATCGAGAGCATTAAGGATAGTGCTAGGGTTAGACTTAGGTTTAGGTTTAGCTTTCGTAGAATCGAGGGTTAGGCTTAGGGTTAGGCTTAGGGTGAGGGTTAGGGTTAGAATCAAGCACAGCTTTAGTGTTAGCGTTAGGGTGAGGATTAGGGTTAAAGGGCTTTTAGGGCTAGTGGAAGGGATAGCGTTAGGATTAGGGTTAAGGTTTGTGTTGGTAGAATCGAGGTTTAGGTTTAGGCTTAGGTTCAGGATTGCATTTTGCATCAGAATCGAGTGTATTTAGGCTTTGGGTTAGTGTTCAAATTGACGATTTAGTGTTAGGGTTTGAATCGAGCACATTTAGGGTTAGAGTTATGCTTAGAATTCAGTGCATTTAGGGTCAGCGTGAGGGTTAGGGTTAGGTTGAGGGTCAGGGTTAAAATTGAGAGCATTTAAGGATAGTGATAGGGTTAGAGTTAGGTTTAGCGTTCGCTTTCGTAGAATCGAGGGTTAGGCTTAAGGTTAGGCTTAGGGTTAGGGTTAGGGTTAGCATCAGGCACATTTTTAATGGTCTGCTTTTCATCAGGGTATGGCTTAGAGTGCATCTAGGAGTAGGCGTAGTAGTAGGGTTAGGATTAGGGTTAAGGTTTGTGTTGGTAGAATCGAGGTTTAGGGTTAGTCTTCGGGCCAGAAATGGCTTTTGGGTTAGAGTCGAGTGCATTTAGGGTTAGGGATAGTGTTGAAATTGACGATTTAGTGTTTGGGTTAGAATCGAGCACATTTAGGGTTAGAGTTTTGGTTAGAATTCGTTAGGGTTAGGGTTAGTGTAAGGGGTAGGGGTAGGCTTAGAGGGCATTTAGGGGTAGGGGTAGGGGTAGGGTTAGGATTAGGGTTAGGGTTTGTGTTGGTAGAATCGAAGTTTAGGGTTAGGGGTAGGGTGAGGATTGCCTTTTGGGTTACAACCGAGTGCATTTAGAGTTAGGGTTAGTGTTGAGATTGATGATTTAGTGTTAGACTTAGAATCGAGCACATTAGGGTTAGAGTTATGGTTAGAATCCACTATATTTAAGCTTAGGGTTAGGGTTAGGGTTATTAGGGTCAGGATTAGAATCGAGAGCATTTAAGGATAGTGTTAGGGTTACAGTTAGGTTTAGGGTTAGGTTTCGTAGAATTGAGGGTCAGGGTTATCTTTAGGGTTAGGGTTAGGGTTAGAATGAAGCGCATTTTTAGTGTTAGGGGTTGGGTCAGGCTTAGGGTTAGAGTGCATATAGAGGTAGGAATAGGAGGGGGGTTGGTATTTGGGTTAAGGTTTGTGTTGGTAGAATCGAGGTTTAGGGTTAGGCTTAGGGTCAGGATTGCTTTTTGGGTTAGATTCGAGTACATTTAGGGTTAGGCTTAGTGTTAAGATTGACGATTTGCTGTTAGGGTTATAATCGAGCACATTAGGGTTAGAGTAATAGTTAGAATCCAGTGCATTTAGGGTTAGCATTAGGGATAGGGTTAGGGTTATGTTTAGGGTGAGGGTTAGAATCGAGTGCATTGAAGGTTAGTGTTAGGGTTAGAGTTAGGTATAGGGTTAGCTTTCGTAGAATCGATGGTTAGGCTTAAGGTGAGGGTTAGGGTTAGGATTAGGGTTAGAATCAGGAGCATTTTTAGCGTTAGGGTTGGGGTTAGGGTCAGGGTTTGAGTGCATTTAGCGGTAGGAGAGGAGTTGCTTTAGGATTAGGGTTAGGGTTTGTGTTGGTAGAATCGAGGTTTTGGGTTAGGCTTAGGGTCAGGAGAGGATTTTGGGTCTTAATTCAGAGCATTTGGACTTAGGGTTAGTGTTGAAATTGATGATTTAGTTATAGCGTTAGAATCAGGCACATTTAGGGATAGAGTTGTCATTAGAATTCAGTGCATTTAGGGTTGGGTTAGGGTTAGGGTTAGGTTTAGGGTCAGGGTTAGAATCGAGAGCATTAAGGATAGTGCTAGGGTTAGACTTAGGTTTAGGTTTAGCTTTCGTAGAATCGAGGGTTAGGCTTAGGGTTAGGCTTAGGGTGAGGGTTAGGGTTAGAATCAAGCACAGCTTTAGTGTTAGCGTTAGGGTGAGGATTAGGGTTAAAGGGCTTTTAGGGCTAGTGGAAGGGATAGGGTTAGGATTAGGGTTAAGGTTTGTGTTGGTAGAATCGAGGTTTAGGTTTAGGCTTAGGGTCAGGATTGCATTTGGATCAGAATCGAGTGTATTTAGGCTTTGGGTTAGTGTTCAAATTGACGATTTAGTGTTAGGGTTCGAATCGAGCACATTTAGGGTTAGAGTTATGCTTAGAATTCAGTGCATTTAGGGTTAGCGTTAGGGTTAGTGTTAGGTTGAGGGTCAGGGTTATAATCGAGAGCATTTAAGGATAGTGATAGGGTTAGAGTTAGGTTTAGCGTTCGCTTTCGTAGAATCGAGGGTTAGGTTTAAGGTTAGGCTTAGGGTTAGGGTTAGGGTTAGAATCAGGCACATTTTTAGTGGTCTGCTTTTCATCACGGTATGGCTTAGAGTGCATTTAGGAGTAGGCGTAGTAGTAGGGTTAGGATTAGGGTTAAGGTTTGTGTTGGTAGAATCGAGGTTTAGGGTTAGGCTTCGGGCCAGGAATGGCTTTTGGGTTAGAGTCGAGTGCATTTAGGGTTAGGGATAGTGTTGAAATTGACGATTTAGTGTTTGGGTTAGAGTCGAGCACATTTAGGGTTAGAGTTTTGGTTAGAATTCGTTAGGGTTAGGGTTAGTGTAAGGGGTAGGGGTAGGCTTAGAGGGCATTTAGGGGTAGGGGTAGGGGTAGGGTTAGGATTAGGGTTAGGGTTTGTGTTGGTAGAATCGAAGTTTAGGGTTAGGCGTAGGGTGAGGATTGCCTTTTGGGTTACAACCGAGTGCATTTAGAGTTAGGGTTAGTGTTGAGATTGATGATTTAGTGTTAGACTTAGAATCGAGCACATTAGGGTTAGAGTTATGGTTAGAATCCACTATATTTAAGCTTAGGGTTAGGGTTAGGGTTATTAGGGTCAGGATTAGAATCGAGAGCATTTAAGGATAGTGTTAGGGTTACAGTTAGGTTTAGGGTTAGGTTTCGTAGAATTGAGGGTCAGGGTTATCTTTAGGGTTAGGGTTAGGGTTAGAATGAAGCGCATTTTTAGTGTTAGGGGTTGGGTCAGGGTTAGGGTTAGAGTGCATACAGAGGTAGGGATAGGAGGAGGGTTGGGATTAGGGGTAGGGTTTGTGTTGGTAGAATCGAGGTTTAGGGTTAGGCTTAGGGTCAGGATTGCTTTTTGGGTTAAAGTCGAATGCATTTAGGGTTAGGCTTAGTGTTGAGATTGACGATTTAGTCTTAGGGTTACAATCGAGCACATTAGGGTTAGAGTTATGGTTAGAATCCAGTGCATTTAGGGTTAGGATTAGGGATAGGGTTAGGTTTATGTTTAGGGTGAGGGTTAGAATTGAGTGCATTTAAGGATAGTGTTAGTGTTAGAGTTAGGTATAGGGATAGCTTTCGTAGAATCGAGGGTCAGTGTTAGGGTGAGGGTTAGGGTTAGGATTAGGGTTAGAATCAGGAGCATGTTTAGCGTTAGGGTTGGGGTTAGGGTCAGGGGTTCGAGTGCATTTACGGTAGGGGAGGAGTTGCTTTAGGATTAGGGTTAGGGTTTGTGTTGGTAGAATCGAGGTTTTGGGTTAGGCTTAGGGTCAGGAGAGCATTTTGGCTCATAATTCAGAGCATTTGGGCTTAGGGTTAGTGTTGAAATTGATGATTTAGTTATAGCGTTAGAATCAGGCACATTTAGGGATAGAGTTGTTATTAGAATTCAGTGCATTTAGGGTTAGGGTTAGGGTTAGTGTTAGGTTTAGGGTCAGGGTTACAATCGAGAGCATTAAGGATAGTGCTAGGGTTAGACTTAGGTTTAGGTTTAGCTTTCGTAGAATCGAGGGTTAGGCTTAGGGTTAGGCTTAGGGTGAGGGTTAGGGTTAGAATCAAGCACAGCTTTAGTGTTAGCGTTAGGGTGAGGATTAGGGTTAAAGGGCTTTTAGGGCTAGTGGAAGGGATAGCGTTAGGATTAGGGTTAAGGTTTGTGTTGGTAGAATCGAGGTTTAGGTTTAGGCTTAGGTTCAGGATTGCATTTTGCATCAGAATCGAGTGTATTTAGGCTTTGGGTTAGTGTTCAAATTGACGATTTAGTGTTAGGGTTTGAATCGAGCACATTTAGGGTTAGAGTTATGCTTAGAATTCAGTGCATTTAGGGTTAGCGTTAGGGTTAGTGTTAGGTTGAGGGTCAGGGTTAAAATTGAGAGCATTTAAGGATAGTGATAGGGTTAGAGTTAGGTTTAGCGTTCGCTTTCGTAGAATCGAGGGTTAGGCTTAAGGTTAGGCTTAGGGTTAGGGTTAGGGTTAGAATCAGGCACATTTTTAATGGTCTGCTTTTCATCAGGGTATGGCTTAGAGTGCATTTAGGAGTAGGCGTAGTAGTAGGGTTAGGATTAGGGTTAAGGTTTGTGTTGGTAGAATCGAGGTTTAGGGTTAGTCTTCGGGCCAGAAATGGCTTTTGGGTTAGAGTCGAGTGCATTTAGGGTTAGGGATAGTGTTGAAATTGACGATTTAGTGTTTGGGTTAGAATCGAGCACATTTAGGGTTAGAGTTTTGGTTAGAATTCGTTAGGGTTAGGGTTAGTGTAAGGGGTAGGGGTAGGCTTAGAGGGCATTTAGGGGTAGGGGTAGGGGTAGGGTTAGGATTAGGGTTAGGGTTTGTGATGGTAGAATCGAAGTTTAGGGTTAGGGGTAGGGTGAGGATTGCCTTTTGGGTTACAACCGAGTGCATTTAGAGTTAGGGTTAGTGTTGAGATTGATGATTTAGTGTTAGACTTAGAATCGAGCACATTGGGGTTAGAGTTATGGTGAGAATCCACTATATTTAAGCTTAGGGTTAGGGTTAGGGTTATTAGGGTCAGGATTAGAATCGAGAGCATTTAAGGATAGTGTTAGGGTTACAGTTAGGTTTAGGGTTAGGTTTCGTAGAATTGAGGGTCAGGGTTATCTTTAGGGTTAGGGTTAGGGTTAGAATGAAGCGCATTTTTAGTGTTAGGGGTTGGGTCAGGCTTAGGGTTAGAGTGCATATAGAGGTAGGAATAGGAGGGGGGTTGGTATTTGGGTTAAGGTTTGTGTTGGTAGAATCGAGGTTTAGGGTTAGGCTTAGGGTCAGGATTGCTTTTTGGGTTAGATTCGAGTACATTTAGGGTTAGGCTTAGTGTTAAGATTGACGATTTGCTGTTAGGGTTATAATCGAGCACATTAGGGTTAGAGTAATAGTTAGAATCCAGTGCATTTAGGGTTAGCATTAGGGATAGGGTTAGGGTTATGTTTAGGGTGAGGGTTAGAATCGAGTGCATTGAAGGTTAGTGTTAGGGTTAGAGTTAGGTATAGGGTTAGCTTTCGTAGAATCGATGGTTAGGCTTAAGGTGAGGGTTAGGGTTAGGATTAGGGTTAGAATCAGGAGCATTTTTAGCGTTAGGGTTGGGGTTAGGGTCAGGGTTTGAGTGCAATTAGCGGTAGGAGAGGAGTTGCTTTAGGATTAGGGTTAGGGTTTGTGTTGGTAGAATCGAGGTTTTGGGTTAGGCTTAGGGTCAGGAGAGGATTTTGGGTCTTAATTCAGAGCATTTGGACTTAGGGTTAGTGTTGAAATTGATGATTTAGTTATAGCGTTAGAATCAGGCACATTTAGGGATAGAGTTGTCATTAGAATTCAGTGCATTTAGGGTTGGGTTAGGGTTAGGGTTAGGTTTAGGGTCAGGGTTAGAATCGAGAGCATTAAGGATAGTGCTAGGGTTAGACTTAGGTTTAGGTTTAGCTTTCGTAGAATCGAGGGTTAGGCTTAGGGTTAGGCTTAGGGTGAGGGTTAGGGTTAGAATCAAGCACAGCTTTAGTGTTAGCGTTAGGGTGAGGATTAGGGTTAAAGGGCTTTTAGGGCTAGTGGAAGGGATAGGGTTAGGATTAGGGTTAAGGTTTGTGTTCGTAGAATCGAGGTTTAGGTTTAGGCTTAGGGTCAGGATTGCATTTTGGATCAGAATCGAGTGTATTTAGGCTTTGGGTTAGTGTTCAAATTGACGATTTAGTGTTAGGGTTCGAATCGAGCACATTTAGGGTTAGAGTTATGCTTAGAATTCAGTGCATTTAGGGTTAGCGTTAGGGTTAGTGTTAGGTTGAGGGTCAGGGTTAAAATCGAGAGCATTTAAGGATAGTGATAGGGTTAGAGTTAGGTTTAGCGTTCGCTTTCGTAGAATCGAGGGTTAGGTTTAAGGTTAGGCTTAGGGTTAGGGTTAGGGTTAGAATCAGGCACATTTTTAGTGGTCTGCTTTTCATCACGGTATGGCTTAGAGTGCATTTAGGAGTAGGCGTAGTAGTAGGGTTAGGATTAGGGTTAAGGTTTGTGTTGGTAGAATCGAGGTTTAGGGTTAGGCTTCGGGCCAGGAATGGCTTTTGGGTTAGAGTCGAGTGCATTTAGGGTTAGGGATAGTGTTGAAATTGACGATTTAGTGTTTGGGTTAGAGTCGAGCACATTTAGGGTTAGAGTTTTGGTTAGAATTCGTTAGGGTTAGGGTTAGTGTAAGGGGTAGGGGTAGGCTTAGAGGGCATTTAGGGGTAGGGGTAGGGGTAGGGTTAGGATTAGGGTTAGGGTTTGTGTTGGTAGAATCGAAGTTTAGGGTTAGGCGTAGGGTGAGGATTGCCTTTTGGGTTACAACCGAGTGCATTTAGAGTTAGGGTTAGTGTTGAGATTGATGATTTAGTGTTAGACTTAGAATCGAGCACATTAGGGTTAGAGTTATGGTTAGAATCCACTATATTTAAGCTTAGGGTTAGGGTTAGGGTTATTAGGGTCAGGATTAGAATCGAGAGCATTTAAGGATAGTGTTAGGGTTACAGTTAGGTTTAGGGTTAGGTTTCGTAGAATTGAGGGTCAGGGTTATCTTTAGGGTTAGGGTTAGGGTTAGAATGAAGCGCATTTTTAGTGTTAGGGGTTGGGTCAGGGTTAGGGTTAGAGTGCATACAGAGGTAGGGATAGGAGGAGGGTTGGGATTAGGGGTAGGGTTTGTGTTGGTAGAATCGAGGTTTACGGTTAGGCTTAGGGTCAGGATTGCTTTTTGGGTTAAAGTTGAATGCATTTAGGGTTAGCCTTAGAGCTGAGATTGACGATTTAGTCTTAGGGTTAAAATCGAGCACATTAGGGTTAGAGTTATGGTTAGAATCCAGTGCATTTAGGGTTAGGATTAGGGATAGGGTTAGGTTTATGTTTAGGGTGAGGGTTAGAATTGAGTGCATTTAAGGATAGTGTTAGGGTTAGAGTTAGGTATAGGGATAGCTTTCGTAGAATCGAGGGTCAGTGTTAGGGTGAGGGTTAGGGTTAGGATTAGGGTTAGAATCAGGAGCATGTTTAGCGTTAGGGTTGGGGTTAGGGTCAGGGTTTGAGTGCATTTAGCGGTAGGGGAGGAGTTGCTTTAGGATTAGGGTTAGGGTTTGTGTTGGTAGAATCGAGGTTTTGGGTTAGCCTTAGGGTCAGGAAAGCATTTTGGCTCATAATTCAGAGCATTTGGGCTTAGGGTTAGTGTTGAAATTGATGATTTAGTTATAGCGTTAGAATCAGGCACATTTAGGGATAGAGTTGTGATTAGAATTCAGTGCATTTAGGGTTAGGGTTAGGGTTAGTGTTAGGTTTAGGGTCAGGGTTAGAATCGAGAGCATTAAGGATAGTGCTAGGGTTAGAGTTAGGTTTATGGTTAGCTTTCGTAGAATCGAGGGTTAGGCTTAGGGTTAGGCTTAGGGTGAGGGTTAGGGTTAGAATCAAGCACAGCTTTAGTGTTAGCGTTAGGGTTAGAGTTACGTTTAGGGTCAGGGTTAGAATCGAGAGCATTTAAGGATAGTGCTAGGGTTAGAGTTAGGTTTAGCGTTCGCTTTCGTAGAATCGAGGGTTAGGCTTAAGGTTAGGCTCAGGGTTAAGGTTAGGGTTAGAATCAGGCACATTTTTAATGGTCTGCTTTTCATCAGGGTATGGCTTAAAGAGCATTTAGGGGTAGGCGTAGGAGTAGGGTTAGGATTAGGGTTAAGGTTTGTGTTGGTAGAATCGAGGTTTAGGGTTAGGCTTAGGGTCAGAAATGGCTATTGGGTTAGAGTCGAGTGCATTTAGGGTTAGGGATAGTGTTGAAATTGACGATTTAGTGTTTGGGTTAGATTCGAGCACATTTAGGGTTAGAGTTTTGGATAGAATTCCTTAAGGTTAGTGTTAGTGTAAGGGGTTGGGGTAGGGTTAGAGAGCATTTAAGGGTAAGGGTAGGGGTAGGGGTAGGGTTAGGGTTAGGGTTTGTGTTGGTACAATCGAAGTTAGTTTAGGGTTAGGCGTAGGGTGAGGATTGCCTTTTGGGTTACAACTGAGTGCATTTAGAGTTATGGTTAGTGTTGAGAGTGACGATTTAGTGTTAGACTTAGAATCGAGCACATTAGGGTGAGAGTTATGGTTAGAATCCACTATATTTAAGATTAGGGTTAGGGTTAGGGTTATTAGGGTCAGAATTGGAATCGAGAGCATTTAAGGATAGTGTTTGGGTTAGAGTTAGGTTTAGGGTTAGGTTTCGTAGAATTGAGGGTTAGGGTTAGGGTTAGGGTTAGGGTTAGGGATAGAATCAAGCGCATTTTTAGTGTTTGGGGTTGGGTCAGGGTTAGGGTTAGAGTGCATATAGAGGTAGGGATAGGAGGAGGGTTGGTATTTGGGTTAAGGTTTGTGTTGGTAGAATCGAGGTTTAGGGTTAGGCTTAGGGTCAGGATTGCTTTTTGGGTTAGATTCGAGTACATTTAGGGTTAGAGTTTTGGTTAGAATTCGTTAGGGTTAGGGTTAGTGTAAGGGGTAGGGAAAGGGTTAGAGTGCATTTAGGGGTAGGGATAGGGGTAGGGTTAGGATTAGGGTTAGGGTTTGTGTTGGTAGAATCGAAGTTTAGGGTTCGGCGTAGGGTAAGGATTGCCTTTTGGGTTACAACTGAGTGCATTTAGAGTTAGGGTTAGCGTTGACAGTGACGATTTAGTGTTAGACTTAGAATCGAGCACATTAGGGTTAGAGTTCTGGTTAGAATGCACTATATTTAAGCTTAGGGTTAGGGTTAAGATTATTAGGGTCAGGATTAGAATCGAGAGCATTTCAGGATAGTGTTAGGGTGAGAGTTAGGTTTAGGGTTAGGTTTCGTAGAATTGAGGGTTAGGGTTATTGTTAGGGTTAGGGTTAGGGATAGAATCAAGCGCATTTTTAGTGATAGGGGTTGGGTCAGTGTTAGGGTTAGAGTGCATATAGAGGTAGGGATAATAGTAGGGTTAGGATTAGGGTTAGGGTTTGTGTTGGTAGAATCGACGTTTAAGGTTAGGCTTAGGGTCAGGATTGCTTTTTGCGTTAGAGTCGAGTGCATTTAGGGTTAGGCTTAGTGTTGAGATTGACGATTTAGTGTTAGTGTTATAATCGAGCACATTAGGGTTAGAGTTATGGTTAGAAGCCAGTGCATTTAGGGTTAAGATTAGGGATAGGGTTAGGTTTATGTGTAGGGTGAGGGTTAGAATCGAGTGCATTTAAGGATAGTGTTAGGGGTAGAGTTATGTATAGGGTTAGCTTTCGTAGAATCAAGGGATAGGGTTAGGGTTAGGGTCAGGATTGCCTTTTAGGTTAGAATCGAGGGCATTTACGGTTAGGCTTAGTGTTGAGATCGACTATTTAGTGTTAGGGTTATAACCGAGCACATTAGGGTGAGAGTTATGGTTAGAATCCAGTGCATTTAGGCTTAGGATTAGGGATAGGGTTAGGTTTATGTTTAGCGTGAGGGTTAGAATCGAGTGCATTTAAGGATAGTGTTAGGGTTAGAGTTAGGTATAGGGTTAGCTTTCGTAGAATCGAGGGTCAGTGTTAGGGTGAGGGTTAGGGTTAGGATTAGGGTTAGAATCAGGAGCATTTTTAGCGTTAGGGTTGGGGTTAGGGTCAGGGTTTGAGTGCATTTAGCGGTAGGGAAGGAGTTGGGTTAGGATTAGGGTTAGGGTTTGTCTTGGTAGAATCGAGGTTTTGGGTTAGGCTTAGGGTCAGGAGAGCATTTTGGGTCATAATTCAGAGCATTTGGGCTTAGGGTTAGTGTTGAAATTGATGATTTAGTTATAGCGTTAGAATCAGGCACATTTAGGGATGGAGTTATGATTAGAATTCAGTGCAGTTAGGGTTAGGGTTAGGGTTAGGGTTAGGTTTAGGGTCAGGGTTAGAATCGAGAGCATTAAGGATAGTGCTAGGGGTAGAGTTAGGTTTAGGGTTAGCTTTCGTAGAATCGAGGGTTAGGCTTAGGGTTAGGCTTAGGGTGAGGGTTAGGGTTAGAATCAAGCACAGTTTTAGTGTTAGCGTTAGGGTGAGGATTAGGGTTAAAGTGCTTTTAGGGCTAGTGGAAGGGATAGGATTAGGATTAGGGTTAAGGTTTGTGTTGGTAGAATAGAGGTTTAGGTTTAGGCTAAGGGTCAGGATTGCATTTTGGATCAGAATCGAGTGTATTTAGGCTTTGGGTTAGTGTTCAAATTGACGATTTAGTGTTAGGGTTTGAATCGAGCACATTTAGGGTTAGAGTTATGCTTAGAATTCAGTGCATTTAGGGTTAGCGTTAGGTTTAGGGTTAGGTTGAGGGTCAGGGTTAAAATCGAGAGCATTTAAGGATAGTGCTAGGGTTAGAGTTAGGTTTAGCGTTCGCTTTCGTAGACTCGAGGGTTAGGCTTAAGGTTAGGCTTAGGGTTAGGGTTAGGGTTAGAATCAGGCACATTTTTAGTGGTCTGGTTTTCATCAGGGTATGGCTTAGAGTGCATTTAGGGGTAGGCGTAGGAGTAGGGTTAGGATTAGGGTTAAGGTTTGTGTTGGTTGAATCGAGGTTTAGGGTAGGCTTAGGGTCAGGAATGGCTTTTGGTTAGAGTCGAGTGCATGTAGGGTTAGGAATAGTGTTGAAATTGACGATTTAATGTTTGGGTTAGAATCGAGCACATTTAGGGTTAGAGTTTTACTTAGAATTCGTTAGGGTTAGAGTTAGTGTAAGGGGTAGGGGTAGGGTTAGAGTGCATTAAGGGGTAGGGTTAGGGGTAGGGTTAGGATTAGGGTTAGGGTTTGTGTTGGTAGAATCGAAGTTTAGGGTTAGGCGTAGGGTGAGGATTGCCTTTTGGGTTACAACTGAGTGCATTTAGAGTTAGGGTTAGTGTTGAGATTGACGATTTAGTGTTAGACTTAGAATCGAGCACATTAGGGTTAGAGTGCTGGTTGGCATCCACTATATTTAAGCTTAGGGTTAAGGTTAGGGTTATTAGGGTCAGGATTAGAATCGAGAGCATTTCAGGATAGTGTTAGGGTGAGAGTTAGGTTTAGGGTTAGGTTTCGTAGAATTGAGGGTTAGGATTATTGTTAGGGTTAGGGTTAGGGATAGAATCAAGCGCATTTTTAGTGTTAGGGGTTGGGTCAGTGTTAGGGTTAGAGTGCATATAGAGGTAGGGATAATAGTAGGGTTAGGATTAGGGTTAGGGTTTGTGTTGGTAGAATCGACGTTTAAGGTTAGGCTTAGGGTCAGGATTGCTTTTTGCGTTAGATTCGAGTGCATTTAGTGTTAGGCTTAGTATTGAGATTGACGATTTAGTGTTAGTGTTATAATCGAGCACATTAGGGTTAGAGTTATGGTTGGAATCCAGTGCATTTAGTGTTAAGATTAGGGATAGGGTTAGGTTTATGTGTAGGGTGAGGGTTAGAATCGAGTGCATTTAAGGATAGTGTTAGGGGTAGAGTTATGTATAGGGTTAGCTTTCGTAGAATCAAGGGATAGGGTTAGGGTTAGGGTCAGGATTGCCTTTTAGGTTAGAATCGAGGGCATTTAGGGTTAGGCTTAGGGTTGAGATTGACGATTTAGTGTTAGGGTTATAACCGAGCACATTAGGGTGAGAGTTATGGTTAGAATCCAGTGCATTTAGGCTTAGGATTAGGGATAGGGTTAGGTTTATGTTTAGGGTGAGGGTTAGAATCGAGTGCATTTAAGGATAGTGTTAGGGTTAGAGTTAGGTATAGGGTTAGCTTTCGTATAATCGAGGTTCAGTGTTAGGGTGAGGGTTAGCGTTAGGATTAGGGTTAGAATCAGGAGCATTTTTAGCGTTAGGGTTGGGGTTAGGGTCAGGGTTTGAGTGCATTTAGGGGTAGGGAAGGAGTTGGGTTAGGATTAGGGTTAGGGTTTGTGTTGGTAGAATCGAAGTTTTGGGTTAGGCTTAGGGTCAGGAGAGCATTTTGGGTCATAATTCAGAGCATTTGGGCTTAGGGTTAGTGTTGAAATTGATGATTTAGTTATAGCGTTAGAATCAGGCACATTTAGGGATAGAGTTATGATTAGAATTCAGTGCATTTAGGGTTAGGGTTAGGGTTAGGGTTAGGTTTAGGGTCAGGGTTAGAATCGAGAGCATTAAGGATAGTGCTAGGGTTAGAGTTAGGTTTAGGGTTAGCTTTCGTAGAATCGAGGGTTAGTCTTAGGGTTAGGCTTAGGGTGAGGGTTAGGGTTAGAATCAAGCACAGTTTTAGTGTTAGCGTTAGGGTGAGGATTAGGGTTAAAGTGCTTTTAGGGCTAGTGGAAGGGATAGGATTAGGATTAGGATTAAGGTTTGTGTTGGTAGAATCGAGGTTTAGCTTTAGGCTTAGGGTCAGGGTTGCATTTTGGATCAGAATCGAGTGTATTTAGGCTTTGGGTTAGTGTTCAAATTGCCGATTTAGTGTTAGGGTTTGAATCGAGCACATTTAGGGTTAGAGTTATGCTTAGAATTCAGTGCATTTAGGGTTAGCGTTAGGGTTAGGGTTAGGTTGAGGGTCAGAGTTAAAATCGAGAGCATTTAAGGATAGTGCTAGGGTTAGAGTTAGGTTTAGCGTTCGCTTTCGTAGAATCGAGGGTTAGTCTTAAGTTTAGGCTTAGGGTTAGGGTTAGGGTTAGAATCAGGCACATTTTTAGTGGTCTGCTTTTCATCAGGGTATGGCTTAGAGTGCATTTAGGGGTAGGCGTAGGAGTAGGGTTAGGATTAGGGTTAAGGTTTGTGTTGGTAGAATCGAGGTTTAGGGTTAGGCTTAGGGTCAGGAATGGCTTTTGGGTTAGAGTCGAGTGCATGTAGGTTTAGGAATAGTGTTGAAATTGACGATTTAGTGTTTGGGTTAGAATCGAGCACATTTAGGGTTAAAGTTTTGGTTAGAATTCGTTAGGGTTAGGGTTAGTGTAAGGGGTAGGGGTACGGTTAGAGTGCATTTAGGGGTAGGGGTAGGGGTAGGGTTAGGATTAGGGTTAGGGTTTGTGTTGGTAGAATCGAAGTTCAGGGTTAGGCGTAGGGTGAGGATTGCCTTTTGGGTTACAACTGAGTGCATTTAGAGTTAGGGTTAGTGTTGAGATTGACGATTTAGTGTTAGATTTAGAATCGAGCACATTAGGGTTAGAGTTATGGTTAGAATACACTGCATTTAGGTTTAGGCTTAGGGTTAGGGTTATTAGGGTCAGGATTAGAATCGAGAGCATTTAAGGATAATGTTAGGGTTAGAGTTCGGCTTAGGGTTAGGTTTCGTAGAATTGAGGGTTAGGGTTATGGTTAGGGTTATGGTTAGGGTTAGGGTTAAAATCAAGCGCATTTTTAGTGTTAGGGGTTGGGTTAGGGTTAGGGTTATAATGCATATAGAGGTAGGGATAGTGGTAGGGTTAGGATTAGGGTTAGGGTTTGTGTTGGTAGAATCGACGTTTAAGGTTAGGCTTACGGTCAGGATTGCTTTTTGAGTTAGAGTCGAGTGCATTTAGGGTTAGGCTTAGTGTTGAGATTGACGATTTAGTATTAGGGTTATAATCGAGCACATTAGGGTTAGAGTTATGGTTAGAATCCAGTGCATATAGGGTTCGGATTAGGGATAGGGTTAGGTTTATGTTTAGGGTGAGGGTTAGAATCTAGTGCATTTAAGGATAGTGTTAGGGTTAGAGTTAGGTATAGGGTTAGCTTTTGTAGAATCGAGGGTTAGGCTTAGGGTTAGACTTAGGGTGGGGGTTAGGGTTAGAATCAAGCACACCTTTAGTGTTAGCGTTAGGGTGAGGATTAGGGTTAAGGTTTGTGTTGGTAGAATCGAGGTTTAGGTTTAGGCTTAGGGTCAGGATTGCATTTTGGAACAGAATCGAGTGTATTAAGGCTTTGGGTTATTGTTCAATTTGACGATTTAGTGTTATGGCTTGAATCGAGCACATTTAGGGTTAGAGTTATGCTTAGAATTCAATGCATTTAGGGTTAGCGTTAGGGTTAGGGTTAGGTTGAGGGTCAGGGTTAAAATCGAGAGCATTTAAGGATAGTGCTAGGGTTAGAGTTAGGTTTAGCGTTCGCTTTCGTAGAATCGAGGCTTAGGTTTAAGGTTAGGCTTAGGGTTAGGGTTAGGGTTAGAATCAGGCACATTTTTAGTGGTCTGTTTTCATCAGGGTATGGCTTAGAGTGCATTTAGGGGTAGACGTAGGAGTAGGGTTATTATTAGGGTTAAGGTTTGTGTTGGTAGAATCGAGGTTTAGGGTTAGGCTTAGGGTCAGGAATGGCTTTTGGGTTATAGTCGAGTGCATTTAGGGTTAGAAATAGTGTTGAAATAGACGATTTAGTGTTTGGGTTAGAATCGAGCACATTTAGGGTTAGAGTTTTGGATAGAATTCGTTAGGCCTAGGGTTAGATTAAGGGGTAGGGGTAGGGTTAGAGTGCATTAAGGGGTGGGGTAGGGGTAGGGTTAGGATTAGGGTTAGGGTTTGTTTTGGTAGAATCGAAGTTTAGGGTTCGGCTTAGGGTAAGGATTGCCTTTTGGGTTACAACTGAGTGCATTTAGAGTTAGGGTTAGTGTTGAGATTGACGATTTAGTGTTAGACTTAGAATCGAGCCATTAGGGTTAGAGTTCTGGTTAGAATCCACTATATTTAAGCTTAGGGTTAGGGTTAGGGTTATTAGGGTCAGGATTAGAATCGAGAGCATTTCAGGATAGTGTTAGGGTGAGAGTTAGGTTTAGGGTTAGGTTTCGTAGAATTGAGGGTTAGGGTTAGAATCAGGCACATTTTTAGTGGTCTGCTTTTCATCAGGGTGTGGCTTAGAGTGCATTTAGGGGTAGGCGTAGGAGTAGGGTTAGGATTAGGGTTAAGGTTTGTGTTGGTAGGATCGAGGTTTAGGGTTAGGCTTAGGGTCAGGAATGGCTTTTGGGTTAGAGTCGAGTGCATGTAGGGTTAGGAATAGTGTTGAAATTGACGATTTAGTGTTTGGGTTAGAATCGAGCACATTTAGGGTTAAAGTTTTGGTTAGAATTCGTTAGGGTTAGGGTTAGTGTAAGGGGTAGGGGTACGGTTAGAGTGCATTTAGGGGTAGGGGTAGGGGTAGGGTTAGGAATAGGGTTAAGGTTTGTGTTGGTAGAATCGAAGTTTAGGGTTAGGCGTAGGGTGAGGATTGCCTTTTGGGTCACAACTGAGTGCATTTAGAGTTAGGGTTAGTGTTGAGATTGACGATTTAGTGTTAGACTTAGAATCGAGCACATTAGGGTTAGAGTTATGGTTAGAATACACTGCATTTAGGTTTAGGCTTAGGGTTAGGGTTATTAGGGTCAGGATTAGAATCGAGAGCATTTAAGGATAGTGTTAGGGTTAGAGTTCGGCTTAGGCTTAGGTTTCGTAGAATTGAGGGTTAGGGTTATGGTTAGGGTTAGGGTTAGGGTTAGGGTTAAAATCAAGCGCATTTTTAGTGTTAGGGGTTGGGTTAGGGTTAGGGTTATAGTGCATATAGAGGTAGGGATAGTAGTAGGGTTAGGATTAGGGTTAGGGTTTGTGTTGGTAGAATCGACATTTAAGGTTAGGCTTACGGTCAGGATTGCTTTTTGAGTTAGAGTCGAGTGCATTTAGGGTTAGGCTTAGTGTTGAGATTGACGATGTAGTGTTAGGGTTATAATCGAGCACATTAGGGTTAGAGTTATGGTTAGAATCCAGTGCATTTAGGGTTAGGATTAGGGATAGTGTTAGGTTTATGTTTAGGGTGAGGGTTAGAATCTAGTGCATTTAAGGATAGTGTTAGGGTTAGAATTCGGTATAGGGTTAGCTTTTGTAGAATCGAGGGTTAGGCTTAGGGTTAGGCTTAGGGTGAGTGTTAGGGTTAGAATCAAGCACACCTTTAGTGTTAGCGTTAGGGTGAGGATTAGGGTTAAAGTGCTTTTAGGGCTAGTAGAAGGGATAGGGTTAGGATTAGGGTTAAGGTTTGTGTTGGTAGAATCGAGGTTTAGGGTTAGGCTTAGGGTCAGGAATGGCTTTTGGGTTAGAGTCGAGTGCATGTAGGGTTAGGGATAGTGTTGAAATTGACGATTTAGTGTTTGGGTTAGAATCGAGCACATTTAGGGTTAGAGTTTTGGTTAGAATTCGTTAGGGTTAGGGTTAGTGTAAGGGGTAGGGGTACGGTTAGAGTGCATTTAGGGGTAGGGGTAGGGGTAGGGTTAGGATTAGGGTTAGGGTTTGTGTTGGTAGAATCGAAGTTTAGGGTTAGGCGTAGGGTGAGGATTGCCTTTTGCGTTACAACTGAGTGCATTTAGAGTTAGGGTTAGTGTTGAGATTGAGGATTTAGTGTTAGACTTAGAATCGAGCACATTAGGGTTAGAGTGCTGGTTAGCATCCACTATATTTAAGCTTAGGGTTAGGGTTAGGGTTATTAGGGTCAGGATTAGAATCGAGAGCATTTCAGGATAGTGTTAGGGTGAGAGTTAGGTTTAGGGTTAGGTTGAGTAGAATTGAGGTTTAGGGTTATTTTTAGGGTTAGGGTTAGGGATAGAATCAAGCGCATTTTTAGTGTTAGCGGTTGGGTCAGTGTTAGGGTTAGAGTGCATATAGAGGTAGGGATAATAGTAGGGTTAGGATTAGGGTTAGGGTTTGTGTTGGTAGAATCGACGTTTAAGGTTAGGCTTAGGGTCAGGATTGCTTTTTGAGTTAGAGTCGAGTGCATTTAGGGTTAGGCTTAGTGTTGAGATTGACGATTTAGTGTTAGTGTTATAATCGAGCACATTAGGGTTAGAGTTATGGTTAGAATCCAGTGCATTTAGGGTTAAGATTAGGGATAGGGTTAGGTTTATGTGTAGGGTGAGCGTTAGAATCGAGTGCATTTAAGCATAGTGTTAGGGGTAGAGTTATGTATAGGGTTAGCTTTCGTAGAATCAAGGGTTAGGGTTAGGGTTAGGGTCAGGATTGCCTTTTAAGTTAGAATCGAGGGCATTTAGGGTTAGGCTTAGTGTTGAGATCGACGATTTAGTGTTAGGGTTATAATCGAGCACATTAGGGTGAGAGTTATGGTTAGAATCCAGTGCATTTAGGGTTAGGATTAGGGATAGGGTTAGGTTTATGTTTAGGGTGAGGGTTAGAATCGAGTGCATTTAAGGATAGTGTTAGGGTTAGAGTTAGGTATAGGGTTAGCTTTCGTAGAATCGAGGTTCAGTGTTAGGGTGAGGGTTAGGGTTAGGATTAGGGTTAGAATCAGGAGCATTTTCAGCGTTAGGGTTGGGGTTAGGGTCAGGGTTTGAGTGCATTTAGGGGTAGGGGAGGAGTTTGGTTAGGATTAGGGTTAGTGTTTGTGTTGGTAGAATCGAGGTTTTGGGTTAGGCTTAGGGTCAGGAGAGCATTTTGGCTCATAATTCAGAGCATTTGGGCTTAGGGTTAGTGTTGAAATTGATGATTTAGTTATAGCGTTAGAATCAGGCACATTTAGGGATAGAGTTATGATTAGAATTCAGTGCATTTAGGGTTAGGGTTAGGGTTAGGGTTAGGTTTAGGGTCAGGGTTAGAATCGAGAGCATTAAGGATAGTGCTAGGGTTAGAGTTAGGTTTATGGTTAGCTTTCGTAGAATCGAGGGTTAGGCTTAGGGTTAGGCTTAGGGTGAGGGTTAGGGTTAGAATCAAGCACAGTTTTAGTGTTAGCGTTAGGGTGAGGATTAGGGTTAAAGTGCTTTTAGGGCTAGTGGCAGGTATAGGATTAGGATTAGCGTTAAGGTTTGTGTTGGTAGAATAGAGGTTTAGGTTTAGGCTTAGGGTCAGGATTGCATTTTGGATCAGAATCGAGTGTATTTAGGCTTTGGGTTAGTGTTCAAATTGCCGATTTAGTGTTAGGGTTTGAATCGAGCACATTTAGGGTTAGAGTTATGCTTAGAATTCAGTGCATTTAGGGTTAGCGTTAGGTTTAGGGTTAGTTTGAGGGTCAGGGTTAACATCGAGAGCATTTAAGGATAGTGCTATGGTTAGAGTTAGGTTTAGCGTTCGCTTTCGTAGAATCGAGGGTTAGGCTTAAGGTTAGGCTTAGGGTTAGGGTTAGGGTTAGAATCAGGCACATTTTTATTGGTCTGCTTTTCGTCAGGGTATGGCTTAGAGTGCATTTAGGGGTAGGCGTAGTTGTAGGGTTAGGATTAGGGTTAAGGTTTGTGTTGGTAGAATCGAGGTTTAGGGTAGGCTTAGGGTCAGGAATGGCTTTTGGGTTAGAGTCGAGTGCATGTAGGGTTAGGAATAGTGTTGAACCTGACGATTTAATGTTTGGGTTAGAATCGAGCACATTTAGGGTTAGAGTTTTGGTTAGAATTCGTTAGGGTTAGGGTTAGTGTAAGGGGTAGGGGTAGGGTTAGAGTGCATTAAGGGGTAGGGTTAGGGGTAGGGTTAGGATTAGGGTTAGGGTTTGTGTTGGTAGAATCGAAGTTTAGGGTTAGGCGTAGGGTGAGGATTGCCTTTTGGGTTACAACTGAGTGCATTTAGAGTTAGGGTTAGTGTTGAGATTGACGATTTAGTGTTAGACTTAGAATCGAGCACATTAGGGTTAGAGTTATGGTTAGAATCCACTATATTTAAGCTTAGGGTTAGGGTTAGGGTTATTAGGGTCAGGATTAGAATCGAGAGCATTTCAGGATAGTGTTAGGGTGAGAGTTAGGTTTAGGGTTAGGTTTCATAGAATTGAGGGTTAAGGTTATTGTTAGGGTGAGGGTTAGGGATAGAATCAAGCGCCTTTTTAGTGTTAGGGGTTCAGTCAGTGTTAGGGTTAGAGTGCATATAGAGGTAGTGATAATAGTAGGGTTAGGATTAGGGTTAGGGTTTGTGTTGGTAGAATCGACGTTTAAGGTTAGGCTTAGGGTCAGGAATGGCTTTTGGGTTAGAGTCGAGTGCATTTGGGGCTAGGGATAGTGTTGAAATTGACGATTTAGTGTTTGGGTTAGAATCGAGCACATTTAGGGTTAGAGTTTTGGTCAGAATTCGTTAGGGTTAGGGTTAGTGTAAGGGGTAGGGGTAGGCTTAGAGGGCATTTAGGGGTAGGGGTAGGGGTAGGGTTAGGATTAGGGTTAGGGTTTGTGTTGGTAGAATCGAAGTTTAGGGTTAGGGGTAGGGTGAGGATTGCCTTTTGGGTTACAACCGAGTGCATTTAGAGTTAGGGTTAGTGTTGAGATTGATGATTTAGTGTTAGACTTAGAATCGAGCACATTAGGGTTAGAGTTATGGTTAGAATCCACTATATTTAAGCTTAGGGTTAGGGTTAGGGTTATTAGGGTCAGGATTAGAATCGAGAGCATTTCAGGATAGTGTTAGGGTGAGAGTTAGGTTTAGGGTTAGGTTTCATAGAATTGAGGGTTAAGGTTATTGTTAGGGTGAGGGTTAGGGATAGAATCAAGCGCCTTTTTAGTGTTAGGGGTTCAGTCAGTGTTAGGGTTAGAGTGCATATAGAGGTAGTGATAATAGTAGGGTTAGGATTAGGGTTAGTGTTTGTGTTGGTAGAATCGACGTTTAAGGTTAGGCTTAGGGTCAGGAATGGCTTTTGGGTTAGAGTCGAGTGCATTTGGGGCTAGGGATAGTGTTGAAATTGACGATTTAGTGTTTGGGTTAGAATCGAGCACATTTAGGGTTAGAGTTTTGGTCAGAATTCGTTAGGGTTAGGGTTAGTGTAAGGGGTAGGGGTAGGCTTAGAGGGCATTTAGGGGTAGGGGTAGGGGTAGGGTTAGGATTAGGGTTAGGGTTTGTGTTGGTAGAATCGAAGTTTAGGGTTAGGGGTAGGGTGAGGATTGCCTTTTGGGTTACAACCGAGTGCATTTAGAGTTAGGGTTAGTGTTGAGATTGATGATTTAGTGTTAGACTTAGAATCGAGCACATTAGGGTTAGAGTTATGGTTAGAATCCACTATATTTAAGCTTAGGGTTAGGGTTAGGGTTATTAGGGTCAGGATTAGAATCGAGAGCATTTAAGGATAGTGTTAGGGTTAGAGTTAGGTTTAGGGTTAGGTTTCGTAGAATTGAGGGTCAGGGTTATCTTTAGGGTTAGGGTTAGGGTTAGAATGAAGCGCATTTTTAGTGTTAGGGGTTGGGTCAGGGTTAGGGTTAGAGTGCATACAGAGGTAGGGATAGGAGGAGGGTTGGGATTAGGGGTAGGGTTTGTGTTGGTAGAATCGAGGTTTACGGTTAGGCTTAGGGTCAGGATTGCTTTTTGGGTTAAAGTCGAATGCATTTAGGGTTAGCCTTAGAGCTGAGATTGACGATTTAGTCTTAGGGTTATAATCGAGCACATTAGGGTTAGAGTTATGGTTAGAATCCAGTGCATTTAGGGTTAGGATTAGGGATAGGGTTAGGTTTATGTTTAGGGTGAGGGTTAGAATTGAGTGCATTTAAGGATAGTGTTAGTGTTAGAGTTAGGTATAGGGATAGCTTTCGTAGAATCGAGGGTCAGTGTTAGGGTGAGGGTTAGGGTTAGGATTACGGTTAGAATCAGGAGAATTTTTAGCGTTAGGGTTGGGGTTAGGGTCAGGGTTTGAGTGCATTTAGCGGTAGGGGAGGAGTTGCTTTAGGATTAGGGTTAGGGTTTGTGTTGGTAGAATCGAGGTTTTGGGTTAGCCTTAGGGACAGGAAAGCATTTTGGGTCATAATTCAGAGCATTTGGGCTTAGGGTTAGTGTTGAAATTGATGATTTAGTTATAGCGTTAGAATCAGGCACATTTAGGGATAGAGTTGTGATTAGAATTCAGTGCATTTAGGGTTAGAGTTAGGGTTAGGGTTAGGTTTAGGGTCAGGGTTAGAATCGAGAGCATTAAGGATAGTGCTAGGGTTAGAGTTAGGTTTATGGTTAGCTTTCGTAGAATCGAGGGTTAGGCTTAGGGTTAGGCTTAGGGTGAGGGTTAGGGTTAGAATCAAGCACAGCTTTAGTGTTAGCGTTAGGGTTAGGGTTACGTTTAGGGTCAGGGTTAGAATCGAGAGCATTTAAGGATAGTGCTAGGGTTAGAGTTAGGTTTAGCGTTCGCTTTCGTAGAATCGAGGGTTAGGCTTAAGGTTAGGCTCAGGGTTAAGGTTAGGGTTAGAATCAGGCACATTTTTAATGGTCTGCTTTTCATCAGGGTATGGCTTAAAGTGCATTTAGGGGTAGGCGTAGGAGTAGGGTTAGGATTAGGGTTAAGGTTTGTGTTGGTAGAATCGAAGTTTAGGGTTAGGCGTAGGGTGAGGATTGCCTTTTGGGTTACAACTGAGTGCATTTAGAGTTAGGGTTAGTGTTGAGAGTGACGATTTAGTGTTAGACTTAGAATCGAGCACATTAGGGTTAGAGTGCTGGTTAGCATCCACTATATTTAAGCTTAGGGTTAGGGTTAGGTTTATTAGGGTCAGGATTAGAATCGAGAGCATTTCAGGATAGTGTTAGGGTGAGAGTTAGGTTTAGGGTTAGGTTTCGTAGAATTGAGGGTTAGGGTTAGGGTTAGGGTTAGGGTTAGGGTTAGGGATAGAATCAAGCGCATTTTTAGTGTTTGGGGTTGGGTCAGGGTTAGGGTTAGAGTGCATATAGAGATAGGGATAGGAGGAGGGTTGGTATTTGGGATAAGGTTTGTGTTGGTAGAATCGAGGTTTAGGGTTAGGCTTAGGGTCAGGATTGCTTTTTGGGTTAGATTCGAGTACATTTAGGGTTAGAGTTTTGGTTAGAATTCGTTAGGGTTAGGGTTAGTGTAAGGGGTAGGGAAAGGGTTAGAGTGCATTTAGGGGTAGGGATAGGGGTAGGGTTAGGATTAGGGTTAGGGTTTGTGTTGGTAGAATCGAAGTTTAGGGTTCGGCGTAGGGTAAGGATTGCCTTTTGGGTTACAACTGAGTGCATTTAGAGTTAGGGTTAGTGTTGACAGTGACGATTTAGTGTTAGACTTAGAATCGAGCACATTAGGGTTAGAGTTCTGGTTAGAATGCACTATATTTAAGCTTAGGGTTACGGTTAAGATTATTGGGGTCAGGATTAGAATCGAGAGCATTTCAGGATAGTGTTAGGGTGAGAGTTAGGTTTAGGGTTAGGTTTCGTAGATTTGAGGGTTAGGGTTATTGTTAGGGTTAGGGTTAGGGATAGAATCAAGCGCATTTTTAGTGATAGGGGTTGGGTCAGTGTTAGGGTTAGAGTGCATATAGAGGTAGGGATAATAGTAGGGTTAGGATTAGGGTTAGGGTTTGTGTTGGTAGAATCGACGTTTAAGGTTAGGCTTAGGGTCAGGATTGCTTTTTGCGTTAGAGTCGAGTGCATTTAGTGTTAGGCTTAGTGTTGAGATTGACGATTTAGTGTTAGTGTTATAATCGAGCACATTAGGGTTAGAGTTATGGTTGGAATCCAGTGCATTTAGTGTTAAGATTAGGGATAGGGTTAGGTTTATGTGTAGGGTGAGGGTTAGAATCGAGTGCATTTAAGGATAGTGTTAGGGGTAGAGTTATGTATAGGGTTAGCTTTCGTAGAATCAAGGGTTAGGGTTAGGGTTAGGGTCAGGATTGCCTTTTAGGTTAGAATCGAGGGCATTTACGGTTAGGCTTAGTGTTGAGATCGACTATTTAGTGTTAGGGTTATAACCGAGCACATTAGGGTGAGAGTTATGGTTAGAATCCAGTGCATTTAGGCTTAGGATTAGGGATAGGGTTAGGTTTATGTTTAGGGTGAGGGTTAGAATCGAGTGCATTTAAGGATAGTGTTAGGGTTAGAGTTAGGTATAGGGTTAGCTTTCGTAGAATCGAGGGTCAGTGTTAGGGTGAGGGTTAGGGTTAGGATTAGGGTTAGAATCAGGAGCATTTTTAGCGTTAGGGTTGGGGTTAGGGTCAGGGTTTGAGTGCATTTAGGGGTAGGGAAGGAGTTGGGTTAGGATTAGGGTTAGGGTTTGTCTTGGTAGAATCGAGGTTTTGGGTTAGGCTTAGGGTCAGGAGAGCATTTTGGGTCATAATTCAGAGCATTTGGGCTTAGGGTTAGTGTTGAAATTGATGATTTAGTTATAGCGTTAGAATCAGGCACATTTAGGGATAGAGTTATGATTAGAATTCAGTGCAGTTAGGGTTAGGGTTAGGGTTAGGGTTAGGTTTAGGGTCAGGGTTAGAATCGAGAGCATTAAGGATAGTGCTAGGGGTAGAGTTAGGTTTAGGGTTAGCTTTCGTAGAATCGAGGGTTAGGCTTAGGGTTAGGCTTAGGGTGAGGGTTAGGGTTAGAATCAAGCACAGTTTTAGTGTTAGCGTTAGGGTGAGGATTAGGGTTAAAGTGCTTTTAGGGCTAGTGGAAGGGATAGGATTAGGATTAGGGTTAAGGTTTGGGTTGGTAGAATAGAGGTTTAGGTTTAGGCTAAGGGTCAGGATTGCATTTTGGATCAGAATCGAGTGTATTTAGGCTTTGGGTTAGTGTTCAAATTGACGATTTAGTGTTAGGGTTTGAATCGAGCACATTTAGGGTTAGAGTTATGCTTAGAATTCAGTGCATTTAGGGTTAGCGTTAGGTTTAGGGTTAGGTTGAGGGTCAGGGTTAAAATCGAGAGCATTTAAGGATAGTGCTAGGGTTAGAGTTAGGTTTAGCGTTCGCTTTCGTAGACTGGAGGGTTAGGCTTAAGGTTAGGCTTAGGGTTAGGGTTAGGGTTAGAATCAGGCACATTTTTAGTGGTCTGGTTTTCATCAGGGTATGGCTTAGAGTGCATTTAGTGTTAGGCGTAGGAGTAGGGTTAGGATTAGGGTTAAGGTTTGTGTTGGTTGAATCGAGGTTTAGGGTAGGCTTAGGGTCAGGAATGGCTTTTGGTTAGAGTCGAGCGCATGTAGGGTTAGGAATAGTGTTGAAATTGACGATTTAATGTTTGGGTTAGAATCGAGCACATTTAGGGTTAGAGTTTTACTTAGAATTCGTTAGGGTTAGGGTTAGTGTAAGGGGTAGGGGTAGGGTTAGAGTGCATTAAGGGGTAGGGGTAGGGGTAGGGTTAGGATTAGGGTTAGGGTTTGTGTTGGTAGAATCGAAGTTTAGGGTTAGGCGTAGGGTGAGGATTGCCTTTTGGGTTACAACTGAGTGCATTTAGAGTTAGGGTTAGTGTTGAGATTGACGATTTAGTGTTAGACTTAGAATCGAGCACATTAGGGTTAGAGTGCTGGTTAGCATCCACTATATTTAAGCTTAGGGTTAAGGTTAGGGTTATTAGGGTCAGGATTAGAATCGAGAGCATTTCAGGATAGTGTTAGGGTGAGAGTTAGGTTTAGGGTTAGGTTTCGTAGAATTGAGGGTTAGGATTATTGTTAGGGTTAGGGTTAGGGATAGAATCAAGCGCATTTTTAGTGTTAGGGGTTGGGTCAGTGTTAGGGTTAGAGTGCATATAGAGGTAGGGATAATAGTAGGGTTAGGATTAGGGTTAGGGTTTGTGTTGGTAGAATCGACGTTTAAGGTTAGGCTTAGGGTCAGGATTGCTTTTTGCGTTAGAGTCGAGTGCATTTAGTGTTAGGCTTAGTGTTGAGATTGACGATTTAGTGTTAGTGTTATAATCGAGCACATTAGGGTTAGAGTTATGGTTGGAATCCAGTGCATTTAGTGTTAAGATTAGGGATAGGGTTAGGTTTATGTGTAGGGTGAGCGTTAGAATCGAGTGCATTTAAGCATAGTGTTAGGGGTAGAGTTATGTATAGGGTTAGCTTTCGTAGAATCAAGGGTTAGGGTTAGGGTTAGGGTCAGGATTGCCTTTTAGGTTAGAATCGAGGGCATTTACGGTTAGGCTTAGTGTTGAGATCGACTATTTAGTGTTAGGGTTATAACCGAGCACATTAGGGTGAGAGTTATGGTTAGAATCCAGTGCATTTAGGCTTAGGATTAGGGATAGGGTTAGGTTTATGTTTAGGGTGAGGGTTAGAATCGAGTGCATTTAAGGATAGTGTTAGGGTTAGAGTTAGGTATAGGGTTAGCTTTCGTAGAATCGAGGGTCAGTGTTAGGGTGAGGGTTAGGGTTAGGATTAGGGTTAGAATCAGGAGCATTTTTAGCGTTAGGGTTGGGGTTAGGGTCAGGGTTTGAGTGCATTTAGGGGTAGGGAAGGAGTTGGGTTAGGATTAGGGTTAGGGTTTGTCTTGGTAGAATCGAGGTTTTGGGTTAGGCTTAGGGTCAGGAGAGCATTTTGGGTCATAATTCAGAGCATTTGGGCTTAGGGTTAGTGTTGAAATTGATGATTTAGTTATAGCGTTAGAATCAGGCACATTTAGGGATAGAGTTATGATTAGAATTCAGTGCAGTTAGGGTTAGGGTTAGGGTTAGGGTTAGGTTTAGGGTCAGGGTTAGAATCGAGAGCATTAAGGATAGTGCTAGGGGTAGAGTTAGGTTTAGGGTTAGCTTTCGTAGAATCGAGGGTTAGGCTTAGGGTTAGGCTTAGGGTGAGGGTTAGGGTTAGAATCAAGCACAGTTTTAGTGTTAGCGTTAGGGTGAGGATTAGGGTTAAAGTGCTTTTAGGGCTAGTGGAAGGGATAGGATTAGGATTAGGGTTAAGGTTTGGGTTGGTAGAATAGAGGTTTAGGTTTAGGCTAAGGGTCAGGATTGCATTTTGGATCAGAATCGAGTGTATTTAGGCTTTGGGTTAGTGTTCAAATTGACGATTTAGTGTTAGGGTTTGAATCGAGCACATTTAGGGTTAGAGTTATGCTTAGAATTCAGTGCATTTAGGGTTAGCGTTAGGTTTAGGGTTAGGTTGAGGGTCAGGGTTAAAATCGAGAGCATTTAAGGATAGTGCTAGGGTTAGAGTTAGGTTTAGCGTTCGCTTTCGTAGACTCGAGGGTTAGGCTTAAGGTTAGGCTTAGGGTTAGGGTTAGGGTTAGAATCAGGCACATTTTTAGTGGTCTGGTTTTCATCAGGGTATGGCTTAGAGTGCATTTAGTGTTAGGCGTAGGAGTAGGGTTAGGATTAGGGTTAAGGTTTGTGTTGGTTGAATCGAGGTTTAGGGTAGGCTTAGGGTCAGGAATGGCTTTTGGTTAGAGTCGAGCGCATGTAGGGTTAGGAATAGTGTTGAAATTGA
This sequence comes from Notamacropus eugenii, assembly GCF_028372415.1. NCBI lineage: Eukaryota > Metazoa > Chordata > Mammalia > Diprotodontia > Macropodidae > Notamacropus > Notamacropus eugenii. The sequence continues at coordinate 308,243,619 of NC_092875.1, read as the reverse complement.
CGATTTAATGTTTGGGTTAGAATCGAGCACATTTAGGGTTAGAGTTTTACTTAGAATTCGTTAGGGTTAGGGTTAGTGTAAGGGGTAGGGGTAGGGTTAGAGTGCATTAAGGGGTAGGGGTAGGGGTAGGGTTAGGATTAGGGTTAGGGTTTGTGTTGGTAGAATCGAAGTTTAGGGTTAGGCGTAGGGTGAGGATTGCCTTTTGGGTTACAACTGAGTGCATTTAGAGTTAGGGTTAGTGTTGAGATTGACGATTTAGTGTTAGACTTAGAATCGAGCACATTAGGGTTAGAGTGCTGGTTAGCATCCACTATATTTAAGCTTAGGGTTAAGGTTAGGGTTATTAGGGTCAGGATTAGAATCGAGAGCATTTCAGGATAGTGTTAGGGTGAGAGTTAGGTTTAGGGTTAGGTTTCGTAGAATTGAGGGTTAGGATTATTGTTAGGGTTAGGGTTAGGGATAGAATCAAGCGCATTTTTAGTGTTAGGGGTTGGGTCAGTGTTAGGGTTAGAGTGCATATAGAGGTAGGGATAATAGTAGGGTTAGGATTAGGGTTAGGGTTTGTGTTGGTAGAATCGACGTTTAAGGTTAGGCTTAGGGTCAGGATTGCTTTTTGCGTTAGAGTCGAGTGCATTTAGTGTTAGGCTTAGTGTTGAGATTGACGATTTAGTGTTAGTGTTATAATCGAGCACATTAGGGTTAGAGTTATGGTTGGAATCCAGTGCATTTAGTGTTAAGATTAGGGATAGGGTTAGGTTTATGTGTAGGGTGAGGGTTAGAATCGAGTGCATTTAAGGATAGTGTTAGGGGTAGAGTTATGTATAGGGTTAGCTTTCGTAGAATCAAGGGTTAGGGTTAGGGTTAGGGTCAGGATTGCCTTTTAGGTTAGAATCGAGGGCATTTACCGTTAGGCTTAGTGTTGAGATTGACGATTTAGTGTTAGGGTTATAACCGAGCACATTAGGGTGAGAGTTATAGTTAGAATCCAGTGCATTTAGGCTTAGGATTAGGGATAGGGTTAGGTTTATGTTTAGGGTGAGGGTTAGAATCGAGTGCATTTAAGGATAGTGTTAGGGTTAGAGTTAGGTATAGGGTTAGCTTTCGTAGAATCGAGGTTCAGTGTTAGGGTGAGGGTTAGCGTTAGGATTAGGGTTAGAATCAGGAGCATTTTTAGCGTTAGGGTTGGGGTTAGGGTCAGGGTTTGAGTGCATTTAGGGGTAGGGAAGGAGTTGGGTTAGGATTAGGGTTAGGGTTTGTGTTGGTAGAATCGAGGTTTTGGGTTAGGCTTAGGGTCAGGAGAGCATTTTGGGTCATAATTCAGAGCATTTGGGCTTAGGGTTAGTGTTGAAATTGATGATTTAGTTATAGCGTTAGAATCAGGCACATTTAGGGATAGAGTTATGATTAGAATTCAGTGCATTTAGGGTTAGGGTTAGGGTTAGGGTTAGGTTTAGGGTCAGGGTTAGAATCGAGAGCATTAAGGATAGTGCTAGGGTTAGAGTTAGGTTTAGGGTTAGCTTTCGTAGAATCGAGGGTTAGTCTTAGGGTTAGGCTTAGGGTGAGGGTTAGGGTTAGAATCAAGCACAGTTTTAGTGTTAGCGTTAGGGTGAGGATTAGGGTTAAAGTGCTTTTAGGGCTAGTGGAAGGGATAGGATTAGGATTAGGATTAAGGTTTGTGTTGGTAGAATCCAGGTTTAGCTTTAGGCTTAGGGTCAGGGTTGCATTTTGGATCAGAATCGAGTGTATTTAGGCTTTGGGTTAGTGTTCAAATTGCCGATTTAGTGTTAGGGTTTGAATCGAGCACATTTAGGGTTAGAGTTATGCTTAGAATTCAGTGCATTTAGGGTTAGCGTTAGGGTTAGGGTTAGGTTGAGGGTCAGAGTTAAAATCGAGAGCATTTAAGGATAGTGCTAGGGTTAGAGTTAGGTTTAGCGTTCGCTTTCGTAGAATCGAGGGTTAGTCTTAAGTTTAGGCTTAGGGTTAGGGTTAGGGTTAGAATCAGGCACATTTTTAGTGGTCTGCTTTTCATCAGGGTATGGCTTAGAGTGCATTTAGGGGTAGGCGTAGGAGTAGGGTTAGGATTAGGGTTAAGGTTTGTGTTGGTAGAATCGAGGTTTAGGGTTAGGCTTAGGGTCAGGAATGGCTTTTGGGTTAGAGTCGAGTGCATGTAGGTTTAGGAATAGTGTTGAAATTGACGATTTAGTGTTTGGGTTAGAATCGAGCACATTTAGGGTTAAAGTTTTGGTTAGAATTCGTTAGGGTTAGGGTTAGTGTAAGGGGTAGGGGTACGGTTAGAGTGCATTTAGGGGTAGGGGTAGGGGTAGGGTTAGGATTAGGGTTAGGGTTTGTGTTGGTAGAATCGAAGTTTAGGGTTAGGCGTAGGGTGAGGATTGCCTTTTGGGTTACAACTGAGTGCATTTAGAGTTAGGGTTAGTGTTGAGATTGACGATTTAGTGTTAGATTTAGAATCGAGCACATTAGGGTTAGAGTTATGGTTAGAATACACTGCATTTAGGTTTAGGCTTAGGGTTAGGGTTATTAGGGTCAGGATTAGAATCGAGAGCATTTAAGGATAATGTTAGGGTTAGAGTTCGGCTTAGGGTTAGGTTTCGTAGAATTGAGGGTTAGGGTTATGGTTAGGGTTAGGGTTAGGGTTAGGGTTAAAATCAAGCGCATTTTTAGTGTTAGGGGTTGGGTTAGGGTTAGGGTTATAGTGCATATAGAGGTAGGGATAGTAGTAGGGTTAGGATTAGGGTTAGGGTTTGTGTTGGTAGAATCGACGTTTAAGGTTAGGCTTACGGTCAGGATTGCTTTTTGAGTTAGAGTCGAGTGCATTTAGGGTTAGGCTTAGTGTTGAGATTGACGATTTAGTATTAGGGTTATAATCGAGCACATTAGGGTTAGAGTTATGGTTAGAATCCAGTGCATATAGGGTTCGGATTAGGGATAGGGTTAGGTTTATGTTTAGGGTGAGGGTTAGAATCTAGTGCATTTAAGGATAGTGTTAGGGTTAGAGTTAGGTATAGGGTTAGCTTTTGTAGAATCGAGGGTTAGGCTTAGGGTTAGACTTAGGGTGGGGGTTAGGGTTAGAATCAAGCACACCTTTAGTGTTAGCGTTAGGGTGAGTATTAGGGTTAAGGTTTGTGTTGGTAGAATCGAGGTTTAGGTTTAGGCTTAGGGTCAGGATTGCATTTTGGAACAGAATCGAGTGTATTAAGGCTTTGGGTTATTGTTCAATTTGACGATTTAGTGTTATGGCTTGAATCGAGCACATTTAGGGTTAGAGTTATGCTTAGAATTCAATGCATTTAGGGTTAGCGTTAGGGTTAGGGTTAGGTTGAGGGTCAGGGTTAAAATCGAGAGCATTTAAGGATAGTGCTAGGGTTAGAGTTAGGTTTAGCGTTCGCTTTCGTAGAATCGAGGCTTAGGTTTAAGGTTAGGCTTAGGGTTAGGGTTAGGGTTAGAATCAGGCACATTTTTAGTGGTCTGTTTTCATCAGGGTATGGCTTAGAGTGCATTTAGGGGTAGACGTAGGAGTAGGGTTATTATTAGGGTTAAGGTTTGTGTTGGTAGAATCGAGGTTTAGGGTTAGGCTTAGGGTCAGGAATGGCTTTTGGGTTATAGTCGAGTGCATTTAGGGTTAGAAATAGTGTTGAAATAGACGATTTAGTGTTTGGGTTAGAATCGAGCACATTTAGGGTTAGAGTTTTGGATAGAATTCGTTAGGCCTAGGGTTAGATTAAGGGGTAGGGGTAGGGTTAGAGTGCATTAAGGGGTGGGGTAGGGGTAGGGTTAGGATTAGGGTTAGGGTTTGTTTTGGTAGAATCGAAGTTTAGGGTTCGGCTTAGGGTAAGGATTGCCTTTTGGGTTACAACTGAGTGCATTTAGAGTTAGGGTTAGTGTTGAGATTGACGATTTAGTGTTAGACTTAGAATCGAGCCATTAGGGTTAGAGTTCTGGTTAGAATCCACTATATTTAAGCTTAGGGTTAGGGTTAGGGTTATTAGGGTCAGGATTAGAATCGAGAGCATTTCAGGATAGTGTTAGGGTGAGAGTTAGGTTTAGGGTTAGGTTTCGTAGAATTGAGGGTTAGGGTTAGAATCAGGCACATTTTTAGTGGTCTGCTTTTCATCAGGGTGTGGCTTAGAGTGCATTTAGGGGTAGGCGTAGGAGTAGGGTTAGGATTAGGGTTAAGGTTTGTGTTGGTAGGATCGAGGTTTAGGGTTAGGCTTAGGGTCAGGAATGGCTTTTGGGTTAGAGTCGAGTGCATGTAGGGTTAGGAATAGTGTTGAAATTGACGATTTAGTGTTTGGGTTAGAATCGAGCACATTTAGGGTTAAAGTTTTGGTTAGAATTCGTTAGGGTTAGGGTTAGTGTAAGGGGTAGGGGTACGGTTAGAGTGCATTTAGGGGTAGGGGTAGGGGTAGGGTTAGGATTAGGGTTAAGGTTTGTGTTGGTAGAATCGAAGTTTAGGGTTAGGCGTAGGGTGAGGATTGCCTTTTGGGTCACAACTGAGTGCATTTAGAGTTAGGGTTAGTGTTGAGATTGACGATTTAGTGTTAGACTTAGAATCGAGCACATTAGGGTTAGAGTTATGGTTAGAATACACTGCATTTAGGTTTAGGCTTAGGGTTAGGGTTATTAGGGTCAGGATTAGAATCGAGAGCATTTAAGGATAGTGTTAGGGTTAGAGTTCGGCTTAGGCTTAGGTTTCGTAGAATTGAGGGTTAGGGTTATGGTTAGGGTTAGGGTTAGGGTTAGGGTTAGGGTTAAAATCAAGCGCATTTTTAGTGTTAGGGGTTGGGTTAGGGTTAGGGTTATAGTGCATATAGAGGTAGGGATAGTAGTAGGGTTAGGATTAGGGTTAGGGTTTGTGTTGGTAGAATCGACGTTTAAGGTTAGGCTTACGGTCAGGATTGCTTTTTGAGTTAGAGTCGAGTGCATTTAGGGTTAGGCTTAGTGTTGAGATTGACGATGTAGTGTTAGGGTTATAATCGAGCACATTAGGGTTAGAGTTATGGTTAGAATCCAGTGCATTTAGGGTTAGGATTAGGGATAGTGTTAGGTTTATGTTTAGGGTGAGGGTTAGAATCTAGTGCATTTAAGGATAGTGTTAGGGTTAGAATTCGGTATAGGGTTAGCTTTTGTAGAATCGAGGGTTAGGCTTAGGGTTAGGCTTAGGGTGAGGGTTAGGGTTAGAATCAAGCACACCTTTAGTGTTAGCGTTAGGGTGAGGATTAGGGTTAAAGTGCTTTTAGGGCTAGTAGAAGGGATAGGGTTAGGATTAGGGTTAAGGTTTGTGTTGGTAGAATCGAGGTTTAGGGTTAGGCTTAGGGTCAGGAATGGCTTTTGGGTTAGAGTCGAGTGCATGTAGGGTTAGGGATAGTGTTGAAATTGACGATTTAGTGTTTGGGTTAGAATCGAGCACATTTAGGGTTAGAGTTTTGGTTAGAATTCGTTAGGGTTAGGGTTAGTGTAAGGGGTAGGGGTACGGTTAGAGTGCATTTAGGGGTAGGGGTAGGGGTAGGGTTAGGATTAGGGTTAGGGTTTGTGTTGGTAGAATCGAAGTTTAGGGTTAGGCGTAGGGTGAGGATTGCCTTTTGCGTTACAACTGAGTGCATTTAGAGTTAGGGTTAGTGTTGAGATTGAGGATTTAGTGTTAGACTTAGAATCGAGCACATTAGGGTTAGAGTGCTGGTTAGCATCCACTATATTTAAGCTTAGGGTTAGGGTTAGGGTTATTAGGGTCAGGATTAGAATCGAGAGCATTTCAGGATAGTGTTAGGGTGAGAGTTAGGTTTAGGGTTAGGTTTCGTAGAATTGAGGTTTAGGGTTATTTTTAGGGTTAGGGTTAGGGATAGAATCAAGCGCATTTTTAGTGTTAGCGGTTGGGTCAGTGTTAGGGTTAGAGTGCATATAGAGGTAGGGATAATAGTAGGGTTAGGATTAGGGTTAGGGTTTGTGTTGGTAGAATCGACGTTTAAGGTTAGGCTTACGGTCAGGATTGCTTTTTGAGTTAGAGTCGAGTGCATTTAGGGTTAGGCTTAGTGTTGAGATTGACGATTTAGTGTTAGTGTTATAATCGAGCACATTAGGGTTAGAGTTATGGTTAGAATCCAGTGCATTTAGGGTTAAGATTAGGGATAGGGTTAGGTTTATGTGTAGGGTGAGCGTTAGAATCGAGTGCATTTAAGCATAGTGTTAGGGGTAGAGTTATGTATAGGGTTAGCTTTCGTAGAATCAAGGGTTAGGGTTAGGGTTAGGGTCAGGATTGCCTTTTAAGTTAGAATCGAGGGCATTTAGGGTTAGGCTTAGTGTTGAGATCGACGATTTAGTGTTAGGGTTATAATCGAGCACATTAGGGTGAGAGTTATGGTTAGAATCCAGTGCATTTAGGGTTAGGATTAGGGATAGGGTTAGGTTTATGTTTAGGGTGAGGGTTAGAATCGAGTGCATTTAAGGATAGTGTTAGGGTTAGAGTTAGGTATAGGGTTAGCTTTCGTAGAATCGAGGTTCAGTGTTAGGGTGAGGGTTAGGGTTAGGATTAGGGTTAGAATCAGGAGCATTTTCAGCGTTAGGGTTGGGGTTAGGGTCAGGGTTTGAGTGCATTTAGGGGTAGGGGAGGAGTTTGGTTAGGATTAGGGTTAGTGTTTGTGTTGGTAGAATCGAGGTTTTGGGTTAGGCTTAGGGTCAGGAGAGCATTTTGGCTCATAATTCAGAGCATTTGGGCTTAGGGTTAGTGTTGAAATTGATGATTTAGTTATAGCGTTAGAATCAGGCACATTTAGGGATAGAGTTATGATTAGAATTCAGTGCATTTAGGGTTAGGGTTAGGGTTAGGGTTAGGTTTAGGGTCAGGGTTAGAATCGAGAGCGTTAAGGATAGTGCTAGGGTTAGAGTTAGGTTTATGGTTAGCTTTCGTAGAATCGAGGGTTAGGCTTAGGGTTAGGCTTAGGGTGAGGGTTAGGGTTAGAATCAAGCACAGTTTTAGTGTTAGCGTTAGGGTGAGGATTAGGGTTAAAGTGCTTTTAGGGCTAGTGGCAGGTATAGGATTAGGATTAGCGTTAAGGTTTGTGTTGGTAGAATAGAGGTTTAGGTTTAGGCTTAGGGTCAGGATTGCATTTTGGATCAGAATCGAGTGTATTTAGGCTTTGGGTTAGTGTTCAAATTGCCGATTTAGTGTTAGGGTTTGAATCGAGCACATTTAGGGTTAGAGTTATGCTTAGAATTCAGTGCATTTAGGGTTAGCGTTAGGTTTAGGGTTAGTTTGAGGGTCAGGGTTAACATCGAGAGCATTTAAGGATAGTGCTATGGTTAGAGTTAGGTTTAGCGTTCGCTTTCGTAGAATCGAGGGTTAGGCTTAAGGTTAGGCTTAGGGTTAGGGTTAGGGTTAGAATCAGGCACATTTTTATTGGTCTGCTTTTCGTCAGGGTATGGCTTAGAGTGCATTTAGGGGTAGGCGTAGTTGTAGGGTTAGGATTAGGGTTAAGGTTTGTGTTGGTAGAATCGAGGTTTAGGGTAGGCTTAGGGTCAGGAATGGCTTTTGGGTTAGAGTCGAGTGCATGTAGGGTTAGGAATAGTGTTGAACCTGACGATTTAATGTTTGGGTTAGAATCGAGCACATTTAGGGTTAGAGTTTTGGTTAGAATTCGTTAGGGTTAGGGTTAGTGTAAGGGGTAGGGGTAGGGTTAGAGTGCATTAAGGGGTAGGGGTAGGGGTAGGGTTAGGATTAGGGTTAGGGTTTGTGTTGGTAGAATCGAAGTTTAGGGTTAGGCGTATGGTGAGGATTGCCTTTTGGGTCACAACTGAGTGCATTTAGAGTTAGGGTTAGTGTTGAGATTGACGATTTAGTGTTAGACTTAGAATCGAGCACATTAGGGTTAGAGTTATGGTTAGAATACACTGCATTTAGGTTTAGGCTTAGGGTTAGGGTTATTAGGGTCAGGATTAGAATCGAGAGCATTTAAGGATAGTGTTAGGGTTAGAGTTCGGCTTAGGCTTAGGTTTCGTAGAATTGAGGGTTAGGGTTATGGTTAGGGTTAGGGTTAGGGTTAGGGTTAGGGTTAAAATCAAGCGCATTTTTAGTGTTAGGGGTTGGGTTAGGGTTAGGGTTATAGTGCATATAGAGGTAGGGATAGTAGTAGGGTTAGGATTAGGGTTAGGGTTTGTGTTGGTAGAATCGACGTTTAAGGTTAGGCTTACGGTCAGGATTGCTTTTTGAGTTAGAGTCGAGTGCATTTAGGGTTAGGCTTAGTGTTGAGATTGACGATGTAGTGTTAGGGTTATAATCGAGCACATTAGGGTTAGAGTTATGGTTAGAATCCAGTGCATTTAGGGTTAGGATTAGGGATAGTGTTAGGTTTATGTTTAGGGTGAGGGTTAGAATCTAGTGCATTTAAGGATAGTGTTAGGGTTAGAATTCGGTATAGGGTTAGCTTTTGTAGAATCGAGGGTTAGGCTTAGGGTTAGGCTTAGGGTGAGGGTTAGGGTTAGAATCAAGCACACCTTTAGTGTTAGCGTTAGGGTGAGGATTAGGGTTAAAGTGCTTTTAGGGCTAGTAGAAGGGATAGGGTTAGGATTAGGGTTAAGGTTTGTGTTGGTAGAATCGAGGTTTAGGGTTAGGCTTAGGGTCAGGAATGGCTTTTGGGTTAGAGTCGAGTGCATGTAGGGTTAGGGATAGTGTTGAAATTGACGATTTAGTGTTTGGGTTAGAATCGAGCACATTTAGGGTTAGAGTTTTGGTTAGAATTCGTTAGGGTTAGGGTTAGTGTAAGGGGTAGGGGTACGGTTAGAGTGCATTTAGGGGTAGGGGTAGGGGTAGGGTTAGGATTAGGGTTAGGGTTTGTGTTGGTAGAATCGAAGTTTAGGGTTAGGCGTAGGGTGAGGATTGCCTTTTGCGTTACAACTGAGTGCATTTAGAGTTAGGGTTAGTGTTGAGATTGAGGATTTAGTGTTAGACTTAGAATCGAGCACATTAGGGTTAGAGTGCTGGTTAGCATCCACTATATTTAAGCTTAGGGTTAGGGTTAGGGTTATTAGGGTCAGGATTAGAATCGAGAGCATTTCAGGATAGTGTTAGGGTGAGAGTTAGGTTTAGGGTTAGGTTTCGTAGAATTGAGGTTTAGGGTTATTTTTAGGGTTAGGGTTAGGGATAGAATCAAGCGCATTTTTAGTGTTAGCGGTTGGGTCAGTGTTAGGGTTAGAGTGCATATAGAGGTAGGGATAATAGTAGGGTTAGGATTAGGGTTAGGGTTTGTGTTGGTAGAATCGACGTTTAAGGTTAGGCTTACGGTCAGGATTGCTTTTTGAGTTAGAGTCGAGTGCATTTAGGGTTAGGCTTAGTGTTGAGATTGACGATTTAGTGTTAGTGTTATAATCGAGCACATTAGGGTTAGAGTTATGGTTAGAATCCAGTGCATTTAGGGTTAAGATTAGGGATAGGGTTAGGTTTATGTGTAGGGTGAGCGTTAGAATCGAGTGCATTTAAGCATAGTGTTAGGGGTAGAGTTATGTATAGGGTTAGCTTTCGTAGAATCAAGGGTTAGGGTTAGGGTTAGGGTCAGGATTGCCTTTTAAGTTAGAATCGAGGGCATTTAGGGTTAGGCTTAGTGTTGAGATCGACGATTTAGTGTTAGGGTTATAATCGAGCACATTAGGGTGAGAGTTATGGTTAGAATCCAGTGCATTTAGGGTTAGGATTAGGGATAGGGTTAGGTTTATGTTTAGGGTGAGGGTGAGAATCGAGTGCATTTAAGGATAGTGTTAGGGTTAGAGTTAGGTATAGGGTTAGCTTTCGTAGAATCGAGGTTCAGTGTTAGGGTGAGGGTTAGGGTTAGGATTAGGGTTAGAATCAGGAGCATTTTCAGCGTTAGGGTTGGGGTTAGGGTCAGGGTTTGAGTGCATTTAGGGGTAGGGGAGGAGTTTGGTTAGGATTAGGGTTAGTGTTTGTGTTGGTAGAATCGAGGTTTTGGGTTAGGCTTAGGGTCAGGAGAGCATTTTGGCTCATAATTCAGAGCATTTGGGCTTAGGGTTAGTGTTGAAATTGATGATTTAGTTATAGCGTTAGAATCAGGCACATTTAGGGATAGAGTTATGATTAGAATTCAGTGCATTTAGGGTTAGGGTGAGGGTTAGGGTTAGGTTTAGGGTCAGGGTTAGAATCGAGAGCATTAAGGATAGTGCTAGGGTTAGAGTTAGGTTTATGGTTAGCTTTCGTAGAATCGAGGGTTAGGCTTAGGGTTAGGCTTAGGGTGAGGGTTAGGGTTAGAATCAAGCACAGTTTTAGTGTTAGCGTTAGGGTGAGGATTAGGGTTAAAGTGCTTTTAGGGCTAGTGGCAGGTATAGGATTAGGATTAGCGTTAAGGTTTGTGTTGGTAGAATAGAGGTTTAGGTTTAGGCTTAGGGTCAGGATTGCATTTTGGATCAGAATCGAGTGTATTTAGGCTTTGGGTTAGTGTTCAAATTGCCGATTTAGTGTTAGGGTTTGAATCGAGCACATTTAGGGTTAGAGTTATGCTTAGAATTCAGTGCATTTAGGGTTAGCGTTAGGTTTAGGGTTAGTTTGAGGGTCAGGGTTAACATCGAGAGCATTTAAGGATAGTGCTATGGTTAGAGTTAGGTTTAGCGTTCGCTTTCGTAGAATCGAGGGTTAGGCTTAAGGTTAGGCTTAGGGTTAGGGTTAGGGTTAGAATCAGGCACATTTTTATTGGTCTGCTTTTCGTCAGGGTATGGCTTAGAGTGCATTTAGGGGTAGGCGTAGTTGTAGGGTTAGGATTAGGGTTAAGGTTTGTGTTGGTAGAATCGAGGTTTAGGGTAGGCTTAGGGTCAGGAATGGCTTTTGGGTTAGAGTCGAGTGCATGTAGGGTTAGGAATAGTGTTGAACCTGACGATTTAATGTTTGGGTTAGAATCGAGCACATTTAGGGTTAGAGTTTTGGTTAGAATGCGTTAGGGTTAGGGTTAGTGTAAGGGGTAGGGGTAGGGTTAGAGTGCATTAAGGGGTAGGGGTAGGGGTAGGGTTAGGATTAGGGTTAGGGTTTGTGTTGGTAGAATCGAAGTTTAGGGTTAGGCGTAGGGTGAGGATTGCCTTTTGGGTTACAACTGAGTGCATTTAGAGTTAGGGTTAGTGTTGAGATTGACGATTTAGTGTTAGACTTAGAATCGAGCACATTAGGGTTAGAGTTATGGTTAGAATCCACTATATTTAAGCTTAGGGTTAGGGTTAGGGTTATTAGGGTCAGGATTAGAATCGAGAGCATTTCAGGATAGTGTTAGGGTGAGAGTTAGGTTTAGGGTTAGGTTTCATAGAATTGAGGGTTAAGGTTATTGTTAGGGTGAGGGTTAGGGATAGAATCAAGCGCCTTTTTAGTGTTAGGGGTTCAGTCAGTGTTAGGGTTAGAGTGCATATAGAGGTAGTGATAATAGTAGGGTTAGGATTAGGGTTAGGGTTTGTGTTGGTAGAATCGACGTTTAAGGTTAGGCTTAGGGTCAGGAATGGCTTTTGGGTTAGAGTCGAGTGCATTTGGGGCTAGGGATAGTGTTGAAATTGACGATTTAGTGTTTGGGTTAGAATCGAGCACATTTAGGGTTAGAGTTTTGGTCAGAATTCGTTAGGGTTAGGGTTAGTGTAAGGGGTAGGGGTAGGCTTAGAGGGCATTTAGGGGTAGGGGTAGGGGTAGGGTTAGGATTAGGGTTAGGGTTTGTGTTGGTAGAATCGAAGTTTAGGGTTAGGGGTAGGGTGAGGATTGCCTTTTGGGTTACAACCGAGTGCATTTAGAGTTAGGGTTAGTGTTGAGATTGATGATTTAGTGTTAGACTTAGAATCGAGCACATTAGGGTTAGAGTTATGGTTAGAATCCACTATATTTAAGCTTAGGGTTAGGGTTAGGGTTATTAGGGTCAGGATTAGAATCGAGAGCATTTAAGGATAGTGTTAGGGTTAGAGTTAGGTTTAGGGTTAAGTTTCGTAGAATTGAGGGTCAGGGTTATCTTTAGGGTTAGGGTTAGGGTTAGAATGAAGCGCATTTTTAGTGTTAGGGGTTGGGTCAGGGTTAGGGTTAGAGTGCATACAGAGGTAGGGATAGGAGGAGGGTTGGGATTAGGGGTAGGGTTTGTGTTGGTAGAATCGAGGTTTACGGTTAGGCTTAGGGTCAGGATTGCTTTTTGGGTTAAAGTCGAATGCATTTAGGGTTAGCCTTAGAGCTGAGATTGACGATTTAGTCTTAGGGTTATAATCGAGCACATTAGGGTTAGAGTTATGGTTAGAATCCAGTGCATTTAGGGTTAGGATTAGGGATAGGGTTAGGTTTATGTTTAGGGTGAGGGTTAGAATTGAGTGCATTTAAGGATAGTGTTAGTGTTAGAGTTAGGTATAGGGATAGCTTTCGTAGAATCGAGGGTCAGTGTTAGGGTGAGGGTTAGGGTTAGGATTACGGTTAGAATCAGGAGAATTTTTAGCGTTAGGGTTGGGGTTAGGGTCAGGGTTTGAGTGCATTTAGCGGTAGGGGCGGAGTTGCTTTAGGATTAGGGTTAGGGTTTGTGTTGGTAGAATCGAGGTTTTGGGTTAGCCTTAGGGACAGGAAAGCATTTTGGGTCATAATTCAGAGCATTTGGGCTTAGGGTTAGTGTTGAAATTGATGATTTAGTTATAGCGTTAGAATCAGGCACATTTAGGGATAGAGTTGTGATTAGAATTCAGTGCATTTAGGGTTAGGGTTAGGGTTAGTGTTAGGTTTAGGGTCAGGGTTAGAATCGAGAGCATTAAGGATAGTGCTAGGGTTAGAGTTAGGTTTATGGTTAGCTTTCGTAGAATCGAGGGTTAGGCTTAGGGTTAGGCTTAGGGTGAGGGTTAGGGTTAGAATCAAGCACAGCTTTAGTGTTAGCGTTAGGGTTAGGGTTACGTTTAGGGTCAGGGTTAGAATCGAGAGCATTTAAGGATAGTGCTAGGGTTAGAGTTAGGTTTAGCGTTCGCTTTCGTAGAATCGAGGGTTAGGCTTAAGGTTAGGCTCAGGGTTAAGGTTAGGGTTAGAATCAGGCACATTTTTAATGGTCTGCTTTTCATCAGGGTATGGCTTAAAGTGCATTTAGGGGTAGGCGTAGGAGTAGGGTTAGGATTAGGGTTAAGGTTTGTGTTGGTAGAATCGAAGTTTAGGGTTAGGCGTAGGGTGAGGATTGCCTTTTGGGTTACAACTGAGTGCATTTAGAGTTAGGGTTAGTGTTGAGAGTGACGATTTAGTGTTAGACTTAGAATCGAGCACATTAGGGTTAGAGTGCTGGTTAGCATCCACTATATTTAAGCTTAGGGTTAGGGTTAGGTTTATTAGGGTCAGGATTAGAATCGAGAGCATTTCAGGATAGTGTTAGGGTGAGAGTTAGGTTTAGGGTTAGGTTTCGTAGAATTGAGGGTTAGGGTTAGGGTTAGGGTTAGGGTTAGGGTTAGGGATAGAATCAAGCGCATTTTTAGTGTTTGGGGTTGGGTCAGGGTTAGGGTTAGAGTGCATATAGAGATAGGGATAGGAGGAGGGTTGGTATTTGGGATAAGGTTTGTGTTGGTAGAATCGAGGTTTAGGGTTAGGCTTAGGGTCAGGATTGCTTTTTGGGTTAGATTCGAGTACATTTAGGGTTAGAGTTTTGGTTAGAATTCGTTAGGGTTAGGGTTAGTGTAAGGGGTAGGGAAAGGGTTAGAGTGCATTTAGGGGTAGGGATAGGGGTAGGGTTAGGATTAGGGTTAGGGTTTGTGTTGGTAGAATCGAAGTTTAGGGTTCGGCGTAGGGTAAGGATTGCCTTTTGGGTTACAACTGAGTGCATTTAGAGTTAGGGTTAGTGTTGACAGTGACGATTTAGTGTTAGACTTAGAATCGAGCACATTAGGGTTAGAGTTCTGGTTAGAATGCACTATATTTAAGCTTAGGGTTACGGTTAAGATTATTAGGGTCAGGATTAGAATCGAGAGCATTTCAGGATAGTGTTAGGGTGAGAGTTAGGTTTAGGGTTAGGTTTCGTAGATTTGAGGGTTAGGGTTATTGTTAGGGTTAGGGTTAGGGATAGAATCAAGCGCATTTTTAGTGATAGGGGTTGGGTCAGTGTTAGGGTTAGAGTGCATATAGAGGTAGGGATAATAGTAGGGTTAGGATTAGGGTTAGGGTTTGTGTTGGTAGAATCGACGTTTAAGGTTAGGCTTAGGGTCAGGATTGCTTTTTGCGTTAGAGTCGAGTGCATTTAGGGTTAGGCTTAGTGTTGAGATTGACGATTTAGTGTTAGTGTTATAATCGAGCACATTAGGGTTAGAGTTATGGTTAGAAGCCAGTGCATTTAGTGTTAAGATTAGGGATAGGGTTAGGTTTATGTGTAGGGTGAGGGTTAGAATCGAGTGCATTTAAGGATAGTGTTAGGGGTAGAGTTATGTATAGGGTTAGCTTTCGTAGAATCAAGGGATAGGGTTAGGGTTAGGGTCAGGATTGCCTTTTAGGTTAGAATCGAGGGCATTTACGGTTAGGCTTAGTGTTGAGATCGACTATTTAGTGTTAGGGTTATAACCGAGCACATTAGGGTGAGAGTTATGGTTAGAATCCAGTGCATTTAGGCTTAGGATTAGGGATAGGGTTAGGTTTATGTTTAGGGTGAGGGTTAGAATCGAGTGCATTTAAGGATAGTGTTAGGGTTAGAGTTAGGTATAGGGTTAGCTTTCGTAGAATCGAGGGTCAGTGTTAGGGTGAGGGTTAGGGTTAGGATTAGGGTTAGAATCAGGAGCATTTTTAGCGTTAGGGTTGGGGTTAGGGTCAGGGTTTGAGTGCATTTAGGGGTAGGGAAGGAGTTGGGTTAGGATTAGGGTTAGGGTTTGTCTTGGTAGAATCGAGGTTTTGGGTTAGGCTTAGGGTCAGGAGAGCATTTTGGCTCATAATTCAGAGCATTTGGGCTTAGGGTTAGTGTTGAAATTGATGATTTAGTTATAGCGTTAGAATCAGGCACATTTAGGGATGGAGTTATGATTAGAATTCAGTGCAGTTAGGGTTAGGGTTAGGGTTAGGGTTAGGTTTAGGGTCAGGGTTAGAATCGAGAGCATTAAGGATAGTGCTAGGGGTAGAGTTAGGTTTAGGGTTAGCTTTCGTAGAATCGAGGGTTAGGCTTAGGGTTAGGCTTAGGGTGAGGGTTAGGGTTAGAATCAAGCACAGTTTTAGTGTTAGCGTTAGGGTGAGGATTAGGGTTAAAGTGCTTTTAGGGCTAGTGGAAGGGATAGGATTAGGATTAGCGTTAAGGTTTGTGTTGGTAGAATAGAGGTTTAGGTTTAGGCTAAGGGTCAGGATTGCATTTTGGATCAGAATCGAGTGTATTTAGGCTTTGGGTTAGTGTTCAAATTGACGATTTAGTGTTAGGGTTTGAATCGAGCACATTTAGGGTTAGAGTTATGCTTAGAATTCAGTGCATTTAGGGTTAGCGTTAGGTTTAGGGTTAGGTTGAGGGTCAGGGTTAAAATCGAGAGCATTTAAGGATAGTGCTAGGGTTAGAGTTAGGTTTAGCGTTCGCTTTCGTAGACTCGAGGGTTAGGCTTAAGGTTAGGCTTAGGGTTAGGGTTAGGGTTAGAATCAGGCACATTTTTAGTGGTCTGGTTTTCATCAGGGTATGGCTTAGAGTGCATTTAGTGTTAGGCGTAGGAGTAGGGTTAGGATTAGGGTTAAGGTTTGTGTTGGTTGAATCGAGGTTTAGGGTAGGCTTAGGGTCAGGAATGGCTTTTGGTTAGAGTCGAGCGCATGTAGGGTTAGGAATAGTGTTGAAATTGACGATTTAATGTTTGGGTTAGAATCGAGCACATTTAGGGTTAGAGTTTTACTTAGAATTCGTTAGGGTTAGGGTTAGTGTAAGGGGTAGGGGTAGGGTTAGAGTGCATTAAGGGGTAGGGGTAGGGGTAGGGTTAGGATTAGGGTTAGGGTTTGTGTTGGTAGAATCGAAGTTTAGGGTTAGGCGTAGGGTGAGGATTGCCTTTTGGGTTACAACTGAGTGCATTTAGAGTTAGGGTTAGTGTTGAGATTGACGATTTAGTGTTAGACTTAGAATCGAGCACATTAGGGTTAGAGTGCTGGTTAGCATCCACTATATTTAAGCTTAGGGTTAAGGTTAGGGTTATTAGGGTCAGGATTAGAATCGAGAGCATTTCAGGATAGTGTTAGGGTGAGAGTTAGGTTTAGGGTTAGGTTTCGTAGAATTGAGGGTTACGATTATTGTTAGGGTTAGGGTTAGGGATAGAATCAAGCGCATTTTTAGTGTTAGGGGTTGGGTCAGTGTTAGGGTTAGAGTGCATATAGAGGTAGGGATAATAGTAGGGTTAGGATTAGGGTTAGGGTTTGTGTTGGTAGAATCGACGTTTAAGGTTAGGCTTAGGGTCAGGATTGCTTTTTGCGTTAGAGTCGAGTGCATTTAGTGTTAGGCTTAGTGTTGAGATTGACGATTTAGTGTTAGTGTTATAATCGAGCACATTAGGGTTAGAGTTATGGTTGGAATCCAGTGCATTTAGTGTTAAGATTAGGGATAGGGTTAGGTTTATGTGTAGGGTGAGGGTTAGAATCGAGTGCATTTAAGGATAGTGTTAGGGGTAGAGTTATGTATAGGGTTAGCTTTCGTAGAATCAAGGGTTAGGGTTAGGGTTAGGGTCAGGATTGCCTTTTAGGTTAGAATCGAGGGCATTTACCGTTAGGCTTAGTGTTGAGATTGACGATTTAGTGTTAGGGTTATAACCGAGCACATTAGGGTGAGAGTTATAGTTAGAATCCAGTGCATTTAGGCTTAGGATTAGGGATAGGGTTAGGTTTATGTTTAGGGTGAGGGTTAGAATCGAGTGCATTTAAGGATAGTGTTAGGGTTAGAGTTAGGTATAGGGTTAGCTTTCGTAGAATCGAGGTTCAGTGTTAGGGTGAGGGTTAGCGTTAGGATTAGGGTTAGAATCAGGAGCATTTTTAGCGTTAGGGTTGGGGTTAGGGTCAGGGTTTGAGTGCATTTAGGGGTAGGGAAGGAGTTGGGTTAGGATTAGGGTTAGGGTTTGTGTTGGTAGAATCGAGGTTTTGGGTTAGGCTTAGGGTCAGGAGAGCATTTTGGCTCATAATTCAGAGCATTTGGGCTTAGGGTTAGTGTTGAAATTGATGATTTAGTTATAGCGTTAGAATCAGGCACATTTAGGGATAGAGTTATGATTAGAATTCAGTGCATTTAGGGTTAGGGTTAGGGTTAGGGTTAGGTTTAGGGTCAGGGTTAGAATCGAGAGCATTAAGGATAGTGCTAGGGTTAGAGTTAGGTTTAGGGTTAGCTTTCGTAGAATCGAGGGTTAGTCTTAGGGTTAGGCTTAGGGTGAGGGTTAGGGTTAGAATCAAGCACAGTTTTAGTGTTAGCGTTAGGGTGAGGATTAGGGTTAAAGTGCTTTTAGGGCTAGTGGAAGGGATAGGATTAGGATTAGGATTAAGGTTTGTGTTGGTAGAATCGAGGTTTAGCTTTAGGCTTAGGGTCAGGGTTGCATTTTGGATCAGAATCGAGTGTATTTAGGCTTTGGGTTAGTGTTCAAATTGCCGATTTAGTGTTAGGGTTTGAATCGAGCACATTTAGGGTTAGAGTTATGCTTAGAATTCAGTGCATTTAGGGTTAGCGTTAGGGTTAGGGTTAGGTTGAGGGTCAGAGTTAAAATCGAGAGCATTTAAGGATAGTGCTAGGGTTAGAGTTAGGTTTAGCGTTCGCTTTCGTAGAATCGAGGGTTAGTCTTAAGTTTAGGCTTAGGGTTAGGGTTAGGGTTAGAATCAGGCACATTTTTAGTGGTCTGCTTTTCATCAGGGTATGGCTTAGAGTGCATTTAGGGGTAGGCGTAGGAGTAGGGTTAGGATTAGGGTTAAGGTTTGTGTTGGTAGAATCGAGGTTTAGGGTTAGGCTTAGGGTCAGGAATGGCTTTTGGGTTAGAGTCGAGTGCATGTAGGGTTAGGAATAGTGTTGAAATTGACGATTTAGTGTTTGGGTTAGAATCGAGCACATTTAGGGTTAAAGTTTTGGTTAGAATTCGTTAGGGTTAGGGTTAGTGTAAGGGGTAGGGGTACGGTTAGAGTGCATTTAGGGGTAGGGGTAGGGGTAAGGTTAGGATTAGGGTTAGGGTTTGTGTTGGTAGAATCGAAGTTTAGGGTTAGGCGTAGGGTGAGGATTGCCTTTTGGGTTACAACTGAGTGCATTTAGAGTTAGGGTTAGTGTTGAGATTGACGATTTAGTGTTAGATTTAGAATCGAGCACATTAGGGTTAGAGTTATGGTTAGAATACACTGCATTTAGGTTTAGGCTTAGGGTTAGGGTTATTAGGGTCAGGATTAGAATCGAGAGCATTTAAGGATAATGTTAGGGTTAGAGTTCGGCTTAGGGTTAGGTTTCGTAGAATTGAGGGTTAGGGTTATGGTTAGGGTTAGGGTTAGGGTTAGGGTTAAAATCAAGCGCATTTTTAGTGTTAGGGGTTGGGTTAGGGTTAGGGTTATAGTGCATATAGAGGTAGGGATAGTAGTAGGGTTAGGATTAGGGTTAGGGTTTGTGTTGGTAGAATCGACGTTTAAGGTTAGGCTTACGGTCAGGATTGCTTTTTGAGTTAGAGTCGAGTGCATTTAGGGTTAGGCTTAGTGTTGAGATTGACGATTTAGTATTAGGGTTATAATCGAGCACATTAGGGTTAGAGTTATGGTTAGAATCCAGTGCATATAGGGTTCGGATTAGGGATAGGGTTAGGTTTATGTTTAGGGTGAGGGTTAGAATCTAGTGCATTTAAGGATAGTGTTAGGGTTAGAGTTAGGTATAGGGTTAGCTTTTGTAGAATCGAGGGTTAGGCTTAGGGTTAGACTTAGGGTGGGGGTTAGGGTTAGAATCAAGCACACCTTTAGTGTTAGCGTTAGGGTGAGGATTAGGGTTAAGGTTTGTGTTGGTAGAATCGAGGTTTAGGTTTAGGCTTAGGGTCAGGATTGCATTTTGGAACAGAATCGAGTGTATTAAGGCTTTGGGTTATTGTTCAATTTGACGATTTAGTGTTATGGCTTGAATCGAGCACATTTAGGGTTAGAGTTATGCTTAGAATTCAATGCATTTAGGGTTAGCGTTAGGGTTAGGGTTAGGTTGAGGGTCAGGGTTAAAATCGAGAGCATTTAAGGATAGTGCTAGGGTTAGAGTTAGGTTTAGCGTTCGCTTTCGTAGAATCGAGGCTTAGGTTTAAGGTTAGGCTTAGGGTTAGGGTTAGGGTTAGAATCAGGCACATTTTTAGTGGTCTGTTTTCATCAGGGTATGGCTTAGAGTGCATTTAGGGGTAGACGTAGGAGTAGGGTTATTATTAGGGTTAAGGTTTTTGTTGGTAGAATCGAGGTTTAGGGTTAGGCTTAGGGTCAGGAATGGCTTTTGGGTTATAGTCGAGTGCATTTAGGGTTAGAAATAGTGTTGAAATAGACGATTTAGTGTTTGGGTTAGAATCGAGCACATTTAGGGTTAGAGTTTTGGATAGAATTCGTTATGCCTAGGGTTAGATTAAGGGGTAGGGGTAGGGTTAGAGTGCATTAAGGGGTGGGGTAGGGGTAGGGTTAGGATTAGGGTTAGGGTTTGTTTTGGTAGAATCGAAGTTTAGGGTTCGGCTTAGGGTAAGGATTGCCTTTTGGGTTACAACTGAGTGCATTTAGAGTTAGGGTTAGTGTTGAGATTGACGATTTAGTGTTAGACTTAGAATCGAGCCATTAGGGTTAGAGTTCTGGTTAGAATCCACTATATTTAAGCTTAGGGTTAGGGTTAGGGTTATTAGGGTCAGGATTAGAATCGAGAGCATTTCAGGATAGTGTTAGGGTGAGAGTTAGGTTTAGGGTTAGGTTTCGTAGAATTGAGGGTTAGGGTTAGAATCAGGCACATTTTTAGTGGTCTGCTTTTCATCAGGGTGTGGCTTAGAGTGCATTTAGGGGTAGGCGTAGGAGTAGGGTTAGGATTAGGGTTAAGGTTTGTGTTGGTAGGATCGAGGTTTAGGGTTAGGCTTAGGGTCAGGAATGGCTTTTGGGTTAGAGTCGAGTGCATGTAGGGTTAGGAATAGTGTTGAAATTGACGATTTAGTGTTTGGGTTAGAATCGAGCACATTTAGGGTTAAAGTTTTGGTTAGAATTCGTTAGGGTTAGGGTTAGTGTAAGGGGTAGGGGTACGGTTAGAGTGCATTTAGGGGTAGGGGTAGGGGTAGGGTTAGGATTAGGGTTAAGGTTTGTGTTGGTAGAATCGAAGTTTAGGGTTAGGCGTAGGGTGAGGATTGCCTTTTGGGTCACAACTGAGTGCATTTAGAGTTAGGGTTAGTGTTGAGATTGACGATTTAGTGTTAGACTTAGAATCGAGCACATTAGGGTTAGAGTTATGGTTAGAATACACTGCATTTAGGTTTAGGCTTAGGGTTAGGGTTATTAGGGTCAGGATTAGAATCGAGAGCATTTAAGGATAGTGTTAGGGTTAGAGTTCGGCTTAGGCTTAGGTTTCGTAGAATTGAGGGTTAGGGTTATGGTTAGGGTTAGGGTTAGGGTTAGGGTTAAAATCAAGCGCATTTTTAGTGTTAGGGGTTGGGTTAGGGTTAGGGTTATAGTGCATATAGAGGTAGGGATAGTAGTAGGGTTAGGATTAGGGTTAGGGTTTGTGTTGGTAGAATCGACGTTTAAGGTTAGGCTTACGGTCAGGATTGCTTTTTGAGTTAGAGTCGAGTGCATTTAGGGTTAGGCTTAGTGTTGAGATTGACGATGTAGTGTTAGGGTTATAATCGAGCACATTAGGGTTAGAGTTATGGTTAGAATCCAGTGCATTTAGGGTTAGGATTAGGGATAGTGTTAGGTTTATGTTTAGGGTGAGGGTTAGAATCTAGTGCATTTAAGGATAGTGTTAGGGTTAGAATTCGGTATAGGGTTAGCTTTTGTAGAATCGAGGGTTAGGCTTAGGGTTAGGCTTAGGGTGAGGGTTAGGGTTAGAATCAAGCACACCTTTAGTGTTAGCGTTAGGGTGAGGATTAGGGTTAAAGTGGTTTTAGGGCTAGTAGAAGGGATAGGGTTAGGATTAGGGTTAAGGTTTGTGTTGGTAGAATCGAGGTTTAGGGTTAGGCTTAGGGTCAGGAATGGCTTTTGGGTTAGAGTCGAGTGCATGTAGGGTTAGGGATAGTGTTGAAATTGACGATTTAGTGTTTGGGTTAGAATCGAGCACATTTAGGGTTAGAGTTTTGGTTAGAATTCGTTAGGGTTAGGGTTAGTGTAAGGGGTAGGGGTACGGTTAGAGTGCATTTAGGGGTAGGGGTAGGGGTAGGGTTAGGATTAGGGTTAGGGTTTGTGTTGGTAGAATCGAAGTTTAGGGTTAGGCGTAGGGTGAGGATTGCCTTTTGCGTTACAACTGAATGCATTTAGAGTTAGGGTTAGTGTTGAGATTGAGGATTTAGTGTTAGACTTAGAATCGAGCACATTAGGGTTAGAGTGCTGGTTAGCATCCACTATATTTAAGCTTAGGGTTAGGGTTAGGGTTATTAGGGTCAGGATTAGAATCGAGAGCATTTCAGGATAGTGTTAGGGTGAGAGTTAGGTTTAGGGTTAGGTTTCGTAGAATTGAGGTTTAGGGTTATTTTTAGGGTTAGGGTTAGGGATAGAATCAAGCGCATTTTTAGTGTTAGCGGTTGGGTCAGTGTTAGGGTTAGAGTGCATATAGAGGTAGGGATAATAGTAGGGTTAGGATTAGGGTTAGGGTTTGTGTTGGTAGAATCGACGTTTAAGGTTAGGCTTAGGGTCAGGATTGCTTTTTGAGTTAGAGTCGAGTGCATTTAGGGTTAGGCTTAGTGTTGAGATTGACGATTTAGTGTTAGTGTTATAATCGAGCACATTAGGGTTAGAGTTATGGTTAGAATCCAGTGCATTTAGGGTTAAGATTAGGGATAGGGTTAGGTTTATGTGTAGGGTGAGCGTTAGAATCGAGTGCATTTAAGCATAGTGTTAGGGGTAGAGTTATGTATAGGGTTAGCTTTCGTAGAATCAAGGGTTAGGGTTAGGGTTAGGGTCAGGATTGCCTTTTAAGTTAGAATCGAGGGCATTTAGGGTTAGGCTTAGTGTTGAGATCGACGATTTAGTGTTAGGGTTATAATCGAGCACATTAGGGTGAGAGTTATGGTTAGAATCCAGTGCATTTAGGGTTAGGATTAGGGATAGGGTTAGGTTTATGTTTAGGGTGAGGGTTAGAATCGAGTGCATTTAAGGATAGTGTTAGGGTTAGAGTTAGGTATAGGGTTAGCTTTCGTAGAATCGAGGTTCAGTGTTAGGGTGAGGGTTAGGGTTAGGATTAGGGTTAGAATCAGGAGCATTTTCAGCGTTAGGGTTGGGGTTAGGGTCAGGGTTTGAGTGCATTTAGGGGTAGGGGAGGAGTTTGGTTAGGATTAGGGTTAGTGTTTGTGTTGGTAGAATCGAGGTTTTGGGTTAGGCTTAGGGTCAGGAGAGCATTTTGGCTCATAATTCAGAGCATTTGGGCTTAGGGTTAGTGTTGAAATTGATGATTTAGTTATAGCGTTAGAATCAGGCACATTTAGGGATAGAGTTATGATTAGAATTCAGTGCATTTAGGGTTAGGGTTAGGGTTAGGGTTAGGTTTAGGGTCAGGGTTAGAATCGAGAGCATTAAGGATAGTGCTAGGGTTAGAGTTAGGTTTATGGTTAGCTTTCGTAGAATCGAGGGTTAGGCTTAGGGTTAGGCTTAGGGTGAGGGTTAGGGTTAGAATCAAGCACAGTTTTAGTGTTAGCGTTAGGGTGAGGATTAGGGTTAAAGTGCTTTTAGGGCTAGTGGCAGGTATAGGATTAGGATTAGCGTTAAGGTTTGTGTTGGTAGAATAGAGGTTTAGGTTTAGGCTTAGGGTCAGGATTGCATTTTGGATCAGAATCGAGTGTATTTATGCTTTGGGTTAGTGTTCAAATTGCCGATTTAGTGTTAGGGTTTGAATCGAGCACATTTAGGGTTAGAGTTATGCTTAGAATTCAGTGCATTTAGGGTTAGCGTTAGGTTTAGGGTTAGTTTGAGGGTCAGGGTTAACATCGAGAGCATTTAAGGATAGTGCTAGGGTTAGAGTTAGGTTTAGCGTTCGCTTTCGTAGAATCGAGGGTTAGGCTTCAGGTTAGGCTTAGGGTTAGGGTTAGGGTTAGAATCAGGCACATTTTTATTGGTCTGCTTTTCGTCAGGGTATGGCTTAGAGTGCATTTAGGGGTAGGCGTAGTTGTAGGGTTAGGATTAGGGTTAAGGTTTGTGTTGGTAGAATCGAGGTTTAGGGTAGGCTTAGGGTCAGGAATGGCTTTTGGGTTAGAGTCGAGTGCATGTAGGGTTAGGAATAGTGTTGAACCTGACGATTTAATGTTTGGGTTAGAATCGAGCACATTTAGGGTTAGAGTTTTGGTTAGAATTCGTTAGGGTTAGGGTTAGTGTAAGGGGTAGGGGTAGGGTTAGAGTGCATTAAGGGGTAGGGGTAGGGGTAGGGTTAGGATTAGGGTTAGGGTTTGTGTTGGTAGAATCGAAGTTTAGGGTTAGGCGTAGGGTGAGGATTGCCTTTTGGGTTACAACTGAGTGCATTTAGAGTTAGGGTTAGTGTTGAGATTGACGATTTAGTGTTAGACTTAGAATCGAGCACATTAGGGTTAGAGTTATGGTTAGAATCCACTATATTTAAGCTTAGGGTTAGGGTTAGGGTTATTAGGGTCAGGATTAGAATCGAGAGCATTTCAGGATAGTGTTAGGGTGAGAGTTAGGTTTAGGGTTAGGTTTCATAGAATTGAGGGTTAAGGTTATTGTTAGGGTGAGGGTTAGGGATAGAATCAAGCGCCTTTTTAGTGTTAGGGGTTCAGTCAGTGTTAGGGTTAGAGTGCATATAGAGGTAGTGATAATAGTAGGGTTAGGATTAGGGTTAGGGTTTGTGTTGGTAGAATCGACGTTTAAGGTTAGGCTTAGGGTCAGGAATGGCTTTTGGGTTAGAGTCGAGTGCATTTGGGGCTAGGGATAGTGTTGAAATTGACGATTTAGTGTTTGGGTTAGAATCGAGCACATTTAGGGTTAGAGTTTTGGTCAGAATTCGTTAGGGTTAGGGTTAGTGTAAGGGGTAGGGGTAGGCTTAGAGGGCATTTAGGGGTAGGGGTAGGGGTAGGGTTAGGATTAGGGTTAGGGTTTGTGTTGGTAGAATCGAAGTTTAGGGTTAGGGGTAGGGTGAGGATTGCCTTTTGGGTTACAACCGAGTGCATTTAGAGTTAGGGTTAGTGTTGAGATTGATGATTTAGTGTTAGACTTAGAATCGAGCACATTAGGGTTAGAGTTATGGTTAGAATCCACTATATTTAAGCTTAGGGTTAGGGTTAGGGTTATTAGGGTCAGGATTAGAATCGAGAGCATTTAAGGATAGTGTTAGGGTTAGAGTTAGGTATAGGGATAGCTTTCGTAGAATCGAGGGTCAGTGTTAGGGTGAGGGTTAGGGTTAGGATTACGGTTAGAATCAGGAGAATTTTTAGCGTTAGGGTTGGGGTTAGGGTCAGGGTTTGAGTGCATTTAGCCGTAGGGGAGGAGTTGCTTTAGGATTAGGGTTAGGGTTTGTGTTGGTAGAATCGAGGTTTTGGGTTAGCCTTAGGGACAGGAAAGCATTTTGGGTCATAATTCAGAGCATTTGGGCTTAGGGTTAGTGTTGAAATTGATGATTTAGTTATAGCGTTAGAATCAGGCAGATTTAGGGATAGAGTTGTGATTAGAATTCAGTGCATTTAGGGTTAGGGTTAGGGTTAGTGTTAGGTTTAGGGTCAGGGTTAGAATCGAGAGCATTAAGGATAGTGCTAGGGTTAGAGTTAGGTTTATGGTTAGCTTTCGTAGAATCGAGGGTTAGGCTTAGGGTTAGGCTTAGGGTGAGGGTTAGGGTTAGAATCAAGCACAGCTTTAGTGTTAGCGTTAGGGTTAGGGTTACGTTTAGGGTCAGGGTTAGAATCGAGAGCATTTAAGGATAGTGCTAGGGTTAGAGTTAGGTTTAGCGTTCGCTTTCGTAGAATCGAGGGTTAGGCTTAAGGTTAGGCTCAGGGTTAAGGTTAGGGTTAGAATCAGGCACATTTTTAATGGTCTGCTTTTCATCAGGGTATGGCTTAAAGTGCATTTAGGGGTAGGCGTAGGAGTAGGGTTAGGATTAGGGTTAAGGTTTGTGTTGGTAGAATCGAAGTTTAGGGTTAGGCGTAGGGTGAGGATTGCCTTTTGGGTTACAACTGAGTGCATTTAGAGTTAGGGTTAGTGTTGAGAGTGACGATTTAGTGTTAGACTTAGAATCGAGCACATTAGGGTTAGAGTGCTGGTTAGCATCCACTATATTTAAGCTTAGGGTTAGGGTTAGGTTTATTAGGGTCAGGATTAGAATCGAGAGCATTTCAGGATAGTGTTAGGGTGAGAGTTAGGTTTAGGGTTAGGTTTCGTAGAATTGAGGGTTAGGGTTAGGGTTAGGGTTAGGGTTAGGGTTAGGGATAGAATCAAGCGCATTTTTAGTGTTTGGGGTTGGGTCAGGGTTAGGGTTAGAGTGCATATAGAGATAGGGATAGGAGGAGGGTTGGTATTTGGGATAAGGTTTGTGTTGGTAGAATCGAGGTTTAGGGTTAGGCTTAGGGTCAGGATTGCTTTTTGGGTTAGATTCGAGTACATTTAGGGTTAGAGTTTTGGTTAGAATTCGTTAGGGTTAGGGTTAGTGTAAGGGGTAGGGAAAGGGTTAGAGTGCATTTAGGGGTAGGGATAGGGGTAGGGTTAGGATTAGGGTTAGGGTTTGTGTTGGTAGAATCGAAGTTTAGGGTTCGGCGTAGGGTAAGGATTGCCTTTTGGGTTACAACTGAGTGCATTTAGAGTTAGGGTTAGTGTTGACAGTGACGATTTAGTGTTAGACTTAGAATCGAGCACATTAGGGTTAGAGTTCTGGTTAGAATGCACTATATTTAAGCTTAGGGTTACGGTTAAGATTATTAGGGTCAGGATTAGAATCGAGAGCATTTCAGGATAGTGTTAGGGTGAGAGTTAGGTTTAGGGTTAGGTTTCGTAGATTTGAGGGTTAGGGTTATTGTTAGGGTTAGGGTTAGGGATAGAATCAAGCGCATTTTTAGTGATAGGGGTTGGGTCAGTGTTAGGGTTAGAGTGCATATAGAGGTAGGGATAATAGTAGGGTTAGGATTAGGGTTAGGGTTTGTGTTGGTAGAATCGACGTTTAAGGTTAGGCTTAGGGTCAGGATTGCTTTTTGCGTTAGAGTCGAGTGCATTTAGGGTTAGGCTTAGTGTTGAGATTGACGATTTTGTGTTAGTGTTATAATCGAGCACATTAGGGTTAGAGTTATGGTTAGAAGCCAGTGCATTTAGGGTTAAGATTAGGGATAGGGTTAGGTTTATGTGTAGGGTGAGGGTTAGAATCGAGTGCATTTAAGGATAGTGTTAGGGGTAGAGTTATGTATAGGGTTAGCTTTCGTAGAATCAAGGGATAGGGTTAGGGTTAGGGTCAGGATTGCCTTTTAGGTTAGAATCGAGGGCATTTACGGTTAGGCTTAGTGTTGAGATCGACTATTTAGTGTTAGGGTTATAACCGAGCACATTAGGGTGAGAGTTATGGTTAGAATCCAGTGCATTTAGGCTTAGGATTAGGGATAGGGTTAGGTTTATGTTTAGGGTGAGGGTTAGAATCGAGTGCATTTAAGGATAGTGTTAGGGTTAGAGTTAGGTATAGGGTTAGCTTTCGTAGAATCGAGGGTCAGTGTTAGGGTGAGGGTTAGGGTTAGGATTAGGGTTAGAATCAGGAGCATTTTTAGCGTTAGGGTTGGGGTTAGGGTCAGGGTTTGAGTGCATTTAGGGGTAGGGAAGGAGTTGGGTTAGGATTAGGGTTAGGGTTTGTCTTGGTAGAATCGAGGTTTTGGGTTAGGCTTAGGGTCAGGAGAGCATTTTGGCTCATAATTCAGAGCATTTGGGCTTAGGGTTAGTGTTGAAATTGATGATTTAGTTATAGCGTTAGAATCAGGCACATTTAGGGATGGAGTTATGATTAGAATTCAGTGCAGTTAGGGTTAGGGTTAGGGTTAGGGTTAGGTTTAGGGTCAGGGTTAGAATCGAGAGCATTAAGGATAGTGCTAGGGGTAGAGTTAGGTTTAGGGTTAGCTTTCGTAGAATCGAGGGTTAGGCTTAGGGTTAGGCTTAGGGTGAGGGTTAGGGTTAGAATCAAGCACAGTTTTAGTGTTAGCGTTAGGGTGAGGATTAGGGTTAAAGTGCTTTTAGGGCTAGTGGAAGGGATAGGATTAGGATTAGGGTTAAGGTTTGTGTTGGTAGAATAGAGGTTTAGGTTTAGGCTAAGGGTCAGGATTGCATTTTGGATCAGAATCGAGTGTATTTAGGCTTTGGGTTAGTGTTCAAATTGACGATTTAGTGTTAGGGTTTGAATCGAGCACATTTAGGGTTAGAGTTATGCTTAGAATTCAGTGCATTTAGGGTTAGCGTTAGGTTTAGGGTTAGGTTGAGGGTCAGGGTTAAAATCGAGAGCATTTAAGGATAGTGCTAGGGTTAGAGTTAGGTTTAGCGTTCGCTTTCGTAGACTCGAGGGTTAGGCTTAAGGTTAGGCTTAGGGTTAGGGTTAGGGTTAGAATCAGGCACATTTTTAGTGGTCTGGTTTTCATCAGGGTATGGCTTAGAGTGCATTTAGTGTTAGGCGTAGGAGTAGGGTTAGGATTAGGGTTAAGATTTGTGTTGGTTGAATCGAGGTTTAGGGTAGGCTTAGGGTCAGGAATGGCTTTTGGTTAGAGTCGAGCGCATGTAGGGTTAGGAATAGTGTTGAAATTGACGATTTAATGTTTGGGTTAGAATCGAGCACATTTAGGGTTAGAGTTTTACTTAGAATTCGTTAGGGTTAGGGTTAGTGTAAGGGGTAGGGGTAGGGTTAGAGTGCATTAAGGGGTAGGGGTAGGGGTAGGGTTAGGATTAGGGTTAGGGTTTGTGTTGGTAGAATCGAAGTTTAGGGTTAGGCGTAGGGTGAGGATTGCCTTTTGGGTTACAACTGAGTGCATTTAGAGTTAGGGTTAGTGTTGAGATTGACGATTTAGTGTTAGACTTAGAATCGAGCACATTAGGGTTAGAGTGCTGGTTAGCATCCACTATATTTAAGCTTAGGGTTAAGGTTAGGGTTATTAGGGTCAGGATTAGAATCGAGAGCATTTCAGGATAGTGTTAGGGTGAGAGTTAGGTTTAGGGTTAGGTTTCGTAGAATTGAGGGTTAGGATTATTGTTAGGGTTAGGGTTAGGGATAGAATCAAGCGCATTTTTAGTGTTAGGGGTTGGGTCAGTGTTAGGGTTAGAGTGCATATAGAGGTAGGGATAATAGTAGGGTTAGGATTAGGGTTAGGGTTTGTGTTGGTAGAATCGACGTTTAAGGTTAGGCTTAGGGTCAGGATTGCTTTTTGCGTTAGAGTCGAGTGCATTTAGTGTTAGGCTTAGTGTTGAGATTGACGATTTAGTGTTAGTGTTATAATCGAGCACATTAGGGTTAGAGTTATGGTTGGAATCCAGTGCATTTAGTGTTAAGATTAGGGATAGGGTTAGGTTTATGTGTAGGGTGAGGGTTAGAATCGAGTGCATTTAAGGATAGTGTTAGGGGTAGAGTTATGTATAGGGTTAGCTTTCGTAGAATCAAGGGTTAGGGTTAGGGTCAGGATTGCCTTTTAGGTTAGAATCGAGGGCATTTACCGTTAGGCTTAGTGTTGAGATTGACGATTTAGTGTTAGGGTTATAACCGAGCACATTAGGGTGAGAGTTATAGTTAGAATCCAGTGCATTTAGGCTTAGGATTAGGGATAGGGTTAGGTTTATGTTTAGGGTGAGGGTTAGAATCGAGTGCATTTAAGGATAGTGTTAGGGTTAGAGTTAGGTATAGGGTTAGCTTTCGTAGAATCGAGGTTCAGTGTTAGGGTGAGGGTTAGGGTTAGGATTAGGGTTAGAATCAGGAGCATTTTTAGCGTTAGGGTTGGGGTTAGGGTCAGGGTTTGAGTGCATTTAGGGGTAGGGAAGGAGTTGGGTTAGGATTAGGGTTAGGGTTTGTGTTGGTAGAATCGAGGTTTTGGGTTAGGCTTAGGGTCAGGAGAGCATTTTGGGTCATAATTCAGAGCATTTGGGCTTAGGGTTAGTGTTGAAATTGATGATTTAGTTATAGCGTTAGAATCAGGCACATTTAGGGATAGAGTTATGATTAGAATTCAGTGCATTTAGGGTTAGGGTTAGGGTTAGGGTTAGGTTTAGGGTCAGGGTTAGAATCGAGAGCATTAAGGATAGTGCTAGGGTTAGAGTTAGGTTTAGGGTTAGCTTTCGTAGAATCGAGGGTTAGTCTTAGGGTTAGGCTTAGGGTGAGGGTTAGGGTTAGAATCAAGCACAGTTTTAGTGTTAGCGTTAGGGTGAGGATTAGGGTTAAAGTGCTTTTAGGGCTAGTGGAAGGGATAGGATTAGGATTAGGATTAAGGTTTGTGTTGGTAGAATCGAGGTTTAGCTTTAGGCTTAGGGTCAGGGTTGCATTTTGGATCAGAATCGAGTGTATTTAGGCTTTGGGTTAGTGTTCAAATTGCCGATTTAGTGTTAGGGTTTGAATCGAGCACATTTCGGGTTAGAGTTATGCTTAGAATTCAGTGCATTTAGGGTTAGCGTTAGGGTTAGGGTTAGGTTGAGGGTCAGAGTTAAAATCGAGAGCATTTAAGGATAGTGCTAGGGTTAGAGTTAGGTTTAGCGTTCGCTTTCGTAGAATCGAGGGTTAGTCTTAAGTTTAGGCTTAGGGTTAGGGTTAGGGTTAGAATCAGGCACATTTTTAGTGGTCTGCTTTTCATCAGGGTATGGCTTAGAGTGCATTTAGGGGTAGGCGTAGGAGTAGGGTTAGGATTAGGGTTAAGGTTTGTGTTGGTAGAATCGAGGTTTAGGGTTAGGCTTAGGGTCAGGAATGGCTTTTGGGTTAGAGTCGAGTGCATGTAGGGTTAGGAATAGTGTTGAAATTGACGATTTAGTGTTTGGGTTAGAATCGAGCACATTTAGGGTTAAAGTTTTGGTTAGAATTCGTTAGGGTTAGGGTTAGTGTAAGGGGTAGGGGTACGGTTAGAGTGCATTTAGGGGTAGGGGTAGGGGTAGGGTTAGGATTAGGGTTAGGGTTTGTGTTGGTAGAATCGAAGTTTAGGGTTAGGCGTAGGGTGAGGATTGCCTTTTGGGTTACAACTGAGTGCATTTAGAGTTAGGGTTAGTGTTGAGATTGACGATTTAGTGTTAGATTTAGAATCGAGCACATTAGGGTTAGAGTTATGGTTAGAATACACTGCATTTAGGTTTAGGCTTAGGGTTAGGGTTATTAGGGTCAGGATTAGAATCGAGAGCATTTAAGGATAGTGTTAGGGTTAGAGTTCGGCTTAGGCTTAGGTTTCGTAGAATTGAGGGTTAGGGTTATGGTAGGGGTTAGGGTTAGGGTTAGGGTTAGGGTTAAAATCAAGCGCATTTTTAGTGTTAGGGGTTGGGTTAGGGTTAGGGGTATAGTGCATATAGAGGTAGGGATAGTAGTAGGGTTAGGATTAGGGTTAGGGTTTGTGTTGGTAGAATCGACGTTTAAGGTTAGGCTTACGGTCAGGATTGCTTTTTGAGTTAGAGTCGAGTGCATTTAGGGTTAGGCTTAGTGTTGAGATTGACGATTTAGTATTAGGGTTATAATCGAGCACATTAGGGTTAGAGTTATGGTTAGAATCCAGTGCATATAGGGTTCGGATTAGGGATAGGTTTAGGTTTATGTTTAGGGTGAGGCTTAGAATCTAGTGCATTTAAGGATAGTGTTAGGGTTAGAGTTAGGTATAGGGTTAGCTTTTGTAGAATCGAGGGTTAGGCTTAGGGTTAGACTTAGGGTGGGGGTTAGGGTTAGAATCAAGCACACCTTTAGTGTTAGCGTTAGGGTGAGGATTAGGGTTAAGGTTTGTGTTGGTAGAATCGAGGTTTAGGTTTAGGCTTAGGGTCAGGATTGCATTTTGGAACAGAATCGAGTGTATTAAGGCTTTGGGTTATTGTTCACTTTGACGATTTAGTGTTATGGCTTGAATCGAGCACATTTAGGGTTAGAGTTATGCTTAGAATTCAATGCATTTAGGGTTAGCGTTAGGGTTAGGGTTAGCGTTAGGGTTAGGGTTAGGTTGAGGGTCAGGGTTAAAATCGAGAGCATTTAAGGATAGTGCTAGGGTTAGAGTTAGGTTTAGCGTTCGCTTTCGTAGAATCGAGGCTTAGGTTTAAGGTTAGGCTTAGGGTTAGGGTTAGGGTTAGAATCAGGCACATTTTTAGTGGTCTGTTTTCATCAGGGTATGGCTTAGAGTGCATTTAGGGGTAGGCGTAGGAGTAGGGTTAGGATTAGGGTTAAGGTTTGTGTTGGTAGAATCGAGGTTTAGGGTTAGGCTTAAGGTCAGGAATGGCTTTTGGGTTCGAGTCGAGTGCATTTAGGGTTAGGGATAGTGTTGAAATAGACGATTTAGTGTTTGGGTTAGAATCGAGCACATTTAGGGTTAGAGTTTTGGTTAGAATTAGTTAGGCCTAGGGTTAGATTAAGGGGTAGGGGTAGGGTTAGAGTGCATTAAGGGGTGGGGTAGGGGTAGGGTTAGGATTAGGGTTAGGGTTTGTTTTGGTAGAATCGAAGTTTAGGGTTCGGCTTAGGGTAAGGATTGCCTTTTGGGTTACAACTGAGTGCATTTAGAGTTAGGGTTAGTGTTGAGATTGACGATTTAGTGTTAGACTTAGAATCGAGCCATTAGGGTTAGAGTTCTGTTTAGAATCCACTATATTTAAGCTTAGGGTTAGGGTTAGGGTTATTAGGGTCAGGATTAGAATCGAGAGCATTTCAGGATAGTGTTAGGGTGAGAGTTAGGTTTAGGGTTAGGTTTCGTAGAATTGAGGGTTAGGGTTAGAATCAGGCACATTTTTAGTGGTCTGCTTTTCATCAGGGTGTGGCTTAGAGTGCATTTAGGGGTAGGCGTAGGAGTAGGGTTAGGATTAGGGTTAAGGTTTGTGTTGGTAGAATCGAGGTTTAGGGTTAGGCTTAGGGTCAGGAATGGCTTTTGTGTTAGAGTCGAGTGCATGTAGGGTTAGGAATAGTGTTGAAATTGACGATTTAGTGTTTGGGTTAGAATCGAGCACATTTAGGGTTAGAGTTTTGGTTAGAATTCGTTAGGGTTAGGGTTAGTGTAAGGGGTAGGGGTACGGTTAGAGTGCATTTAGGGGTAGGGGTAGGGGTAGGGTTAGGATTGGGGTTAAGGTTTGTGTTGGTAGAATCGAAGTTTAGGGTTAGGCGTAGGGTGAGGATTGCCTTTTGGGTCACAACTGAGTGCATTTAGAGTTAGGGTTAGTGTTGAGATTGACGATTTAGTGTTAGACTTAGAATCGAGTACATTAGGGTTAGAGTTATGGTTAGAATACACTGCATTTAGGTTTAGGCTTAGGGTTAGGGTTATTAGGGTCAGGATTAGAATCGAGAGCATTTAAGGATAGTGTTAGGGTTAGAGTTCGGCTTAGGCTTAGGTTTCGTAGAATTGAGGGTTAGGGTTATGGTTAGGGTTAGGGTTAGGGTTAGGGTTAAAATCAAGCGCATTTTTAGTGTTAGGCGTTGGGTTAGGGTTAGGGTTATAGTGCATATAGAGGTAGGGATAGTAGTAGGGTTAGGATTAGGGTTAGGGTTTGTGTTGGTAGAATCGACGTTTAAGGTTAGGCTTACGGTCAGGATTGCTTTTTGAGTTAGAGTCGAGTGCATTTAGGGTTAGGCTTAGTGTTGAGATTGACGATGTAGTGTTAGGGTTATAATCGAGCACATTAGGGTTAGAGTTATGGTTAGAATCCAGTGCATTTAGGCTTAGGATTAGGGATAGGGTTAGGTTTATGTTTAGGGTGAGGGTTAGAATCTAGTGCATTTAAGGATAGTGTTAGGGTTAGAGTTCGGTATAGGGTTAGCTTTTGTAGAATCGAGGGTTAGGCTTAGGGTTAGGCTTAGGGTGAGGGTTAGGGTTAGAATCAAGCACACCTTTAGTGTTAGCGTTAGGGTGAGGATTAGGGTTAAAGTGCTTTTAGGGCTAGTAGAAGGGATAGGGTTAGGATTAGGGTTAAGGTTTGTGTTGGTAGAATCGAGGTTTAGGGTTAAGCTTAGGGTCAGGAATGGCTTTTGGGTTAGAGTCGAGTGCATGTAGGGTTAGGGATAGTGTTGAAATTGACGATTTAGTGTTTGGGTTAGAATCGAGCACATTTAGGGTTAGAGTTTTGGTTAGAATTCGTTAGGGTTAGGGTTAGTGTAAGGGGTAGGGGTACGGTTAGAGTGCATTTAGGGGTAGGGGTAGGGGTAGGGTTAGGATTAGGGTTAGGGTTTGTGTTGGTAGAATCGAAGTTTAGGGTTAGGCGTAGGGTGAGGTTTGCCTTTTGCGTTACAACTGAGTGCATTTAGAGTTAGGGTTAGTGTTGAGATTGAGGATTTAGTGTTAGACTTAGAATCGAGCACATTAGGGTTAGAGTGCTGGTTAGCATCCACTATATTTAAGCTTAGGGTTAGGGTTAGGGTTATTAGGGTCAGGATTAGAATCGAGAGCATTTCAGGATAGTGTTAGGGTGAGAGTTAGGTTTAGGGTTAGGTTTCGTAGAATTGAGGGTTAGGGTTATTGTTAGGGTTAGGGTTAGGGATAGAATCAAGCGCATTTTTAGTGTTAGGGGTTGAGTCAGTGTTAGGGTTAGAGTGCATATAGAGGTAGGGATAATAGTAGGGTTAGGATTAGGGTTAGGGTTTGTGTTGGTAGAATCGACGTTTAAGGTTAGGCTTAGGGTCAGGATTGCTTTTTGCGTTAGAGTCGAGTGCATTTAGGGTTAGGCTTAGTGTTGAGATTGACGATTTAGTGTTAGTGTTATAATCGAGCACATTAGGGTTAGAGTTATGGTTAGAATCCAGTGCATTTAGGGTTAAGATTAGGGATAGGGTTAGGTTTATGTGTAGGGTGAGCGTTAGAATCGAGTGCATTTAAGCATAGTGTTAGGGGTAGAGTTATGTATAGGGTTAGCTTTCGTAGAATCAAGGGTTAGGGTTAGGGTTAGGGTCATGATTGCCTTTTAAGTTAGAATCGAGGGGCATTTAGGGTTAGGCTTAGTGTTGAGATCGACGATTTAGTGTTAGGGTTATAATCGAGCACATTAGGGTGAGAGTTATGGTTAGAATCCAGTGCATTTAGGGTTAGGATTAGGGATAGGGTTAGGTTTATGTTTAGGGTGAGGGTTAGAATCGAGTGCATTTAAGGATAGTGTTAGGGTTAGAGTTAGGTATAGGGTTAGCTTTCGTAGAATCGAGGTTCAGTGTTAGGGTGAGGGTTAGGGTTAGGATTAGGGTTAGAATCAGGAGCATTTTCAGCGTTAGGGTTGAGGTTAGGGTCAGGGTTTGAGTGCATTTAGGGGTAGGGGAGGAGTTTGGGTTAGGATTAGGGTTAGTGTTTGTGTTGGTAGAATCGAGGTTTTGGGTTAGGCTTAGGGTCAGGAGAGCATTTTGGCTCATAATTCAGAGCATTTGGGCTTAGGTTAGTGTTGAAATTGATGATTTAGTTATAGCGTTAGAATCAGGCACATTTAGGGATAGAGTTATGATTAGAATTCAGTGCATTTAGGGTTAGGGTTAGGGTTAGGGTTAGGTTTAGGGTCAGGGTTAGAATCGAGAGCATTAAGGATAGTGCTAGGGTTAGAGTTAGGTTTAGGGTTAGCTTTCGTAGAATCGAGGGTTAGGCTTAGGGTTAGGCTTAGGGTGAGGGGTTAGGGTTAGAATCAAGCACAGTTTTAGTGTTCGCGTTAGGGTGAGGATTAGGGTTAAAGTGCTTTTAGGGCTAGTGGAAGGTATAGGATTAGGATTTAGCGTTAAGGTTTGTGTTGGTAGAATAGAGGTTTAGGTTTAGGCTTAGGGTCAGGATTGCATTTTGGATCAGAGTCGAGTGTATTTAGGCTTTGGGTTAGTGTTCAAATTGCCGATTTAGTGTTAGGGCTTGAATCGAGCACATTTAGGGTTAGAGTTATGCTTAGAATTCAGTGCATTTAGGGTTAGCGTTAGGTTTAGGGTTAGTTTGAGGGTCAGGGTTAACATCGAGAGCATTTAAGGATAGTGCTAGGGTTAGAGTTAGGTTTAGCGTTCGCTTTCGTAGAATGGAGGGTTAGGCTTAAGGTTAGGCTTAGGGTTAGGGTTAGGGTTAGAATCAGGCACATTTTTATTGGTCTGCTTTTCGTCAGGGTATGGCTTAGAGTGCATTTAGGGGTAGGCGTAGTTGTAGGGTTAGGATTAGGGTTAAGGTTTGTGTTGGTAGAATCGAGGTTTAGGGTAGGCTTAGGGTCAGGAATGGCTTTTGGGTTAGAGTCGAGTGCATGTAGGGTTAGGAATAGTGTTGAACCTGACGATTTAATGTTTGGGTTAGAATCGAGCACATTTAGGGTTAGAGTTTTGGTTAGAATTCGTTAGGGTTAGGGTTAGTGTAAGGGGTAGGGGTAGGGTTAGAGTGCATTAAGGGGTAGGGGTAGGGGTAGGGTTAGGATTAGGGTTAGGGTTTGTGTGGTAGAATCGAAGTTTAGGGTTAGGCGTAGGGTGAGGATTGCCTTTTGGGTTACAACTGAGTGCATTTAGAGTTAGGGTAGTGTTGAGATTGACGATTTAGTGTTAGACTTAGAATCGAGCACATTAGGGGTTAGAGTTATGGTAGAATCCACTATATTTAAGCTTAGGGTTAGGGTTAGGGTTATTAGGGTCAGGATTAGAATCGAGAGCATTTCAGGATAGTGTTAGGGTGAGAGTTAGGTTTAGGGTTAGGTTTCGTAGAATTGAGGGTTAGGGTTATTGTTAGGGTGAGGGTTAGGGATAGAATCAAGCGCCTTTTTAGTGTTAGGGGTTCAGTCAGTGTTAGGGTTAGAGTGCATATAGAGGTAGTGATAATAGTAGGGTTAGGATTAGGGTTAGGGTTTGTGTTGGTAGAATCGACGTTTAAGGTTAGGCTTAGGGTCAGGAATGGCTTTTGGGTTAGAGTCGAGTGCATTTAGGGCTAGGGATAGTGTTGAAATTGACGATTTAGTGTTTGGGTTAGAATCGAGCACATTTAGGGTTAGAGTTTTGGTCAGAATTCGTTAGGGTTAGGGTTAGTGTAAGGGGTAGGGGTAGGCTTAGAGGGCATTTAGGGGTAGGGGTAGGGGTAGGGTTAGGATTAGGGTTAGGGTTTGTGTTGGTAGAATCGAAGTTTAGGGTTAGGGGTAGGGTGAGGATTGCCTTTTGGGTTACAACCGAGTGCATTTAGAGTTAGGGTTAGTGTTGAGATTGATGATTTAGTGTTAGACTTAGAATCGAGCACATTAGGGTTAGAGTTATGGTTAGAATCCACTATATTTAAGCTTAGGGTTAGGGTTAGGGTTATTAGGGTCAGGATTAGAATCGAGAGCATTTAAGGATAGTGTTAGGGTTAGAGTTAGGTTTAGGGTTAGGTTTCGTAGAATTCAGGGTCAGGGTTATCTTTAGGGTTAGGGTTAGGGTTAGAATGAAGCGCATTTTTAGTGTTAGGGGTTGGGTCAGGGTTAGGGTTAGAGTGCATACAGAGGTAGGGATAGGAGGAGGGTTGGGATTAGGGGTAGGGTTTGTGTTGGTAGAATCGAGGTTTACGGTTAGGCTTAGGGTCAGGATTGCTTTTTGGGTTAAAGTCGAATGCATTTAGGGTTAGCCTTAGAGCTGAGATTGACGATTTAGTCTTAGGGTTATAATCGAGCACATTAGGGTTAGAGTTATGGTTAGAATCCAGTGCATTTAGGGTTAGGATTAGGGATAGGGTTAGGTTTATGTTTAGGGTGAGGGTTAGAATTGAGTGCATTTAAGGATAGTGTTAGTGTTAGAGTTAGGTATAGGGATAGCTTTCGTAGAATCGAGGGGTCAGTGTTAGGGGAGGGTTAGGGTTAGGATTACGGTTAGAATCAGGAGAATTTTTAGCGTTAGGGTTGGGGTTAGGGTCAGGGTTTGAGTGCATTTAGCGGTAGGGGAGGAGTTGCTTTAGGATTAGGGTTAGGGTTTGTGTTGGTAGAATCGAGGTTTTGGGTTAGCCTTAGGTTCAGGAAAGCATTTTGGCTCATAATTCAGAGCATTTGGGCTTCGGGTTAGTGTTGAAATTGATGATTTAGTTATAGCGTTAGAATCAGGCACATTTAGGGATAGAGTTGTGATTAGAATTCAGTGCATTTAGGGTTAGGGTTAGGGTTAGTGTTAGGTTTAGGGTCAGGGTTAGAATCGAGAGCATTAAGGATAGTGCTAGGGTTAGAGTTAAGTTTATGGTTAGCTTTCGTAGAATCGAGGGTTAGGCTTAGGGTTAGGCTTAGGGTGAGGGTTAGGGTTAGAATCAAGCACAGCTTTAGTGTTAGCGTTAGGGTAGGGTTACGTTTAGGGTCAGGGTTAGAATCGAGAGCATTTAAGGATAGTGCTAGGGTTAGAGTTAGGTTTAGCGTTCGCTTTCGTAGAATCGAGGGTTAGGCTTAAGGTTAGGCTCAGGGTTAAGGTTAGGGTTAGAATCAGGCACATTATTAATGGTCTGCTTTTCATCAGGGTATGGCTTAAAGTGCATTTAGGGGTAGGCGTAGGGAGTAGGGTTAGGATTAGGGTTAAGGTTTGTGTGGTAGAATCGAGGTTTAGGGTTAGGCTTAGGGTCAGAAATGGCTTTTGGGGTTAGAGTCGAGTGCATTTAGGGTTAGGGATAGGTGTTGAAATTGACGATTTAGTGTTTGGGTTAGATTCGAGCACATTTAGGGTTAGAGTTTTTGGATAGAATTCCTTAAGGTTAGTGTTAGTATACAGGGGTTGGGGTAGGGGTTAGAGAGCATTTAAGGGTAAGGGTAGGGGTAGGGGTAGGGTTAGGGTTAGGGTTTGTGTTGGTACAATCGAAGTTAGTGTTTAGGGTTAGGCGTAGGGTGAGGATTGCCTTTTGGGTTACAACTGAGTGCATTTAGAGTTAGGGTTAGTGTTGAGAGTGACGATTTAGTGTTAGACTTAGAATCGAGTACATTAGGGTGAGAGTTATGGTTAGAATCCACTATATTTAAGATTAGGGTTAGGGTTAGGGTTATTAGGGTCAGGATTGGAATCGAGAGCATTTAAGGATAGTGTTTGGGTTAGAGTTAGGTTTAGGGTTAGGTTTCGTAGAATTGAGGGTTAGGGGTTAGGGTTAGGGTTAGGGTTAGGGGTTAGGGATAGAATCAAGCGCATTTTTAGTGTTGTGGGTTGGCGTCAGGGTTAGGGTTAGAGTGCATATAGAGGTAGGGATAGGAGGAGGGTTGGTATTTGGGTTAAGGTTTGTGTTGGTAGAATCGAGGTTTAGGGGTTAGGCTTAGGGTCAGGATTGCTTTTTGGGTTAGATTCGAGTACATTTAGGGTTAGAGTTTTGGTTAGAATTCGTTAGGGTTAGGGTTAGTGTAAGGGGTAGGGAAAGGGTTAGAGCTGCATTTAGGGGTAGGGATAGGGGTAGGGTTAGGATTAGGGTTAGGGTTTGTGTTGGTAGAATCGAAGTTTAGGGTTCGGCGTAGGGTAAGGATTGCCTTTTGGGTTACAACTGAGTGCATTTAGAGTTAGGGTTAGTGTTGACAGTGACGATTTAGTGTTAGACTTAGAATCGAGCACATTAGGGTTAGAGTTCTGGTTAGAATGCACTATATTTAAGCTTAGGGTTAGGGTTAAGATTATTAGGGTCAGGATTAGAATCGAGAGCATTTCAGGATAGTGTTAGGGTGAGAGTTAGGTTTAGGGTTAGGTTTCGTAGATTTGAGGGTTAGGGTTATTGTTAGGGTTAGGGTTAGGGATAGAATCAAGCGCATTTTTAGTGGTAGGGGTTGCGTCAGTGTTAGGGTTAGAGTGCATATAGAGGTAGGGATAATACTAGGGTTAGGATTAGGGTTAGGGTTAAGGTTAGAATCAAGCACAGTTTTAGTGTTAGCGTTAGGGTGAGGATTAGGGTTAAAGTGCTTTTAGGGCTAGTGGAAGGGATAGGATTAGGATTAGGGTTAAGGTTTGTGTTGGTAGAATAGAGTTTAGGTTTAGGCTAAGGGTCAGGATTGCATTTTGGATCAGAATCGAGTGTATTTAGGCTTTGGGTTAGTGTTCAAATTGACGATTTAGTGTTAGGGTTTGAATCGAGCACATTTAGGGTTAGAGTTATGCTTAGAATTCAGTGCATTTAGGGTTAGCGTTAGGTTTAGGGTTAGGTTGAGGGTCAGGGTTAAAATCGAGAGCATTTAAGGATAGTGCTAGGGTTAGAGTTAGGTTTAGCGTTCGCTTTCGTAGAATCGAGGGTTAGGCTTAAGGTTAGGCTTAGGGTTAGGGTTAAGGTTAGAATCAGGCACATTTTTAGTGGTCTGCTTTTCATCAGGGTATGGCTTAGAGTGCATTTAGTGTTAGGCGTAGGAGTAGGGTTAGGATTAGGGTTAAGGTTTGTGTTGGTTGAATCGAGGTTTAGGGTAGGCTTAGGGTCAGGAATGGCTTTTGGTTAGAGTCGAGCGCATGTAGGGTTAGGAATAGTGTTGAAATTGACGATTTAATGTTTGGGTTAGAATCGAGCACATTTAGGGTTAGAGTTTTACTTAGAATTCGTTAGGGTTAGGGTTAGTGTAAGGGGTAGGGGTAGGGTTAGAGTGCATTAAGGGGTAGGGGTAGGGGTAGGGTTAGGATTAGGGTTAGGGTTTGTGTTGGTAGAATCGAAGTTTAGGGTTAGGCGTAGGGTGAGGATTGCCTTTTGCGTTACAACTGAGTGCATTTAGAGTTAGGGTTAGTGTTGAGATTGACGATTTAATGTTAGACTTAGAATCGAGCACATTAGGGTTAGAGTGCTGGTTAGCATCCACTATATTTAAGCTTAGGGTTAGGGTTAGGGTTATTAGGGTCAGGATTAGAATCGAGAGCATTTCAGGATAGTGTTAGGGTGAGAGTTAGGTTTAGGGTTAGGTTTCGTAGATTTGAGGGTTAGGGTTATTGTTAGGGTTAGGGTTAGGGATAGAATCAAGCGCATTTTTAGTGTTAGGG
This sequence comes from Notamacropus eugenii, assembly GCF_028372415.1. Lineage (NCBI taxonomy): Eukaryota > Metazoa > Chordata > Mammalia > Diprotodontia > Macropodidae > Notamacropus > Notamacropus eugenii. Next base: position 308,203,546 of record NC_092875.1, on the reverse strand, counting down.
GTTGGGTCAGTGTTAGGGTTAAAGTGCATACAGAGGTACGGATAATAGTAGGGTTAGGATTAGGGTTAGGGTTTGTGTTGGTAGAATCGACGTTTAAGGTTAGGCTTAGGGTCAGGATTGCTTTTTGCGTTAGAGTCGAGTGCATTTAGGGTTAGGCTTAGTGTTGAGATTGACGATTTAGTGTTAGTGTTATAATCGAGCACATTAGGGTTAGAGTTATGGTTAGAATCCAGTGCATTTAGGGTTAAGATTAGGGATAGGGTTAGGTTTATGTGTAGGGTGAGCGTTAGAATCGAGTGCATTTAAGCATAGTGTTAGGGGTAGAGTTATGTATAGGGTTAGCTTTCGTAGAATCAAGGGTTAGAGTTAGGGTTAGGGTCAGGATTGCCTTTTAAGTTAGAATCGAGGGCATTTAGGGTTAGGCTTAGTGTTCAGATCGACGATTTAGTGTTAGGGTTATAATCGAGCACATTAGTGTGAGAGTTATGGTTAGAATCCAGTGCACTTAGGCTTAGGATTAGGGATAGGGTTAGGTTTATGTTTAGGGTGCGGGTTAGAATCGAGTGCATTTAAGGATAGTGTTAGGGTTAGAGTTAGGTATAGGGTTAGCTTTCGTAGATCGAGGGTCAGTGTTAGGGTGAGGGTTAGGGGTTAGGATTAGGGTTAGAATCAGGAGCATTTTTAGCGTTATGGTTGGGGTTAGGGTCAGGATTTGAGTGCATTTAGGGGTAGGGAAGGAGTTGAGTTAGGATTAGGGTTAGGGTTTTGTGTTGGTAGAATCGAGGTTTTGGGTTAGGCTTAGGGTCAGGAGAGCATTTTGGCTCATAATTCAGAGCATTTGGGCTTAAGGTTAGTGTTGAAATTGATGATTTAGTTATAGCGTTCGAATCAGGCACATTTAGGGATAGAGTTATGATTAGAATTCAGTGCATTTAGGGTTAGGGTTAGGGTTAGGGTTAGGTTTAGGGTCAGGGTTAAGAATCGAGAGCATTAAGGATAGTGCTAGGGTTAGAGTTAGGTTTAGGGTTAGCTTTCGTAGAATCGAGGGTTAGGCTTAGGGTTAAGCTTAGGTTGAGAGTTAGGGTTACGAATCAAGCACAGTTTTAGTGTTAGCGTTAGGGTGAGGATTAGGGTTAAAGTGCTTTTAGGGCTAGTGGAAGGGATAGGATTAGGATTAGGGTTAAGATTTGTGTTGGTAGAATCGAGGTTTAGGTTTAGGCTTAGGGTCAGGATTGCATTTTGAGTTAGAGTCGAGTGCATTTAGGGTTAGGCTTAGTGTTGAGATTGACGATGTAGTGTTAGGGTTATAATCGAGCACATTAGGGTTAGAGTGATGGTTAGAATCCAGTGCATTTAGGGTTAGGATTAGGGATAGTGTTAAGTTTATGTTTAGGGTGAGGGTTAGAATCTAGTGCAATTTAAGGATAGTGTTAGGGTTAGAGTTCGGTATAGGGTTAGCTTTTGTAGAATCGAGGGTTAGGCTTAGGGTTAGGCTTAGGGTGAGGGTTAGGGTTAGAATCAAGCACACCTTAGTGTTAGCGTTAGGGTGAGGATTAGGGTTAAAGTGCTTTTAGGGCTAGTAGAAGGGATAGGGTTAGGATTAGGGATAAGGTTTGTGTTGGTAGAATCGAGGTTTAGGCTTAGGCTTAGGGTCAGGAATGGCTTTTGGGTAGAGTCGAGTGCATGTAGGGTTAGGGACAGTGTTGAAATTGACGATTTAGTGTTTGGGTTAGAATCGAGCACATTTAGGGTTAGAGTTTTGGTTAGAATTCGTTAGGGTTAGGGTTAGTGTAAGGGGTAGGCGTAGGGTTAGAGTGCATTTAGGGGTAGGGGTAGGGGTAGGGTTAGGATTAGGGTTAGGGTTTGTGTTGGTAGAATCGAAGTTTAGGGTTAGGCGTAGGGTGAGGATTGCCTTTTGGGATACAACTGAGTGCATTTAGAGTTAGGGTTAGTGTTGAGATTGACGATTTAGTGTTAGACTTAGAATCGAGCACATTAGGGTTAGAGTTATGGTTAGAATCCACTATATTTAAGCTTAGGGTTAGGGTTAGGGTTATTAGGGTCAGGATTAGAATCGAGAGCATTTCAGGATAGTGTTAAGGTGAGAGTTAGGTTTAGGGTTAGGTTTCGTAGAATTGAGCGTTAGGGTTATTGTTAGGGTTAAGGTTAGGGATAGAATCAAGCGCATTTTTAGTGTTAGGGGTTGGGTCAGGGTTAGGATTAGAGTGCATATAGAAGTAGGGATAGGAGGAGGGTTGGGATTAGGGTTAGGGTTTGTGTTGGTAGAATCGAGGTTTAGGGTTAGGCTTAAGGTCAGGATTGCTTTTTGGGTTAGAGTCGAGTGCATTTAGGGTTAGGCTTAGTGTTGAGATTGACGATTTAGTGTTAGTGTTACAAACGAGCACATTAGGGTTAGAATTATGGTTAGAATCCAGTGCATTTAGGGTTAAGATTAGGGATAGGGTTAGGTTTATGTTTAGGGAGAGGGTTAGAATCGAGTGCAATTAAGGATAGTGTTAGGGGTAGAGTTATGTATAGGGTTAGCTTTCGTAGAATCAAGGGTTAGGGTTAGGGTTAGGGTCAGGATTGCCTTTTAGGTTAGAATCGAGTGCATTTAGGGTTAGGCTTAGTGTTGAGGTTGACGATTTAGTGTTAGGGTGATAATCGAGCACATGAGGGTTAGAGGTATGGTTAAAATCCAGTGCATTTAGGGTTTGGGTTAGGGATAGGGTTAGGTTTATGTTTAGGGTGAGGGTTAGAATTGAGTGCATTTAAGGATAGTGTTAGTGTTAGAGTTAGGTATAGGGATAGCTTTCGTAGAATCGAGGGTCAGTGTTAGGGTGAGGGTTAGGGTTAGGATTAGGGTTAGAATCAGGAGCATTTTTAGCGTTAGGGTTGGGGTTAGGGTCAGGGTTTGAGTGCATTTGGCGGTAGGGGAGGAGTTGCTTTAGGATTAGGGTTAGGGTTTGTGTTGGTAGAATCGAGGTTTTGGGTTAGGCTTAGGGTCAGGAGAGCATTTTGGCTCATAATTCAGAGCATTTGGGCTTAGGGTTAGTGTTGAAATTGATGATTTAGTTATAGCGTTAGAATCAGGCACATTTAGGGATAGAGTTATGATTAGAATTCAGTGCATTTAGGGTTAGGGTTAGGGTTAGGGTTCGGTTTAGGGTCAGGGTTACAATGGAGAACATTAAGGATAGTGCTAGGGTTAGAGTTAGGTTTAGGGTTAGCTTTCGTAGAATCGAGGGTTAGTCTTAGGGTTAGGCTTAGGGTGAGGGTTAGGGTTAGAATCAAGCACAGCTTTAGTGTTAGCGTTAGGGTGAGGATTAGGGTTAAAGTGCTTTTAGGGCTAGTGGAAGGGATAGGGTTAGGATTAGGGTTAAGGTTTGTGTTGGTAGAATCGAGGTTTAGGTTTAGGGCTTAGGGTCAGGATTGCATTTTGGATGAGAATCGAGTGTATTTAGGCTTTGGGTTAGTGTTCAAATTGACGATTTAGTGTTAGGGTTTGAATCGAGCACATTTAGGGTTAGAGTTATGCTTAGAATTCAGTGCATTTAGGGTCAGCGTGAGGGTTAGGGTTAGGTTTAGGGTCAGGGTTAGAATCGAGAGTATTTAAGGATAGTGCTAGGGTTAGAGTTAGGTTTAGCGTTCGCTTTCGTAGAATCGAGGGTTAGGCTTAAGGTTAGGGCTCAGGGATAGGGTTAGGGTTAGAATCAGGCACATTTTTAATGGTCTGCTTTTCATCACGGTATGGCTTAGAGGGCATTTAGGGGTAGGGGTCGGGTTAGGGTTAGGGTTAGGGTTAGGATGTGTGTTGGTAGAATCGAAGTTTAGGGTTAGGCGTAGGGTAAGGATTGCCTTTTGGGTTACAACTGAGTGCATTTAGAGTTAGGGTTAGTGTTGAGATTGATGATTTAGTGTTAGACTTCGAATCGAGCACATTAGGGTTAGAGTTATGGTTATAATCCACTATATTTAAGCTTAGGGTTAGGGTTAGGGTTATTAGGGTCAGGATTAGAATCGAGAGCATTTAAGGATAGTGTTGGGATGAGAGTTAGGTTTAGGGTTAGGTTTCGTAGAATGGAGGGTTAGGGTTAGGGTGAGGGTTAGGGTTAGGGTTAGGGATAGAATCAAGCGCATTTTTAGCGTTAGGGGTTGGGTGAGGGTTAGGGTTAGAGTGCATACAGAGGTAGGGATAGGAGGAGGGTTGGGATTAGGGTTAGTGTTTGTGTTGGTAGAATCGAGGTTTAGGGTCAGGCTTAGGGTCAGGATTGCTTTTTGGGTTAAAGTCGAATGCATTTAGGGTTAGGCTTAGTGTTGAGATTGACGATTTAGTCTTAGGGTTATAATCGAGCACATTAGGGTTAGAGTTATGGTTAGAATCCAGTGCATTTAGGGTTAGGATTAGGGATAGGGTTAGGTTTATGTTTAGGGTGAGGGTTAGAATTGAGTGCATTTAAGGATAGTGTTAGTGTTAGAGTTAGGTATAGGGATAGCTTTCGTAGAATCGAGGGTTAGTCTTAGGGTTAGGCTTAGGGTGAGGGTTAGGGTTAGAATCAAGCACAGCTTTAGTGTTAGCGTTAGGGTGAGGATTAGGGTTAAAGTGCTTTTAGGGCTAGCGGAAGGGATAGGGTTAGGATTAGGGTTAAGGTTTGTGTTGGTAGAATCGAGGTTTAGGTTTAGGCTTAGGGTCAGGATTGCATTTTGGATGAGAATCGAGTGTATTTAGGCTTTGGGTTAGTGTTCAAATTGACGATTTAGTGTTAGGGTTTGAATCGAGCACATTTAGGGTTAGAGTTATGCTTAGAATTCAGTGCATTTAGGGGTCAGCGTGAGGGTTAGGGTTAGGTTTAGGGTCAGGGTTAGAATCGAGAGTATTTAAGGATAGTGCTAGGGTTAGAGTTAGGTTTAGCGTTCGCTTTCGTAGAATCGAGGGTTAGGCTTAAGGTTAGGCTCAGGGATAGGGTTAGGGTTAGAATCAGGCACATTTTTAATGGTCTGCTTTTCATCACGGTATGGCTTAGAGGGCATTTAGGGGTAGGGGTCGGGTTAGGGTTAGGGTTAGGGTTAGGATGTGTGTTGGTAGAATCGAAGTTTAGGGTTAGGCGTAGGGTAAGGATTGCCTTTTGGGTTACAACTGAGTGCATTTAGAGTTAGGGTTAGTGTTGAGATTGATGATTTAGTGTTAGACTTCGAATCGAGCATATTAGGGTTAGAGTTATGGTTATAATCCACTATATTTAAGCTTAGGGTTAGGGTTAGGGTTATTAGGGTCAGGATTAGAATCGAGAGCATTTAAGGATAGTGTTGGGATGAGAGTTAGGTTTAGGGTTAGGTTTCGTAGAATGGAGGGTTAGGGTTAGGGTGAGGGTTAGGGTTAGGGTTAGGGATAGAATCAAGCGCATTTTTAGCGTTAGGGGTTGGGTCAGGGTTAGGGTTAGAGTGCATACAGAGGTAGGGATAGGAGGAGGGTTGGGATTAGGGTTAGGGTTTGTGTTGGTAGAATCGAGGTTTAGGGTCAGGCTTAGGGTCAGGATTGCTTTTTGGGTTAAAGTCGAATGCATTTAGGGTTAGGCTTAGTGTTGAGATTGACGATTTAGTCTTAGGGTTATAATCGAGCACATTAGGGTTAGAGTTATGGTTAGAATCCAGTGCATTTAGGGTTAGGATTAGGGATAGGGTTAGGTTTATGTTTAGGGTGAGGGTTAGAATTGAGTGCATTTAAGGATAGTGTTAGTGTTAGAGTTAGGTATAGGGATAGCTTTCGTAGAATCGAGGGTTAGTCTTAGGGTTAGGCTTAGGGTGAGGGATAGGGTTAGAATCAAGCACAGCTTTAGTGTTAGCGTTAGGGTGAGGATTAGGGTTAAAGTGCTTTTAGGGCTAGCGGAAGGGATAGGGTTAGGATTAGGGTTAAGGTTTGTGTTGGTAGAATCGAGGTTTAGGTTTAGGCTTAGGGTCAGGATTGCATTTTGGATGAGAATCGAGTGTATTTAGGCTTTGGGTTAGTGTTCAAATTGACGATTTAGTGTTAGGGTTTGAATCGAGCACATTTAGGGTTAGAGTTATGCTTAGAATTCAGTGCATTTAGGGTCAGCGTGAGGGTTAGGGTTAGGTTTAGGGTCAGGGTTAGAATCGAGAGCATTTAAGGATAGTGCTAGGGTTAGAGTTAGGTTTAGCGTTCGCTTTCGTAGAATCGAGGGTTAGGCTTAAGGTTAGGCTCAGGGTTAGGGTTAGGGTTAGAATCAGGCACATTTTTAATGGTCTGCTTCTCATCACGGTATGGCTAAGAGTGCATTTAGGGGTAGGCGTAAGAGTAGGGTTAGGATTAGGGTTAAGGTTTGTGTTGGTAGAATCGAGGTTTAGGGTTAGGCTTAGGGTCAGGAATGGCTTTTGGGATAGAGTCGAGTGCATTTAGGGTTAGGGATAGTGTTGAAATTGACGATTATTGTTTGGGTTAGAATCGAGCACCTTTAGGGTTAGAGTTTTGGTTAAAATTCGTTAGGGTTAGGGTTAGTGTAAGGGGTAGGGGTAGGCTTAGAGTGCATTTAGGGGTAGGGGTCGGGTTAGGGTTAGGGTTAGGGTTAGGGTGTGTGTTGGTAGAATCGAAGTTTAGGGTTAGGCGTAGGGTGAGGATTGCCTTTTGAGTTACAACTGACTGCATTTAGAGTTAGCGTTAGTGTTGAGATTGATGATTTAGTGTTAGACTTAGAATCGAGCACATTAGGGTTAGAGTTATGGTTATAATCCACTATACATAAGCTTAGGGTTAGGGTTAGGGTTATTAGGGTCAGGATTAGAATCGAGAGCACTTAAGGATAGTGTTAGGATGAGAGTTAGGTTTAGGGTTAGGTTTCGTAGAATTGAGGGTTAGGGTTAGGGTTAGAGTTAGAGTTAGGGTTAGGGATAGAATCAAGCGCATTTTTAGTGTTAGGGGTTCGGTCAGGGTTAGGGTTAGAGTGCATACAGAGGTAAGGATAAGAGGAGGGTTGGGATTAGGGTTAGGGTTTGTGTTGGTAGAATCGAGGTTTAGGGTTAGGCTTAGGGTCAGGATTGCTTTTTGGGTTAGAGTCGAATGCATTTAGCCTTAGGCTTAGTGTTGAGATTGACGATTTAGTCTTAAGATTATAATCGAGCACATTAGGGTTAGACTTATGGTTAGAATCCAGTGCATTTAGGGTTAGGATTAGGGATAGGGTTAGGTTTATGTTTAGGGTGAGGATTAGAATCGAGTGCATTCAAGGATAGTGTTAGTGTTAGAGTTAGGTATAGGGTTAGCTTTCGTAGAATCGAGGTTCAGTGTTAGGGTGAGGGTTAGGGTTAGGATTAGGGTTAGAATCAGGAGCATTTTTAGCGTTAGGGTTGGGGTTAGGGTCAGGGTTTGAGTGCATTTAGGGGTAGGGGAGGAGTTGGGTTAGGATTACGGTTAGGGTTTGTGTTGGTAGAATCTAGGTTTTGGGTTAGCCTTAGGGTCAGGAGAGGATTTTGTGCCATAATTCAGAGCATTTGGCCTTAGGGTTAGTGTTGAAATTGATGATTTAGTTATAGCGTTAGAATCAGGCACATTTAGGGATAGACTTATGATTAGAATTCAGTGCATTTAGGGTTAGGGTTAGGGTTAGTGTTAGGTTTAGGGTCAGGGTTAGAATCGAGAGCATTAAGGATAGTGCTAGGGTTAGAGTTAGGTTTAGGGTTAGCTTTCGTAGAATCGAGGGTTAGGCTTAGGGTTAGGCTTAGGGTGAGGGTTAGGGTTAGAATCAAGCACAGTTTTAGTGTTAGCGTTAGGGTGAGGATTAGGGTTAAAGTGCTTTTAGGGCTAGTGGAAGGGATAGGGTTAGGATTAGGGTTAAGTTTTGTGTTGGTAGAATCGAGGTTTAGGTTTAGGCTTAGGGTCAGGATTGCATTTTGGATCAGAATCGAGTGTATTTAGGCTTTGGTTTAGTGTTCAAATTGACGATTTAGTGTTAGGGTTTGAATCGAGCACATTTAGGGTTAGAGTTATGCTTAGAATTCAGTGCATTTAGGGTTAGCGTTAGGGTTAGGGTTAGGTTGAGGGTCAGGGTTAACATCGAGAGCATTTAAGGATAGTGCTAGGGTTAGACTTACGTTTAGCGTTCGCTTTCGTAGCATCGAGGGTTAGGCTTAAGGTTAGGATTAGGCTTACTGTTAGGGTTAGAATCAGGCCCATTTTTAGTGTTCTGGTTTTCGTTAGGGTACGGCTTAGAGTGCATTTAGGGGTAGGGGTAGGAGTAGGGTGAGAATTAGGGTTAAGGTTTGTGTTGGTAGAATCGAGGTTTAGGGTTAGGCTTAGGGTCAGGAATGGCTTTTGGGTTAGAGTCGAGTGCATTTAGGGTTAGGGATAGTGTTGAAATTGACGATTTAGTGTTTGGGTTAGAATCGAGCACATTTAGGGTTAGAGTTGTGGTTAGAATTCGTTAGGGTTAGGGTTAGTGTTAGGGGTAGGGGAAGGATTAGAGTGCATTTAGGGGTAGGGGTAGGGGTAGGGTTAGGATTAGGGTTAGGGTTTCTGTTGGTAGAATCGAAGTTTAGGGTTAGGCGTTGGGTGAGGATTGCCTTTTGGGTTACAACTGAGTGCATTTAGAGTTAGGGTTAGTGTTGAGATTGACGATTTAGTGTTAGGCTTAGAATCGAGCACATTAGGGTTAGAGTTATGGTTAGAATCCACTATATTTAAGCTTAGGGTTAGGGTTAGGGTTATTAGGGTCAGGATTAGAATCGAGAGCATTTAAGGATAGTGTTAGGGTTAGAGTTAGGTTTAGGGTTAGGTTTCGTAGAATTGAGGGTTAGGGTTAGGGTTAGGGTTAGGCATAGTATCAAGCGCATTTTTAGTGTTAGGGGTTGGGTCAGGGTTAGGGTTAGAGTGCATACAGAGGTAAGGATAGGAGGAGGGTTGGGATTAGGGTTAGGGTTTGTGTTGGTAGAATCGAGGTTTAGGGTTAGGCTTAGGATCAGGATTGCTTTTTGGGTTAGAGTCGAATGCATTTAGCCTTAGGCTTAGTGTTGAGATTGACGATTTAGTCTTAAGGTTATAATCGAGCACATTAGGGTTAGAGTTATGGTTAGAATCCAGTGCATTTAGGGTTAGGATTAGGGATAGGGTTAGGTTTATGTTTAGGGTGAGGGTTAGAATCGAGTGCATTCAAGGATAGTGTTAGTGTTAGAGTTAGGTATAGGGTTAGCTTTCGTATAATCGAGGTTCAGTGTTAGGGTGAGGGTTAGGGTTAGGATTAGGGTTAGAATCAGGAGCATTTTTAGCGTTAGGGTTGGGGTTAGGGTCAGGGTTTGAGTTCATTTAGGGGTAGGGGAGGAGTTGGGTTAGGATTACGGTTAGGGTTTGTGTTGGTAGAATCTAGGTTTTGGGTTAGCCTTAGGGTCAGGAGAGGATTTTGTGCCATAATTCAGAGCATTTGGGCTTAGGGTTAGTGTTGAAATTGATGATTTAGTTATAGCGTTAGAATCAGGCACATTTAGGGATAGAGTTATGATTAGAATTCAGTGCATTTATTGTTAGGGATAGGGTTAGGGTTAGGTTTAGGGTCAGGGTTAGAATGGAGAGCATTAAGGATAGTGCTAGGGTTAGAGTTAGGTTTAGGGTTAGCTTTCGTAGAATCGAGGGTTAGGCTTAGGGTTAGGCTTAGGGTGAGGGTTAGGGTTAGAATCAAGCACAGTTTTAGTGTTAGCGTTAGGGTGAGGATTAGGGTTAAAGTGCTTTTAGGGCTAGTGGAAGGGATAGGGTCAGGATTAGGGTTAAGTTTTGTGTTGGTAGAATCGAGGTTTAGGTTTAGGCTTAGGGTCAGGATTGCATTTTGGATCAGAATCGAGTGTATTTAGGCTTTGGTTTAGTGTTCAAATTGACGATTTAGTGTTAGGGTTTGAATCGAGCACATTTAGGGTTAGAGTTATGCTTAGAATTCAGTGCATTTAGGGTCAGCGTGACGGTTAGGGTTAGGTTTAGGGTCAGGGTTAGGGTTAGGGATAGAATCAAGCGCATTTTTAGTGTTAGGGGTTGGGTCAGGGTTAGGGTTAGAGTGCATACAGAGGTAGGGATAGGAGGAGGGTTGGGATTAGGGTTAGGGTTTGTGTTGGTAGAATCGAGGTTTAGGGTTAGGCTTAGGGTCAGGATTGCTTTTTGGGTTAGAGTCGAATGCATTTAGCCTTAGGCTTAGTGTTGAGATTGACGATTTAGTCTTAAGGTTATAATCGAGCACATTAGGGTTAGAGTTATGGTTAGAATCCAGTGCATTTAGGGTTAGGATTAGGGATAGGGTTAGGTTTATGTTTAGGGTGAGGGTTAGAATCGAGTGCATTCAAGGATAGTGTTAGTGTTAGAGTTAGGTATAGGGTTAGCTTTCGTAGAATCGAGGTTCAGTGTTAGGGTGAGGGTTAGGGTTAGGATTAGGGTTAGAATCAGGAGCATTTTTAGCGTTAGGGTTGGGGTTAGGGTCACGGTTTGAGTGCATTTAGGGGTAGGGGAGGAGTTGGGTTAGGATTAGGGTTAGGGTTTGTGTTGGTAGAATCTAGGTTTTGGGTTAGCCTTAGGGTCAGGAGAGGATTTTGTGCCATAATTCAGAGCATTTGGCCTTAGGGTAAGTGTTGAAATTGATGATTTAGTTATAGCGTTAGAATCAGGCACATTTAGGGATAGAGTTATGATTAGAATTCAGTGCATTTATTGTTAGGGATAGGGTTAGGGTTAGGTTTAGGGTCAGGGTTAGAATGGAGAGCATTAAGGATAGTGCTAGGGTTAGAGTTAGGTTTAGGGTTAGCTTTCGTAGAATCGAGGGTTAGTCTTAGGGTTAGGCTTAGGGTGAGGGTTAGGGTTAGAATCAAGCACAGCTTTAGTGTTAGCGTTAGGGTGAGGATTAGGGTTAAAGTGCTTTTAGGGCTAGTGGAACGGATAGGGTTAGGATTAGGGTTCAGGTTTGTGTTGGTAGAATCGAGGTTTAGGTTTAGCCTTAGGGTCAGGATTGCATTTTGGATCATAAACGAGTGTATTTAGGCTTTGGGTTAGTGTTCAAATTGACGATTTAGTGTTAGGGTTTGAATCGAGCACATTTAGGGTTAGAGTTATGCTTAGAATTCAGTGCATTTAGGGTTAGCGTTAGGGTTGGGGTAGGTTGAGGGTCAGGGTTAACATCGAGAGCATTTAAGGATAGTGCTAGGGTTAGAGGTAGGTTTAGCGTTCGCTTTTGTAGAATCGAGGGTTAGGCTTAAGGTTAGGCTTAGGGTTAGGGTTAGGGTTAGAATCAGGCACATTTTTAGTGGTCTGCTTTTCATCAGGGCATGGCTTAAAGTGCATTTAGGGGTAGGCGTAGGAGTAGGGTTAGGATTAGGGTTAAGGTTTGTGTTGGTAGAATCGAGGTTTAGGGTTCGGCTTAGGGTCAGGAATGGCTTTTGGGTTAGAGTCGAGTGCATTTAGGGTTAGAGTAGTGTTGAAATTGACGATTTAGTGTTTGGGTTAGATTCGAGCACATTTAGGGTTAGAGTTTTGGATAGAATTCCTTAGGGTTAGGGTTAGTGTAAGGGGTTGGGGTAGGGTTAGAGAGCATTTAGGGGTAGGGGTAGGGGTAGGGGTAGGGGTAGGGTTAGGGTTTGTGTTGGTAGATTCGAAGTTAGTTTAGGGTTAGGCGTAGGGTGAGGATTGCCTTTTGGGTTACAACTGAGTGCATTTAGAGTTAGGGTTAGTGTTGAGAGTGACGATTTAGTGTTAGACTTAGAATCGAGCACATTAGGGTTAGAGTTATGGTTAGAATCCACTATATATAAGCTGAGGGTTAGGGTTAGGGTTATGAGGGTCAGGATTAGAATCGAGAGCATTTAAGGATAGTGTTAGGATGAGAGTTAGGTTTAGGGTTAGGTTTCGTAGAATTGAGGGTTAGGGTTAGGGTTAAGGTTAGGGTTAGGGTTAGGGATAGAATCAAGCGCATTTTTAGTGTTAGGGTTTGGGTCAGGGTTGGGGTTAGAGTGCATACAGAGGTAGGGATAGGAGGAGGGTTGGGATTAGGGGTAGTGTTTGTGTTGGTAGAATCGAGGTTTAGGGTTAGGCTTGGGGTCAGGATTGCTTTTTGGGTTGGATTCTAGTACATTTAGGGGTAGGCTTAGTGTTGAGATTGACGATTTAGTGTTAGGGTGATAATCGAGCACATGAGGGTTAGAGGTATGCTTAAAATCCAGTGCATTTAGGGTTTGGGTTAGGGATAGGGTTAGGTTTATGTTTAGGGTGAGGGTTAGGATCGAGTGCATTTAAGGATAGTGTTAGGGTTAGAGTTAGGTATAGGGTTAGCTTTCGTAGAATCGAGGGTCACTGTTAGGGTGAGGGTTAGGGTTAGGATTAGCGTTAGAATCAGGAGCATTTTTAGCGTTATGGTTGGGGTTAGGGTAAGAGTTTGAGTGCATTTAGGGGTAGGGGAGGAGTTGGGTTAGGATTAGGGTTAGGGTTTCTGTTGGTAAAATCGAGGTTTTGGGTTACGCTTAGGGTCAGGAGAGTATTTTGGCTCATAATTCAGAGCATTTGGGCTTAGGGTTAGTGTTGAAATTGATGATTTAGTTATAGCGTTAGAATCAGGCACATTTAGGGATAGAGTTATGATTAGAATTCAGTGCATTTAGGGTTAGGGTTAGGGTTAGGGTTAGGGTTAGTGTTAGGTTTAGGGTCAGGGTTAGAATCGAGAGCATTAAGGATAGTGCTAGGGTTAGACTTAGGTTTAGGGTTAGCTTTCGTAGAATCGAGGGTTAGGCTTAGGGTTAGGCTTAGGGTGAGGGTTAGGGTTAGAATCAAGCACAGTTTTAGTGTTAGCGTTAGGGTGAGGATTAGGGTTAAAGTGCTTTTAGGGCTAGTGGAAGGGATAGGATTAGGATTAGGATTAAGGTTTGTGTTGGTAGAATCCAGGTTTAGCTTTAGGCTTAGGGTCAGGATTGCATTTTGGATGAGAATCGAGTGTATTTAGGCTTTGGGTCAGTGTTCAAATTGACGATTTAGTGTTAGGGTTTGAATCGAGCACATTTAGGGTTAGAGTTATGCTTAGAATTCAGTGCATTTAGGGTCAGCGTGAGGGTTAGGGTTAGGTTTAGGGTCAGGGTTAGAATCGAGAGCATTTAAGGATAGTGCTAGGGTTAGAGTTAGGTTTAGCGTTCGCTTTCGTAGAATCGAGGGTTAAGCTTAAGGTTAGGCTCAGGGTTAGGGTTAGGGTTAGAATCAGGCACATTTTTAATGGTCTGCTTTTCATCACGGTATGGCTAAGAGTGCATTTAGGTGTATGCGTAGGAGTAGGGTTAGGATTAGGGTTAAGGTTTGTGTTGGTAGAATCGAGGTTTAGGGTTAGGCTTAAGGTCAGGAATGGCTTTTGGGTTAGAGTCGAGTGCATTTAGGGTTAGGGATAGTGTTGAAATTGACGATTTAGTGTTTGGGTTAGATTCGAGCACATTTAGGGTTAGAGTTTTGGATAGAATTCCTTAGGGTTAGGGTTAGTGTAAGGGGTTGGGGTAGGGTTAGAGAGCATTTAGGGGTAGGGGTAGGGGTAGGGGTAGGGGTAGGGGTAGGGGTAGGGTTAGGGTTTGTGTTGGTAGAATCGAAGTTAGTTTAGGGTTAGGCGTAGGGTGAGGATTGCCTTTTGGGTTACAACTGAGTGCATTTAGAGTTAGGGTTAGTGTTGAGAGTGACGATTTAGTGTTAGACTTAGAATCGAGCACATTAGGGTGAGAGTTATGGTTAGAATCCACTATATATAAGCTGAGGGTTAGGGTTAGGGTTATTAGGGTCAGGATTAGAATCGAGAGCATTTAAGGATAGTGTTAGGATGAGAGTTAGGTTTAGGGTTAGGTTTCGTAGAAATGAGGGTTAGGGTTAGGGTTAAGGTTAGGGTTAGGGTTAGGCTTAGGGATAGAATCAAGCGCATTTTTAGTGTTAGGGTTTGGGTCAGGGTTGGGGTTAGAGTGCATACAGAGGTAGGGATAGGAGGAGGGTTGGGATTAGGGGTAGGGTTTGTGTTGGTAGAATCGAGGTTTAGGGTTAGGCTTAGGGTCAGGATTGCTTTTTGGGTTTAAGTCGAATGCATTTAGGGTTAGGCTTAGTGTTGAGATTGACGATTTAGTCTTAGGGTTATAATCGAGCACATTAGGGTTAGAGTTATGGTTAGAATCCAGTGCATTTAGGGTTAGGATTAGGGATAGGGTTAGGTTTATGTTTAGGGTGAGGGTTAGAATTGAGTGCATTTAAGGATAGTGTTAGTGTTAGAGTTAGGTATAGGGATAGCTTTCGTAGAATCGAGGGTGAGTGTTAGGGTGAGGGTTAGGGTTAGGATTAGGGTTAGAATCAGGAGCATTTTTAGCGTTAGGGTTGGGGTTAGGGTCAGGGTTTGAGTGCATTTGGCGGTAGGGGAGGAGTTGCTTTAGGATTAGGGTTAGGGTTTGTGTTGGTAGAATCGAGGTTTTGGGTTAGGCTTAGGGTCAGGAGAGCATTTTGGCTCATAATTCAGAGCATTTGGGCTTAGGGTTAGTGTTGAAATTGATGATTTAGTTATAGCGTTAGAATCAGGCACATTTAGGGATAGAGTTATGATTAGAATTCAGTGCATTTAGGGTTAGGGTTAGGGTTAGGGTTCGGTTTAGGGTCAGGGTTACAATGGAGAACATTAAGGATAGTGCTAGGGTTAGAGTTAGGTTTAGGGTTATCTTTCGTAGAATCGAGGGTTAGGCTTAGGGTTAGGCTTAGGGTGAGGGTTAGGGTTAGAATCAAGCACAGCTTTAGTGTTAGCGTTAGGGTGAGGATTAGGGTTAAAGTGCTTTTAGGGCTAGTGGAAGGGATAGGGTTAGGATTAGGGTTAAGGTTTGTGTTGGTAGAACCGAGGTTTAGGTTTAGGCTTAGGGTCAGGATTGCATTTTGGATGAGAATCGAGTGTATTTAGGCTTTGGGTTAGTGTTCAAATTGACGATTTAGTGTTAGGGTTTGAATCGAGCACATTTAGGGTTAGAGTTATGCTTAGAATTCAGTGCATTTAGGGTCAGCGTGAGGGTTAGGGTTAGGTTTAGGGTCAGGGTTAGAATCGAGAGTATTTAAGGATAGTGCTAGGGTTAGAGTTAGGTTTAGCGTTCGCTTTCGTAGAATCGAGGGTTAGGCTTAAGGTTAGGCTCAGGGATAGGGTTAGGGTTAGAATCAGGCACATTTTTAATGGTCTGCTTTTCATCACGGTATGGCTTAGAGGGCATTTAGGGGTAGGGGTCGGGTTAGGGTTAGGGTTAGAGTTAGGATGTGTGTTGGTAGAATCGAAGTTTAGGGTTAGGCGTAGGGTAAGGATTGCCTTTTGGGTTACAACTGAGTGCATTTAGAGTTAGGGTTAGTGTTGAGATTGATGATTTAGTGTTAGACTTCGAATCGAGCACATTAGGGTTAGAGTTATGGTTATAATACACTATATTTAAGCTTAGGGTTAGGGTTAGGGTTATTAGGGTCAGGATTAGAATCGAGAGCATTTAAGGATAGTGTTGGGATGAGAGTTAGGTTTAGGGTTAGGTTTCGTAGAATGGAGGGTTAGGGTTAGGGTGAGGGTTAGGGTTAGGGTTAGGGATAGAATCAAGCGCATTTTTAGCGTTAGGGGTTGGGTCAGGGTTAGGGTTAGAGTGCATACAGAGGTAGGGATAGGAGGAGGGTTGGGATTAGGGTTAGGGTTTGTGTTGGTAGAATCGAGGTTTAGGGTCAGGCTTAGGGTCAGGATTGCTTTTTGGGTTAAAGTCGAATGCATTTAGGGTTAGGCTTAGTGTTGAGATTGACGATTTAGTCTTAGGGTTATAATCGAGCACATTAGGGTTAGAGTTATGGTTAGAATCCAGTGCATTTAGGGTTAGGATTAGGGATAGGGTTAGGTTTATGTTTAGGGTGAGGGTTAGAATTGAGTGCATTTAAGGATAGTGTTAGTGTTAGAGTTAGGTATAGGGATAGCTTTCGTAGAATCGAGGGTTAGTCTTAGGGTTAGGCTTAGGGTGAGGGATAGGGTTAGAATCAAGCACAGCTTTAGTGTTAGCGTTAGGGTGAGGATTAGGGTTAAAGTGCTTTTAGGGCTAGCGGAAGGGATAGGGTTAGGATTAGGGTTAAGGTTTGTGTTGGTAGAATCGAGGTTTAGGTTTAGGCTTAGGGTCAGGATTGCATTTTGGATGAGAATCGAGTGTATTTAGGCTTTGGGTTAGTGTTCAAATTGACGATTTAGTGTTAGGGTTTGAATCGAGCACATTTAGGGTTAGAGTTATGCTTAGAATTCAGTGCATTTAGGGTCAGCGTGAGGGTTAGGGTTAGGTTTAGGGTCAGGGTTAGAATCGAGAGCATTTAAGGATAGTGCTAGGGTTAGAGTTAGGTTTAGCGTTCGCTTTCGTAGAATCGAGGGTTAGGCTTAAGGTTAGGCTCAGGGTTAGGGTTAGGGTTAGAATCAGGCACATTTTTAATGGTCTGCTTCTCATCACGGTATGGCTAAGAGTGCATTTAGGGGTAGGCGTAAGAGTAGGGTTAGGATTAGGGTTAAGGTTTGTGTTGGTAGAATCGAGGTTTAGGGTTAGGCTTAGGGTCAGGAATGGCTTTTGGGATAGAGTCGAGTGCATTTAGGGTTAGGGATAGTGTTGAAATTGACGATTATTGTTTGGGTTAGAATCGAGCACCTTTAGGGTTAGAGTTTTGGTTAAAATTCGTTAGGGTTAGGGTTAGTGTAAGGGGTAGGGGTAGGGTTAGAGTGCATTTAGGGGTAGGGGTCGGGTTAGGGTTAGGGTTAGGGTTGGGGTGTGTGTTGGTAGAATCGAAGTTTAGGGTTAGGCGTAGGGTGAGGATTGCCTTTTGAGTTACAACTGACTGCATTCAGAGTTAGCGTTAGTGTTGAGATTGATGATTTAGTGTTAGACTTAGAATCGAGCACATTAGGGTTAGAGTTATGGTTATAATCCACTATACATAAGCTTAGGGTTAGGGTTAGGGTTATTAGGGTCAGGATTAGAATCGAGAGCACTTAAGGATAGTGTTAGGATGAGAGTTAGGTTTAGGGTTAGGTTTCGTAGAACTGAGGGTTAGGGTTAGGGTTAGGGATAGAATCAAGCGCATTTTTAGTGTTAGGGGTTGGGTCAGGGTTAGGGTTAGAGTGCATACAGAGGTAAGGATAGGAGGAGGGTTAGGATTAGTGTTAGGGTTTGTGTTGGTAGAATCGAGGTTTAGGGTTAGGCTTAGGGTCAGGATTGCTTTTTGGGTTAGAGTCGAATGCATTTAGCCTTAGGCTTAGTGTTGAGATTGACGATTTAGTCTTAAGGTTATAATCGAGCACATTAGGGTTAGAGTTATGGTTAGAATCCAGTGCATTTAGGGTTAGGATTAGGGATAGGGTTAGGTTTATGTTTAGGGTGAGGGTTAGAATCGAGTGCATTCAAGGATAGTGTTAGTGTTAGAGTTAGGTATAGGGTTAGCATTCGTAGAATCGAGGTTCAGTGTTAGGGTGAGGGTTAGGGTTAGGATTAGGGTTAGAATCAGGAGCATTTTTAGCGTTAGGGTTGGGGTTAGGGTCAGGGTTTGAGTGCATTTAGGGGTAGGGGAGGAGTTGGGTTAGGATTACGGTTAGGGTTTGTGTTGGTAGAATCTAGGTTTTGGGTTAGCCTTAGGGTCAGGAGAGGATTTTGTGCCATAATTCAGAGCATTTGGCCTTAGGGTTAGTGTTGAAATTGATGATTTAGTTATAGCGTTAGAATCAGGCACATTTAGGGATAGAGTTATGATTAGAATTCAGTGCATTTATTGTTAGGGATAGGGTTAGGGTTAGGTTTAGGGTCAGGGTTAGAATGGAGAGCATTAAGGATAGTGCTAGGGTTAGAGTTAGGTTTAGGGTTAGCTTTCGTAGAATCGAGGGTTAGGCTTAGGGTTAGGCTTAGGGTGAGGGTTAGGGTTAGAATCAAGCACAGTTTTAGTGTTAGCGTTAGGGTGAGGATTAGGGTTAAAGTGCTTTTAGGGCTAGTGGAAGGGATAGGGTTAGGATTAGGGTTAAGTTTTGTGTTGGTAGAATCGAGGTTTAGGTTTAGGCTTAGGGTCAGGATTGCATTTTGGATCAGAATCGAGTGTATTTAGGCTTTGGTTTAGTGTTCAAATTGACGATTTAGTGTTAGGGTTTGAATCAAGCACATTTAGGGTTAGAGTTATGCTTAGAATTCAGTGCATTTAGGGTCAGCGTGAGGGTTAGGGTTAGGTTTAGGGTCAGGGTTAGAATCGAGAGCATTTAAGGATAGTGCTAGGGTTAGAGTTAGGTTTAGCGTTCGCTTTCGTAGAAACGAGGGTTAGGCTTAAGGTTAGGCTCAGGGTTAGGGTTAGGGTTAGAATCAGGCACATTTTTAATGGTCTGCTTCTCATCACGGTATGGCTAAGAGTGCATTTAGGGGTAGGCGTAAGAGTAGGGTTAGGATTAGGGTTAAGGTTTGTGTTGGTAGAATCGAGGTTTAGGGTTAGGCTTAGGGTCAGGAATGGCTTTTGGGATAGAGTCGAGTGCATTTAGGGTTAGGGATAGTGTTGAAATTGACGATTATTGTTTGGGTTAGAATCGAGCACCTTTAGGGTTAGAGTTTTGGTTAAAATTCGTTAGGGTTAGGGTTAGTGTAAGGGGTAGGGGTAGGGTTAGAGTGCATTTAGGGGTAGGGGTCGGGTTAGGGTTAGGGTTAGGGTTAGGGTGTGTGTTGGTAGAATCGAAGTTTAGGGTTAGGCGTAGGGTGAGGATTGCCTTTTGTGTTACAACTGACTGCATTCAGAGTTAGCGTTAGTGTTGAGATTGATGATTTAGTGTTAGACTTAGAATCGAGCACATTAGGGTTAGAGTTATGGTTATAATCCACTATACATAAGCTTAGGGTTAGGGTTAGGGTTATTAGGGTCAGGATTAGAATCGAGAGCACTTAAGGATAGTGTTAGGATGAGAGTTAGGTTTAGGGTTAGGTTTCGTAGAATTGAGGGTTAGGGTTAGGGTTAGGGTTAGGGTTAGGGTTAGGGATAGAATCAAGCGCATTTTTAGTGTTAGGGGTTGGGTCAGGGTTAGGGTTAGAGTGCATACAGAGGTAAGGATAGGAGGAGGGTTGGGATTAGGGTTAGGGTTTGTGTTGGTAGAATCGAGGTTTAGGGTTAGGCTTAGGGTCAGGATTGCTTTTTGGGTTAGAGTCGAATGCATTTAGCCTTAGGCTTAGTGTTGAGATTGACGATTTAGTCTTAAGATTATAATCGAGCACATTAGGGTTAGAGTTATGGTTAGAATCCAGTGCATTTAGGGTTAGGATTAGGGATAGGGTTAGGTTTATGTTTAGGGTGAGGGTTAGAATCGAGTGCATTCAAGGGTAGTGTTAGTGTTAGAGTTAGGTATAGGGTTAGCTTTCGTATAATAGAGGTTCAGTGTTAGGGTGAGGGTTAGGGTTAGGATTAGGGTTAGAATCAGGAGCATTTTTAGCGTTAGGGTTGGGGTTAGGGTCAGGGTTTGAGTGCATTTAGGGGTAGGGGAGGAGTTGGGTTAGGATTACGGTTAGGGTTTGTGTTGGTAGAATCTAGGTTTTGGGTTAGCCTTAGGGTCAGGAGAGGATTTTGTGCCATAATTCAGAGCATTTGGCCTTAGGGTTAGTGTTGAAATTGATGATTTAGTTATAGCGTTAGAATCAGGCACATTTAGGGATAGAGTTATGATTAGAATTCAGTGCATTTAGGGTTAGGGTTAGGGTTAGGGTTAGGTTTAGGGTCAGGGTTAGAATCGAGAGCATTAAGGATAGTGCTAGGGTTAGAGTTAGGTTTAGGGTTAGCTTTCGTAGAATCGAGGGTTAGGCTTAGGGTTAGGCTTAGGGTGAGGGTTAGGGTTAGAATCAAGCACAGTTTTAGTGTTAGCGTTAGGGTGAGGATTAGGGTTAAAGTGCTTTTAGGGCTAGTGGAAGGGATAGGGTTAGGATTAGGGTTAAGTTTTGTGTTGGTAGAATCGAGGTTTAGGTTTAGGCTTAGGGTCAGGATTGCATTTTGGATGAGAATCGAGTGTATTTAGGCTTTGGTTTAGTGTTCAAATTGACGATTTAGTGTTAGGGTTTGAATCGAGCACATTTAGGGTTAGAGTTATGCTTAGAATTCAGTGCATTTAGGGTCAGCGTGAGGGTTAGGGTTAGGTTGAGGGTCAGGGTTAACATCGAGAGCATTTAAGGATAGTGCTAGGGTTAGACTTAGGTTTAGCGTTCGCTTTCGTAGCATCGAGGGTTAGGCTTAAGGTTAGGATTAGGCTTACTGTTAGGGTTAGAATCAGGCCCATTTTTAGTGTTCTGGTTTTCGTTAGGGTACGGCTTAGAGTGCATTTAGGGGTAGGGGTAGGAGTAGGGTGAGAATTAGGGTTAAGGTTTGTGTTGGTAGAATCGAGGTTTAGGGTTAGGCTTAGGGTCAGGAATGGCTTTTGGGTTAGAGTCGAGTGCATTTAGGGTTAGGGATAGTGTTGAAATTGACGATTTAGTGTTTGGGTTAGAATCGAGCACATTTAGGGTTAGAGTTGTGGTTAGAATTCGTTAGGGTTAGGGTTAGTGTTAGGGGTAGGGGAAGGATTAGAGTGCATTTAGGGGTAGGGGTAGGGGTAGGGTTAGGATTAGGGTTAGGGTTTCTGTTGGTAGAATCGAAGTTTAGGGTTAGGCGTTGGGTGAGGATTGCCTTTTGGGTTACAACTGAGTGCATTTAGAGTTAGGGTTAGTGTTGAGATTGACTATTTAGTGTTAGGCTTAGAATCGAGCACATTAGGGTTAGAGTTATGGTTAGAATCCACTATATTTAAGCTTAGGGTTAGGGTTAGGGTTATTAGGGTCAGGATTAGAATCGAGAGCATTTAAGGATATTGTTAGGGTTAGAGTTAGGTTTAGGGTTAGGTTTCGTAGAATTGAGGGTTAGGGTTAGGGTTAGGGTTAGGCATAGTATCAAGCGCATTTTTAGTGTTAGGTGTTGGGTCAGGGTTAGGGTTAGAATGCATACAGAGGTAAGGATAGGAGGAGGGTTGGGATTAGGGTTAGGGTTTGTGTTGGTAGAATCGAGGTTTAGGGTTAGGCTTAGGGTCAGGATTGCTTTTTGGGTTAGAGTCGAATGCATTTAGCCTTAGGCTTAGTGTTGAGATTGACGATTTAGTCTTAAGGTTATAATCGAGCACATTAGGGTTAGAGTTATGGTTAGAATCCAGTGCATTTAGGGTTAGGATTAGGGATAGGGTTAGGTTTATGTTTAGGGTGAGGGTTAGAATCGAGTGCATTCAAGGATAGTGTTAGTGTTAGAGTTAGGTATAGGGTTAGCTTTCGTATAATAGAGGTTCAGTGTTAGGGTGAGGGTTAGGGTTAGGATTAGGGTTAGAATCAGGAGCATTTTTAGCGTTAGGGTTGGGGTTAGGGTCAGGGTTTGAGTGCATTTAGGGGTAGGGGAGGAGTTGGGTTAGGATTACGGTTAGGGTTTGTGTTGGTAGAATCTAGGTTTTGGGTTAGCCTTAGGGTCAGGAGAGGATTTTGTGCCATAATTCAGAGCATTTGGCCTTAGGGTTAGTGTTGAAATTGATGATTTAGTTATAGCGTTAGAATCAGGCACATTTAGGGATAGAGTTATGATTAGAATTCAGTGCATTTATTGTTAGGGATAGGGTTAGGGTTAGGTTTAGGGTCAGGGTTAGAATGGAGAGCATTAAGGATAGTGCTAGGGTTAGAGTTAGGTTTAGGGTTAGCTTTCGTAGAATCGAGGGTTAGGCTTAGGGTTAGGCTTAGGGTGAGGGTTAGGGTTAGAATCAAGCACAGTTTTAGTGTTAGCGTTAGGGTGAGGATTAGGGTTAAAGTGCTTTTAGGGCTAGTGGAAGGGATAGGGTTAGGATTAGGGTTAAGTTTTGTGTTGGTAGAATCGAGGTTTAGGTTTAGGCTTAGGGTCAGGATTGCATTTTGGATCAGAATCGAGTGTATTTAGGCTTTGGTTTAGTGTTCAAATTGACGATTTAGTGTTAGGGTTTGAATCGAGCACATTTAGGGTTAGAGTTATGCTTAGAATTCAGTGCATTTAGGGTCAGCGTGAGGGTTAGGGTTAGGTTTAGGGTCAGGGTTAGGGTTAGGGATAGAATCAAGCGCATTTTTAGTGTTAGGGGTTGGGTCAGGGTTAGGGTTAGAGTGCATACAGAGGTAGGGATAGGAGGAGGGTTGGGATTAGGGTTAGGGTTTGTGTTGGTAGAATCGAGGTTTAGGGTTAGGCTTAGGGTCAGGATTGCTTTTTGGGTTAGAGTCGAATGCATTTAGCCTTAGGCTTAGTGTTGAGATTGACGATTTAGTCTTAAGGTTATAATCGAGCACATTAGGGTTAGAGTTATGGTTAGAATCCAGTGCATTTAGGGTTAGGATTAGGGATAGGGTTAGGTTTATGTTTAGGGTGAGGGTTAGAATCGAGTGCATTCAAGGATAGTGTTAGTGTTAAAGTTAGGTATAGGGTTAGCTTTCGTAGAATCGAGGTTCAGTGTTAGGGTGAGGGTTAGGGTTAGGATTAGGGTTAGAATCAGGAGCATTTTTAGCGTTAGGGTTGGGGTTAGGGTCACGGTTTGAGTGCATTTAGGGGTAGGGGAGGAGTTGGGTTAGGATTAGGGTTAGGGTTTGTGTTGGTAGAATCTAGGTTTTGGGTTAGCCTTAGGGTCAGGAGAGGATTTTGTGCCATAATTCAGAGCATTTGGCCTTAGGGTTAGTGTTGAAATTGATGATTTAGTTATAGCGTTAGAATCAGGCACATTTAGGGATAGAGTTATGATTAGAATTCAGTGCATTTATTGTTAGGGATAGGGTTAGGGTTAGGTTTAGGGTCAGGGTTAGAATGGAGAGCATTAAGGATAGTGCTAGGGTTAGAGTTAGTTTTAGGGTTAGCTTTCGTAGAATCGAGGGTTAGTCTTAGGGTTAGGATTAGGGTGAGGGTTAGGGTTAGAATCAAGCACAGCTTTAGTGTTAGCGTTAGGGTGAGGATTAGGGTTAAAGTGCTTTTAGGGCTAGTGGAACGGATAGGGTTAGGATTAGGGTTAAGGTTTGTGTTGGTAGAATCGAGGTTTAGGTTTAGACTTAGGGTCAGGATTGCATTTTGGATCATAAACGACTGTATTTAGGCTTTGGGTTAGTGTTCAAATTGACGATTTAGTGTTAGGGTTTGAATCGAGCACATTTAGGGTTAGAGTTATGCTTAGAATTCAGTGCATTTAGGGTTAGCGTTAGGGTTGGGGTAGGTTGAGGGTCAGGGTTAACATCGAGAGCATTTAAGGATAGTGCTAGGGTTAGAGGTAGGTTTAGCGTTCGCTTTCGTAGAATCGAGGGTTAGGCTTAAGGTTAGGCTTAGGGTTAGGGTTAGGGTTAGAATCAGGCACATTTTTAGTGGTCTGCTTTTCATCAGGGCATGGCTTAAAGTGCATTTAGGGGTAGGCGTAGGAGTAGGGTTAGGATTAGGGTTAAGGTTTGTGTTGGTAGAATCGAGGTTTAGGGTTAGGCTTAGGGTCAGGAATGGCTTTTGGGATAGAGTCGAGTGCATTTAGGGTTAGGGATAGTGTTGAAATTGACGATTATTGTTTGGGTTAGAATCGAGCACCTTTAGGGTTAGAGTTTTGGTTAAAATTCGTTAGGGTTAGGGTTAGGGTTAGTGTAAGGGGTTGGGGTAGGGTTAGAGAGCATTTAGGGGTAGGGGTAGGGGTAGGGGTAGGGGTAGGGTTAGGGTTTGTGTTGGTAGATTCGAAGTTAGTTTAGGGTTAGGCGTAGGGTGAGGATTGCCTTTTGGGTTACAACTGAGTGCATTTAGAGTTAGGGTTAGTGTTGAGAGTGACGATTTAGTGTTAGACTTAGAATCGAGCACATTAGGGTTAGAGTTATGGTTAGAATCCACTATATATAAGCTGAGGGTTAGGGTTAGGGTTATGAGGGTCAGGATTAGAATCGAGAGCATTTAAGGATAGTGTTAGGATGAGAGTTAGGTTTAGGGTTAGGTTTCGTAGAATTGAGGGTTAGGGTTAGGGTTAAGGTTAGGGTTAGGGTTAGGGATAGAATCAAGCGCATTTTTAGTGTTAGGGTTTGGGTCAGGGTTGGGGTTAGAGTGCATACAGAGGTAGGGATAGGAGGAGGGTTGGGATTAGGGGTAGTGTTTGTGTTGGTAGAATCGAGGTTTAGGGTTAGGCTTGGGGTCAGGATTGCTTTTTGGGTTGGATTCTAGTACATTTAGGGGTAGGCTTAGTGTTGAGATTGACGATTTAGTCTTAAGATTATAATCGAGCACATTAGGGTTAGAGTTATGGTTAGAATCCAGTGCATTTAGGGTTAGGATTAGGGATAGGGTTAGGTTTATGTTTAGGGTGAGGGTTAGAATCGAGTGCATTTAAGGATAGTGTTAGGGTTAGAGTTAGGTATAGGGTTAGCTTTCGTAGAATCGAGGGTCACTGTTAGGGTGAGGGTTAGGGTTAGGATTGGGTTAGAATCAGGAGCATTTTTAGCGTTAGGGTTGGGGTTAGGGTCAGGGTTTGAGTGCATTTAGCGGTAGGGGAGGAGTTGCTTTAGGATTAGGGTGAGGGTTTGTGTTGGTAGAATCGAGGTTTTGTGTTAAGCTTAGGGTCAGGAGAGCATTTTGGGTCATAATTCAGAGCATTTGGGCTTAGGGTTAGTGTTGAAATTGATGATTTAGTTATAGCGTTAGAATCAGGCACATTTAGGGATAGAGTTATGATTAGAATTCAGTGCATTTAGGGTTAGGGTTAGGGTTAGGGTTCGGTTTAGGGTCAGGGTTACAATGGAGAGCATTAAGCATAGTGCTAGGGTTAGAGTTAGGTTTAGGGTTAGCTTTCGTAGAATCAAGGGTTAGTCTTAGGGTTAGGCTTAGGGTGAGGGTTAGGGTTAGAATCAAGCACAGCTTTAGTGTTAGCGTTAGGGTGAGGATTAGGGTTAAAGTGCTTTTAGGGCTAGTGGAAGGGATAGGGTTGGGATTAGGGTTAAGGTTTGTGTTGGTAGAATCGAGGTTTAGGTTTAGGCTTAGGGTCAGGATTGCATTTTGGATGAGAATCGAGTGTATTTAGGCTTTGGGTTAGTGTTCAAATTGACGATGTAGTGTTAGGGTTTGAATCGAGCACATTTAGGGTTAGAGTTATGCTTAGAATTCAGTGCATTTAGGGTCAGCGTGAGGGTTAGGGCTAGGTTTAGGGTCAGGGTTAGAATCGAGAGCATTTAAGGAGAGTGCTAGGGTTAGAGTTAGGTTTAGCGTTCGCTTTCGTAGAATCGAGGGTTAGGCTTAAGGTTAGGCTCAGGGTTAGGGTTAGGGTTAGAATCAGGCACATTTTTAATAGTCTGCTTTTCATCACGGTATGGCTTAGAGGGCATTTAGGGGTAGGCGTCGGGTTAGGGTTAGGGTTAGGGTTAGGGTGTGTGTTGGTAGAATCGAAGTTTAGGGTTAGGCGTAGGGTAAGGATTGCCTTTTGGGTTACAACTGAGTGCATTTAGAGTTAGGGTTAGTGTTGAGATTGATGATTTAGTGTTAGATTTAGAATCCAGCACATTAGGGTTAGAGTTATGGCTATAATCCACTATATATAAGCTTAGGGTTAGGGTTAGGGTTATTAGGGTCAGGATTAGAATCGAGAGCATTTCAGGATAGTGTTAGGGTGAGAGTTAGGTTTAGGGTTAGGTTTCATAGAATTGAGGGTTAAGGTTATTGTTAGGGTGAGGGTTAGGGATAGAATCAAGCGCATTTTTAGTGTTAGGGGTTGGGTCAGGGTTAGGGTTAGAGTGCATACAGAGGTAGGGATAGGAGGAGGGTTGGGATTAGGGTTAGGGTTTGTGTTGGTAGAATCGAGGTTTAGGGTCAGGCTTAGGGTCAGGATTGCTTTTTGGGTTAAAGTCGAATGCATTTAGGGTTAGGCTTAGTGTTGAGATTGACGATTTAGTCTTAGGGTTATAATCGAGCACATTAGGGTTAGAGTTATGGTTAGAATCCAGTGCATTTAGGGTTAGGATTAGGGATAGGATTAGGTTTATGTTTAGGGTGAGGGTTAGAATTGAGTGCATTTAAGGATAGTGTTAGTGTTAGAGTTAGGTATAGGGATAGCTTTCGTAGAATCGAGGTTCAGTGTTAGGGTGAGTGTTAGGGTTAGGATTAGGGTTAGAATCAGGAGCATTTTTAGCGTTAGGGTTGGGGTTAGGGTCAGGGTTTGAGTGCATTTAGCGGTAGGGGAGGAGTTGCTTTAGGATTAGGGTTAGGGTTTGTGTTGGTAGAATCGAGGTTTTGGGTTAGGCTTAGGGTCAGGAGAGCATTTTGGGTCATAATTCAGAGCATTTGGGCTTAGGGTTAGTGTTGAAATTGATGATTTAGTTATAGCGTTAGAATCAGGCACATTTAGGGATAGAGTTGTGATTAGAATTCAGTGCATTTAGGGTTAGGGATAGTGTTAGGTTTATGTTTAGGGAGAGGGTTAGAATCTAGTGCATTTAAGGATAGTGTTAGGGTTAGAGTTCGGTATAGGGTTAGCTTTTGTAGAATCGAGGGTTAGGCTTAGGGTTAGGCTTAGGGTGAGGGTTAGGGTTAGAATCAAGCACAGCTTTAGTGTTCGCGTTGGGGTGAGGATTAGGGTTAAAGTGCTTTTAGGGCTAGTGGAAGGGTTAGGGTTAAGATTAGGGTTAAGGTTTGTGTTGGTAGAATCGAGGTTTAGGTTTAGGCTTAGGGTCAGGATTGCATTTTGCATCAGAATCGAGTGTATTTAGGCTTTGGGTTAGTGTTCAAATTGACGATTTAGTGTTAGGGTTTGAATCGAGCACATTTAGGGTTAGAGTTATGCTTAGAATTCAGTGCATTTAGGGTTAGCGTTAGGGTTAGTGTTAGGTTGAGGGTCAGGGTTAAAATCGAGAGCATTTAAGGATAGTGATAGGGTTATAGTTAGGTTTAGCGTTCGCTTTCGTAGAATCGAGGGTTAGGCTTAAGGTTAGGCTTAGGGTTAGGGTTAGGGTTAGAATCAGGCACATTTTTAATGGTCTGCTTTTCATCAGGGTATGGCTTGGAGTGCATTTAGGAGTAGGCGTAGTAGTAGGGTTAGGATTAGGGTTAAGGTTTGTGTTGGTAGAATCGAGGTTTAGGGTTAGGCTTCGGGCCAGGAATGGCTTTTGGGTTAGAGTCGAGTGCATTTAGGGTTAGGGATAGTGTTGAAATTGACGATTTAGTGTTTGGGTTAGAGTCGAGCACATTTAGGGTTAGAGTTTTGGTTAGAATTCGTTAGGGTTAGGGTTAGTGTAAGGGGTAGGGGTAGGCTTAGAGGGCATTTAGGGGTAGGGGTAGGGGTAGGGTTAGGATTAGGGTTAGGGTGTGTGTTGGAAGAATCGAAGTTTAGGGTTAGGCGTAGGGTGAGGATTGTCTTTTGGGTTACAACCGAGTGCATTTAGAGTTAGCGTTAGTGTTGAGATTGATGATTTAGTGTTAGACTTAGAATCGAGCACATTAGGGTTAGGGTTATGGTTAGAATCCACTATATTTAAACTTAGGGTTAGGGTTAGGGTTATTAGGGTCAGGATTAGAATCGAGAGCATTTAAGGATAGTGTTAGGGTTAGAGTTAGGTTTAGGGTTAGGTTTCGTAGAATTCAGGGTTAGGGTTAGGGTTAGGGTTAGGGTTACGGTTAGAATGAAGCGCATTTTTAGTGTTAGGGGTTGGGTCAGGGTTAGGGTTAGAGTGCATACAGAGGTAGGCATAGGAGGAGGGTTGGGATTAGGGTTAAGGTTTGTGTTGGTAGAATCGAGGTTTAGGGTTAGGCTTAAGGTCAGGAATGGCTTTTGGGTTAGAGTCGAGTGCATTTAGGGTTAGGGATAGTGTTGAAATTGACGATTATTGTTTGGGTTAGAATCGAGCACCTTTAGGGTTAGAGTTTTGGTTAGAATTCGTTAGGGTTAGGGTTAGTGTAAGGGGTAGGGGTAGGGTTAGAGTGCATTTAGGGGTAGGGGTCGGGTTAGTGTTAGGGTTAGGGTTAGGGTGTGTGTTGGTAGAATCGAAGTTTAGGGTTAGGCGTAGGGTAAGGATTGCCTTTTGGGTTACAACTGAGTGCATTTAGAGTTAGGGTTAGTGTTGAGATTGATGATTTAGTGTTAGACTTCGAATCGAGCACATTACGGTTAGAGTTATGGTTATAATCCACTATATATAAGCTTAGGGTTAGGGTTAGGGTTATTAGGGTCAGGATTAGAATCGAGAGCATTTAAGGATAGTGTTAGGATGAGAGTTAGGTTTAGGGTTAGGTTTCGTAGAATGGAGGGTTAGGGTTAGGGTTAGGGTTAGGGTTAGGGATAGAATGAAGCGCATTTTTAGTGTTAGGGGTTGGGTCAGGGTTAGGGTTAGAGTGCATACAGAGGTAGGGATAGGAGGAGGGTTGGGATTAGGGTTAGGGTTTGTGTTGGTAGAATCGAGGTTTAGGGCCAGGCTTAGGGTCAGGATTGCTTTTTGGGTTAAAGTCGAATGCATTTAGGGTTAGGCTTAGTGTTGAGATTGACGATTTAGTCTTAGGGTTATAATCGAGCACATTAGGGTTAGAGTTATGGTTAGAATCCAGTGCATTTAGGGTTAGGATTAGGGATAGGGTTAGGTTTATGTTTAGGGTGAGGGTTAGAATTGAGTGCATTTAAGGATAGTGTTAGTGTTAGAGTTAGGTATAGGGATAGCTTTCGTAGAATCGAGGGTCAGTGTTAGGGTGAGGGTTAGGGTTAGGATTAGGGTTAGAATCAGGAGCATGTTTAGCGTTAGGGTTGGGGTTAGGGTCAGGGTTTGAGTGCATTTAGGGGTAGGGGAGGAGTTGCTTTAGGATTACGGTTAGGGTTTGTGTTGGTAGAATCGAGGTTTTGGGTTAGGCTTAGGGTCAGGAGAGCATTTTGGGTCATAATTCAGAGCATTTGGGCTTAGGGTTAGTGCTGAAATTGATGATTTAGTTATAGCGTTAGAATCAGGCACATTTAGGGATAGAGTTATGATTAGAATTCAGTGCATTTAGGGTTAGGGTTAGGGTTAGGGTTAGGTTTAGGGTCAGGGTTACAATGGAGAGCATTAAGGATAGTGCTAGGGTTAGAGTTAGGTTTATGGTTAGCTTTCGTAGAATCGAGGGTTAGTCTTCGGGTTAGGCTTAGGGTGAGGGTTAGGGTTAGAATCAAGCACAGCTTTAGTGTTAGCGTTAGGGTGAGGATTAGGGTTAAAGGGCTTTTAGGGCTAGTGGAAGGGATAGGGTTAGGATTAGGGTTAAGGTTTGTGTTGGTAGAATCGAGGTTTAGGTTTAGGCTTAGGGTCAGGATTGCATTTTGGATGAGAATCGAGTGTATTTAGGCTTTGGGTTAGTGTTCAAATTGACGATTTAGTGTTAGGGTTTGAATCGAGCACATTTAGGGTTAGAGTTATGCTTAGAATTCAGTGCATTTAGGGTCAGCGTTAGGGTTAGGGTTATGTTTAGGGTCAGGGTTAGAATCGAGAGCATTTAAGGATAGTGCTAGGATTAGAGTTAGGTTTAGCATTCGCTTTCGTAGAATCGAGGGTTAGGCTTAAGGTTAGGCTCAGGGTTAGGGTTAGGGTTACAATCAGGCACATTTTTAATGGTCTGCTTTTCATCACGGTATGGCTAAGAGTGCATTTAGGGGTAGGCGTAGGAGTAGGGTTAGGATTAGGGTTAAGGTTTGTGTTGGTAGAATCGAGGTTTAGGGTTAGGCTTAAGGTCAGGAATGGCTTTTGGGTTAGAGTCGAGTGCATTTAGGGTTAGGGATAGTGTTGAAATTGACGATTATTGTTTGGGTTAGAATCGAGCACCTTTAGGGTTAGAGTTTTGGTTAGAATTCGTTAGGGTTAGGGTTAGTGTAAGGGGTAGGGGTAGGGTTAGAGTGCATTTAGGGGTAGGGGTCGGGTTAGTGTTAGGGTTAGGGTTAGGGTGTGTGTTGGTAGAATCGAAGTTTAGGGTTAGGCGTAGGGTAAGGATTGCCTTTTGGGTTACAACTGAGTGCATTTAGAGTTAGGGTTAGTGTTGAGATTGATGATTTAGTGTTAGACTTCGAATCGAGCACATTACGGTTAGAGTTATGGTTATAATCCACTATATATAAGCTTAGGGTTAGGGTTAGGGTTATTAGGGTCAGGATTAGAATCGAGAGCATTTAAGGATAGTGTTAGGATGAGAGTTAGGTTTAGGGTTAGGTTTCGTAGAATGGAGGGTTAGGGTTAGGGTTAGGGTTAGGGTTAGGGATAGAATCAAGCGCATTTTTAGTGTTAGGGGTTGGGTCAGGGTTAGGGTTAGAGTGCATACAGAGGTAGGGATAGGAGGAGGGTTGGGATTAGGGTTAGGGTTTGTGTTGGTAGAATCGAGGTTTAGGGCCAGGCTTAGGGTCAGGATTGCTTTTTGGGTTAAAGTCGAATGCATTTAGGGTTAGGCTTAGTGTTGAGATTGACGATTTAGTCTTAGGGTTATAATCGAGCACATTAGGGTTAGAGTTATGGTTAGAATCCAGTGCATTTAGGGTTAGGATTAGGGATAGGGTTAGGTTTATGTTTAGGGTGAGGGTTAGAATTGAGTGCATTTAAGGATAGTGTTAGTGTTAGAGTTAGGTATAGGGATAGCTTTCGTAGAATCGAGGGTCAGTGTTAGGGTGAGGGTTAGGGTTAGGATTAGGGTTAGAATCAGGAGCATTTTTACCTTTAGGATTGGGGTTAGGGTCAGGGTTTGAGTGCATTTAGGGGTAGGGGAGGAGTTGCTTTAGGATTAGGGTTAGGGTTTGTGTTGGTAGAATCGAGGTTTTGGGTTAAGCTTAGGGTCAGGAGAGCATTTTGGGTCATAATTCAGAGCATTTGGGCTTAGGGTTAGTGTTGAAATTGATGATTTAGTTATAGCGTTAGAATCAGGCACATTTAGGGATAGAGTTGTGATTAGAATTCAGTGCATTTAGGGTTAGGGTTAGGGTTAGTGTTAGGTTTAGGGTCAGGGTTAGAATCGAGAGCATTAAGGATAGTGCTAGGGTTAGAGTTAGGTTTATGGTTAGCTTTCGTAGAATCGAGGGTTAGGCTTAGGGTTAGGCTTAGGGTGAGGGTTAGGGTTAGAATCAAGCACAGCTTTAGTGTTAGCGTTAGGGTGAGGATTAGGGTTAAAGGGCTTTTAGGGCTAGTGGAAGGGTTAGGGTTAGGATTAGGGTTAAGGTTTGTGTTGGTAGAATCGAGGTTTAGGTTTAGGCTTAGGGTCAGGATTGCATTTTGCATCAGAATCGAGTGTATTTAGGCTTTGGGTTAGTGTTCAAATTGACGATTTAGTGTTAGGGTTTGAATCGAGCACATTTAGGGTTAGAGTTATGCTTAGAATTCAGTGCATTTAGGGTTAGCGTTAGGGTTAGTGTTAGGTTGAGGGTCAGGGTTAAAATCGAGAGCATTTAAGGATAGTGATAGGGTTAGAGTTAGGTTTAGCGTTCGCTTTCGTAGAATCGAGGGTTAGGCTTAAGGTTAGGCTTAGGGTTAGGGTTAGGGTTAGAATCAGGCACATTTTTAATGGTCTGCTTTTCATCAGGGTATGGCTTGGAGTGCATTTAGGAGTAGGCGTAGTAGTAGGGTTAGGATTAGGGTTAAGGTTTGTGTTGGTAGAATCGAGGTTTAGGGTTAGGCTTCGGGCCAGGAATGGCTTTTGGGTTAGAGTCGAGTGCATTTAGGGTTAGGGATAGTGTTGAAATTGACGATTTAGTGTTTGGGTTAGAGTCGAGCACATTTAGGGTTAGAGTTTTGGTTAGAATTCGTTAGGGTTAGGGTTAGTGTAAGGGGTAGGGGTAGGCTTAGAGGGCATTTAGGGGTAGGGGTAGGGGTAGGGTTAGGATTAGGGTTAGGGTGTGTGTTGGTAGAATCGAAGTTTAGGGTTCGGCGTAGGGTGAGGATTGCCTTTTGGGTTACAACCGAGTGCATTTAGAGTTAGCGTTAGTGTTGAGATTGATGATGTAGTGTTAGACTTAGAATCGAGCACATTAGGGTTAGGGTTATGGTTAGAATCCACTATATTTAAGCTTAGGGTTAGGGTTAGGGTTATTAGGGTCAGGATTAGAATCGAGAGCATTTAAGGATAGTGTTAGGGTTAGAGTTAGGTTTAGGGTTAGGTTTCGTAGAATTCAGTGTTAGGGTTAGGGTTAGGGTTAGGGTTAGGGTTAGAATGAAGCGCATTTTTAGCGTTAGGGGTTGTGTCAGGGTTAGGGTTAGAGTGCATACAGAGGTAGGCATAGGAGTAGGGTTGGGATTAGGGTTAGTGTTTGTGTTGGTAGAATCGAGGTTTAGGGTTAGGCTTAGGGTCAGGATTGCTTTTTGGGTTAAAGTCGAATGCATTTAGGGTTAGGCTTAGTGTTGAGATTGACGATTTAGTCTTAGGGTTATAATCGAGCACATTAGGGTTAGAGTTATGGTTAGAATCCAGTGCATTTAGGGTTAGGATTAGGGATAGGGTTAGGTTTATGTTTAGGGTGAGGGTTAGAATTGAGTGCATTTAAGGATAGTGTTAGTGTTAGAGTTAGGTATAGGGATAGCTTTCGTAGAATCGAGGGTCAGTGTTAGGGTGAGGGTTAGGGTTAGGATTACGGTTAGAATCAGGAGCATTTTTAGCGTTAGGGTTGGGGTTAGGGTCAGGGTTTGAGTGCATTTAGGGGTAGGGGAGGAGTTGCTTTAGGATTAGGGTTAGGGTTTGTGTTGGTAGAATCGAGGTTTTGGGTTAGGCTTAGGGTCAGGAGAGCATTTTGGCTCATAATTCAGAGCATTTGGGCTTAGGGTTAGTGTTGAAATTGATGATTTAGTTATAGCGTTAGAATCAGGCACATTTAGGGATAGAGTTATGATTAGAATTCAGTGCATTTAGGGTTAGGGTTAGGGTTAGGGTTAGGTTTAGGGTCAGGGTTACAATGGAGAGCATTAAGGATAGTGCTAGGGTTAGAGTTAGGTTTATGGTTAGCTTTCGTAGAATCGAGGGTTAGTCTTAGGGTTAGGCTTAGGGTGAGGGTTAGGGTTAGAATCAAGCACAGCTTTAGTGTTAGCGTTAGGGTGAGGATTAGGGTTAAAGTGCTTTTAGGGCTAGTGGAAGGGACAGGGTTAGGATTAGGGTTAAGGTTTGTGTTGGTAGAATCGAGGTTTAGGTTTAGGCTTAGGGTCAGGATTGCATTTTGGATGAGAATCGAGTGTATTTAGGCTTTGGGTCAGTGTTCAAATTGACGATTTAGTGTTAGGGTTTGAATCGAGCACATTTAGGGTTAGAGTTATGCTTAGAATTCAGTGCATTTAGGGTCAGCGTGAGGGTTAGGGTTAGGTTTAGGGTCAGGGTTAGAATCGAGAGCATTTAAGGATAGTGCTAGGGTTAGAGTTAGGTTTAGCGTTCGCTTTCGTAGAATCGAGGGTTAGGCTTAAGGTTAGGCTCAGGGTTAGGGTTAGGGTTAGAATCAGGCACATTTTTAATGGTCTGCTTTTCATCACGGTATGGCTAAGAGTGCATTTAGGGGTAGGCGTAGGAGTAGGGTTAGGATTAGGATTAAGGTTTGTGTTGGTAGAATCGAGGTTTAGGGTTAGGCTTAAGGTCAGGAATGGCTTTTGGGTTAGAGTCGAGTGCATTTAGGGTTAGGGATAGTGTTGAAATTGACGATTATTGTTTGGGTTAGAATCGAGCACCTTTAGGGTTAGAGTTTTGGTTAGAATTCGTTAGGTTAGGGTTAGTGTAAGGGGTAGGGGTAGGGTTAGAGTGCATTTAGGGGTAGGGGTCGGGTTAGTGTTAGGGTTAGGGTTAGGGTGTGTGTTGGTAGAATCGAAGTTTAGGGTTAGGCGTAGGGTAAGGATTGCCTTTTGGGTTACAACTGAGTGCATTTAGAGTTAGGGTTAGTGTTGAGATTGATGATTTAGTGTTAGACTTCGAATCGAGCACATTAGGGTTAGAGTTATGGTTATAATCCACTATATATAAGCTTAGGGTTAGGGTTAGGGTTATTAGGGTCAGGATTAGAATCGAGAGCATTTAAGGATAGTGTTAGGATGAGAGTTAGGTTTAGGGTTAGGTTTCGTAGAATGGAGGGTTAGGGTTAGGGTTAGGGTTAGGGTTAGGGATAGAATCAAGCGCATTTTTAGTGTTAGGGGTTGGGTCAGGGTTAGGGTTAGAGTGCATACAGAGGTAGGGATAGGAGGAGGGTTGGGATTAAGGTTAGGGTTTGTGTTGGTAGAATCGAGGTTTAGGGTCAGGCTTAGGGTCAGGATTGCTTTTTGGGTTAAAGTCGAATGCATTTAGGGTTGGGCTTAGTGTTCAGATTGACGATTTAGTCTTAGGGTTATAATCGAGCACATTAGGGTTAGAGTTATGGTTAGAATCCAGTCCATTTAGGGTTAGGATTAGGGATAGGGTTAGGTTTATGTTTAGGGTGAGGGTTAGAATTGAGTGCATTTAAGGATAGTGTTAGTGTTAGAGTTAGGTATAGGGATAGCTTTCGTAGAATCGAGGGTCAGTGTTAGGGTGAGGGTTAGGGTTAGGATTAGGGTTAGAATCAGGAGCATTTTTACCGTTAGGGTTGGGGTTAGGGTCAGGGTTTGAGTGCATTTAGCGGTAGGGTAGGACTTGCTTTAGGATTAGGGTTAGGGTTTGTGTTGGTAGAATCGAGGTTTTGGGTTAGGCTTAGGGTCAGGAGAGCATTTTGGGTCATAATTCAGAGCATTTGGGCTTAGGGTTAGTGTTGAAATTGATGATTTAGTTATAGCGTTAGAATCAGGCACATTTAGGGATAGAGTTGTGATTAGAATTCAGTGCATTTAGGGTTAGGGTTAGGGTTAGTGTTAGGTTTAGGGTCAGGGTTAGAATCGAGAGCATTAAGGATAGTGCTAGGGTTAGAGTTAGGTTTATGGTTAGCTTTCGTAGAATCGAGGGTTAGGCTTAGGGTTAGGCTTAGGGTGAGGGTTAGGGTTAGAATCAAGCACAGCTTTAGTGTTAGCGTTAGGGTGAGGATTAGGGTTAAAGGGCTTTTAGGGCTAGTGGAAGGGTTAGGGTTAGGATTAGGGTTAAGGTTTGTGTTGGTAGAATCGAGGTTTAGGTTTAGGCTTAGGGTCAGGATTGCATTTTGCATCAGAATCGAGTGTATTTAGGCTTTGGGTTAGTGTTCAAATTGACGATTTAGTGTTAGGGTTTGAATCGAGCACATTTAGGGTTAGAGTTATGCTTAGAATTCAGTGCATTTAGGGTTAGCGTTAGGGTTAGTGTTAGGTTGAGGGTCAGGGTTAAAATCGAGAGCATTTAAGGATAGTGATAGGGTTAGAGTTAGGTTTAGCGTTCGCTTTCGTAGAATCGAGGGTTAGGCTTAAGGTTAGGCTTAGGGTTAGGGTTAGGGTTAGAATCAGGCACATTTTTAATGGTCTGCTTTTCATCAGGGTATGGCTTGGAGTGCATTTAGGAGTAGGCGTAGTAGTAGGGTTAGGATTAGGGTTAAGGTTTGTGTTGGTAGAATCGAGGTTTAGGGTTAGGCTTCGGGCCAGGAATGGCTTTTGGGTTAGAGTCGAGTGCATTTAGGGTTAGGGATAGTGTTGAAATTGACGATTTAGTGTTTGGGTTAGAGTCGAGCACATTTAGGGTTAGAGTTTTGGTTAGAATTCGTTAGGGTTAGGGTTAGTGTAAGGGGTAGGGGTAGGCTTAGAGGGCATTTAGGGGTAGGGGTAGGGGTAGGGTTAGGATTAGGGTTAGGGTGTGTGTTGGAAGAATCGAAGTTTAGGGTTAGGCGTAGGGTGAGGATTGTCTTTTGGGTTACAACCGAGTGCATTTAGAGTTAGCGTTAGTGTTGAGATTGATGATTTAGTGTTAGACTTAGAATCGAGCACATTAGGGTTAGGGTTATGGTTAGAATCCACTATATTTAAGCTTAGGGTTAAGGTTAGGGTTATTAGGGTCAGGATTAGAATCGAGAGCATTTAAGGATAGTGTTAGGGTTAGAGTTAGGTTTAGGGTTAGGTTTCGTAGAATTCAGGGTTAGGGTTAGGGTTAGGGTTAGGGTTACGGTTAGAATGAAGCGCATTTTTAGTGTTAGGGGTTGGGTCAGGGTTAGGGTTAGAGTGCATACAGAGGTAGGCATAGGAGGAGGGTTGGGATTAGGGTTAGTGTTTGTGTTGGTAGAATCGAGGTTTAGGGTTAGGCTTAGGGTCAGGATTGCTTTTTGGGTTAAAGTCGAATGCATTTAGGGTTAGGCTTAGTGTTGAGATTGACGATTTAGTCTTAGAGTTATAATCGAGCACATTAGGGTTAGAGTTATGGTTAGAATCCAGTGCATTTAGGGTTAGGATTAGGGATAGGGTTAGGTTTATGTTTAGGGTGAGGGTTAGAATTGAGTGCATTTAAGGATAGTGTTAGTGTTAGAGTTAGGTATAGGGATAGCTTTCGTAGAATCGAGGGTCAGTGTTAGGGTGAGGGTTAGGGTTAGGATTAGGGTTAGAATCAGGAGCATGTTTAGCGTTAGGGTTGGGGTTAGGGTCAGGGTTTGAGTGCATTTAGGGGTAGGGGAGGAGTTGCTTTAGGGTTAGGGTTTGTGTTGGTAGAATCGAGGTTTTGGGTTAGGCTTAGGGTCAGGAGAGCATTTTGGCTCATAATTCAGAGCATTTGGGCTTAGGGTTAGTGTTGAAATTGATGATTTAGTTATAGCGTTAGAATCAGGCACATTTAGGGATAGAGTTATGATTAGAATTCAGTGCATTTAGGGTTAGGGTTAGGGTTAGGGTTAGGTTTAGGGTCAGGGTTACAATGGAGAGCATTAAGGATAGTGCTAGGGTTAGAGTTAGGTTTATGGTTAGCTTTCGTAGAATCGAGGGTTAGTCTTCGGGTTAGGCTTAGGGTGAGGGTTAGGGTTAGAATCAAGCACAGCTTTAGTGTTACCGTTAGGGTGAGGATTAGGGTTAAAGGGCTTTTAAGGCTAGTGGAAGGGATAGGGTTAGGATTAGGGTTAAGGTTTGTGTTGGTAGAATCGAGGTTTAGGTTTAGGCTTAGGGTCAGGATTGCATTTTGGATGAGAATCGAGTGTATTTAGGCTTTGGGTTAGTGTTCAAATTGACGATTTAGTGTTAGGGTTTGAATCGAGCACATTTAGGGTTAGAGTTATGCTTAGAATTCAGTGCATTTAGGGTCAGCGTTAGGGTTAGGGTTATGTTTAGGGTCAGGGTTAGAATCGAGAGCATTTAAGGATAGTGCTAGGATTAGAGTTAGGTTTAGCGTTCGCTTTCGTAGAATCGAGGGTTAGGCTTAAGGTTAGGCTCAGGGTTAGGGTTAGGGTTACAATCAGGCACATTTTTAATGGTCTGCTTTTCATCACGGTATGGCTAAGAGTGCATTTAGGGGTAGGCGTAGGAGTAGGGTTAGGATTAGGATTAAGGTTTGTGTTGGTAGAATCGAGGTTTAGGGTTAGGCTTAAGGTCAGGAATGGCTTTTGGGTTAGAGTCGAGTGCATTTAGGGTTAGGGATAGTGTTGAAATTGACGATTATTGTTTGGGTTAGAATCGAGCACCTTTAGGGTTAGAGTTTTGGTTAGAATTCGTTAGGGTTAGGGTTAGTGTAAGGGGTAGGGGTAGGGTTAGAGTGCATTTAGGGGTAGGGGTCGGGTTAGTGTTAGAGTTAGGGTTAGGGTGTGTGTTGGTAGAATCGAAGTTTAGGGTTAGGCGTAGGGTAAGGATTGCCTTTTGGGTTACAACTGAGTGCATTTAGAGTTAGGGTTAGTGTTGAGATTGATGATTTAGTGTTAGACTTCGAATCGAGCACATTACGGTTAGAGTTATGGTTATAATCCACTATATATAAGCTTAGGGTTAGGGTTAGGGTTATTAGGGTCAGGATTAGAATCGAGAGCATTTAAGGATAGTGTTAGGATGAGAGTTAGGTTTAGGGTTAGGTTTCGTAGAATGGAGGGTTAGGGTTAGGGTTAGGGTTAGGGTTAGGGATAGAATCAAGCGCATTTTTAGTGTTAGGGGTTGGGTCAGGGTTAGGGTTAGAGTGCATACAGAGGTAGGGATAGGAGGAGGGTTGGGATTAGGGTTAGGGTTTGTGTTGGTAGAATCGAGGTTTAGGGCCAGGCTTAGGGTCAGGATTGCTTTTTGGGTTAAAGTCGAATGCATTTAGGGTTAGGCTTAGTGTTGAGATTGACGATTTAGTCTTAGGGTTATAATCGAGCACATTAGGGTTAGAGATATGGTTAGAATCCAGTGCATTTAGGGTTAGGATTAGGGATAGGGTTAGGTTTATGTTTAGGGTGAGGGTTAGAATTGAGTGCATTTAAGGATAGTGTTAGTGTTAGAGTTAGGTATAGGGATAGCTTTTGTAGAATCGAGGGTCAGTGTTAGGGTGAGGGTTAGGGTTAGGATTAGGGTTAGAATCAGGAGCATTTTTACCGTTAGGATTGGGGTTAGGGTCAGGGTTTGAGTGCATTTAGGGGTAGGGGAGGAGTTGCTTTAGGATTAGGGTTAGGGTTTGTGTTGGTAGAATCGAGGTTTTGGGTTAAGCTTAGGGTCAGGAGAGCATTTTGGGTCATAATTCAGAGCATTTGGGCTTAGGGTTAGTGTTGAAATTGATGATTTAGTTATAGCGTTAGAATCAGGCACATTTAGGGATAGAGTTGTGATTAGAATTCAGTGCATTTAGGGTTAGGGTTAGGGTTAGTGTTAGGTTTAGGGTCAGGGTTAGAATCGAGAGCATTAAGGATAGTGCTAGGGTTAGAGTTAGGTTTATGGTTAGCTTTCGTAGAATCGAGGGTTAGGCTTAGGGTTAGGCTTAGGGTGAGGGTTAGGGTTAGAATCAAGCACAGCTTTAGTGTTAGCGTTAGGGTGAGGATTAGGGTTAAAGGGCTTTTAGGGCTAGTGGAAGGGTTAGGGTTAGGATTAGGGTTAAGGTTTGTGTTGGTAGAATCGAGGTTTAGGTTTAGGCTTAGGGTCAGGATTGCATTTTGCATCAGAATCGAGTGTATTTAGGCTTTGGGTTAGTGTTCAAATTGACGATTTAGTGTTAGGGTTTGAATCGAGCACATTTAGGGTTAGAGTTATGCTTAGAATTCAGTGCATTTAGGGTTAGCGTTAGGGTTAGTGTTAGGTTGAGGGTCAGGGTTAAAATCGAGAGCATTTAAGGATAGTGATAGGGTTAGAGTTAGGTTTAGCGTTCGCTTTCGTAGAATCGAGGGTTAGGCTTAAGGTTAGGCTTAGGGTTAGGGTTAGGGTTAGAATCAGGCACATTTTTAATGGTCTGCTTTTCATCAGGGTATGGCTTGGAGTGCATTTAGGAGTAGGCGTAGTAGTAGGGTTAGGATTAGGGTTAAGGTTTGTGTTGGTAGAATCGAGGTTTAGGGTTAGGCTTCGGGCCAGGAATGGCTTTTGGGTTAGAGTCGAGTGCATTTAGGGTTAGGGATAGTGTTGAAATTGACGATTTAGTGTTTGGGTTAGAGTCGAGCACATTTAGGGTTAGAGTTTTGGTTAGAATTCGTTAGGGTTAGGGTTAGTGTAAGGGGTACGGGTAGGCTTAGAGGGCATTTAGGGGTAGGGGTAGGGGTAGGGTTAGGATTAGGGTTAGGGTGTGTGTTGGTAGAATCGAAGTTTAGGGTTCGGCGTAGGGTGAGGATTGCCTTTTGGGTTACAACCGAGTGCATTTAGAGTTAGCGTTAGTGTTGAGATTGATGATGTAGTGTTAGACTTAGAATCGAGCACATTAGGGTTAGGGTTATGGTTAGAATCCACTATATTTAAGCTTAGGGTTAGGGTTAGGGTTATTAGGGTCAGGATTAGAATCGAGAGCATTTAAGGATAGTGTTAGGGTTAGAGTTAGGTTTAGGGTTAGGTTTCGTAGAATTCAGTGTTAGGGTTAGGGTTAGGGTTAGGGTTAGGGTTAGAATGAAGCGCATTTTTAGCGTTAGGGGTTGTGTCAGGGTTAGGGTTAGAGTGCATACAGAGGTAGGCATAGGAGTAGGGTTGGGATTAGGGTTAGTGTTTGTGTTGGTAGAATCGAGGTTTAGGGTTAGGCTTAGGGTCAGGATTGCTTTTTGGGTTAAAGTCGAATGCATTTAGGGTTAGGCTTAGTGTTGAGATTGACGATTTAGTCTTAGGGTTATAATCGAGCACATTAGGGTTAGAGTTATGGTTAGAATCCAGTGCATTTAGGGTTAGGATTAGGGATAGGGTTAGGTTTATGTTTAGGGTGAGGGTTAGAATTGAGTGCATTTAAGGATAGTGTTAGTGTTAGAGTTAGGTATAGGGATAGCTTTCATAGAATCGAGGGTCAGTGTTAGGGTGAGGGTTGGGGTTAGGATTAGGGTTAGAATCAGGAACATGTTTAGCGTTAGGGTTGGGGTTAGGGTCAGGGTTTGAGTGCATTTAGGGGTAGGGGAGGAGTTGCTTTAGGATTAGGGTTAGGGTTTGTGTTGGTAGAATCGAGGTTTTGGGTTAGGCTTAGGGTCAGGAGAGCATTTTGGCTCATAATTCAGAGCATTTGGGCTTAGGGTTAGTGTTGAAATTGATGATTTAGTTATAGCGTTAGAATCAGGCACATTTAGGGATAGAGTTATGATTAGAATTCAGTGCATTTAGGGTTAGGGTTAGGGTTAGGGTTAGGTTTAGGGTCAGGGTTACAATGGAGAGCATTAAGGATAGTGCTAGGGTTAGAGTTAGGTTTATGGTTAGCTTTCGTAGAATCGAGGGTTAGTCTTAGGGTTAGGCTTAGGGTGAGGGTTAGGGTTAGAATCAAGCACAGCTTTAGTGTTAGCGTTAGGGTGAGGATTAGGGTTAAAGTGCTTTTAGGGCTAGTGGAAGGGACAGGGTTAGGATTAGGGTTAAGGTTTGTGTTGGTAGAATCGAGGTTTAGGTTTAGGCTTAGGGTCAGGATTGCATTTTGGATGAGAATCGAGTGTATTTAGGCTTTGGGTCAGTGTTCAAATTGACGATTTAGTGTTAGGGTTTGAATCGAGCACATTTAGGGTTAGAGTTATGCTTAGAATTCAGTGCATTTAGGGTCAGCGTGAGGGTTAGGGTTAGGTTTAGGGTCAGGGTTAGAATCGAGAGCATTTAAGGATAGTGCTAGGGTTAGAGTTAGGTTTAGCGTTCGCTTTCGTAGAATCGAGGGTTAGGCTTAAGGTTAGGCTCAGGGTTAGGGTTAGGGTTAGAATCAGGCACATTTTTAATGGTCTGCTTTTCATCACGGTATGGCTAAGAGTGCATTTAGGGGTAGGCGTAGGAGTAGGGTTAGGATTAGGATTAAGGTTTGTGTT
Source organism: Notamacropus eugenii (assembly GCF_028372415.1). Taxonomy (NCBI): domain Eukaryota; kingdom Metazoa; phylum Chordata; class Mammalia; order Diprotodontia; family Macropodidae; genus Notamacropus; species Notamacropus eugenii. Next base: position 308,162,306 of record NC_092875.1, on the reverse strand, counting down.
GGTAGAATCGAGGTTTAGGGTTAGGCTTAAGGTCAGGAATGCCTTTTGGGTTAGAGTCGAGTGCATTTAGGGTTAGGGATAGTGTTGAAATTGACGATTATTGTTTGGGTTAGAATCGAGCACCTTTAGGGTTAGAGTTTTGGTTAGAATTCGTTAGGTTAGGGTTAGTGTAAGGGGTAGGGGTAGGGTTAGAGTGCATTTAGGGGTAGGGGTCGGGTTAGTGTTAGGGTTAGGGTTAGGGTGTGTGTTGGTAGAATCGAAGTTTAGGGTTAGGCGTAGGGTAAGGATTGCCTTTTGGGTTACAACTGAGTGCATTTAGAGTTAGGGTTAGTGTTGAGATTGATGATTTAGTGTTAGACTTCGAATCGAGCACATTAGGGTTAGAGTTATGGTTATAATCCACTATATATAAGCTTAGGGTTAGGGTTAGGGTTATTAGGGTCAGGATTAGAATCGAGAGCATTTAAGGATAGTGTTAGGATGAGAGTTAGGTTTAGGGTTAGGTTTCGTAGAATGGAGGGTTAGGGTTAGGGTTAGGGTTAGGGTTAGGGATAGAATCAAGCGCATTTTTAGTGTTAGGGGTTGGGTCAGGGTTAGGGTTAGAGTGCATACAGAGGTAGGGATAGGAGGAGGGTTGGGATTAAGGTTAGGGTTTGTGTTGGTAGAATCGAGGTTTAGGGTCAGGCTTAGGGTCAGGATTGCTTTTTGGGTTAAAGTCGAATGCATTTAGGGTTAGGCTTAGTGTTGAGATTGACGATTTAGTCTTAGGGTTATAATCGAGCACATTAGGGTTAGAGTTATGGTTAGAATCCAGTGCATTTAGGGTTAGGATTAGGGATAGGGTTAGGTTTATGTTTAGGGTGAGGGTTAGAATTGAGTGCATTTAAGGATAGTGTTAGTGTTAGAGTTAGGTATAGGGATAGCTTTCGTAGAATCGAGGGTCAGTGTTAGGGTGAGGGTTAGGGTTAGGATTAGGGTTAGAATCAGGAGCATTTTTACCGTTAGGATTGGGGTTAGGGTCAGGGTTTGAGTGCATTTAGCGGTAGGGTAGGAGTTGCTTTAGGATTAGGGTTAGGGTTTGTGTTGGTAGAATCGAGGTTTTGGGTTAGGCTTAGGGTCAGGAGAGCATTTTGGGTCATAATTCAGAGCATTTGGGCTTAGGGTTAGTGTTGAAATTGATGATTTAGTTATAGCGTTAGAACCAGGCACATTTAGGGATAGAGTTGTGATTAGAATTCAGTGCATTTAGGGTTAGGGTTAGGCTTAGTGTTAGGTTTAGGGTCAGGGTTAGAATCGAGAGCATTAAGGATAGTGCTAGGGTTAGAGTTAGGTTTATGGTTATCTTTCGTAGAATTGAGGGTTAGGCTTAGGGTTAGGCTTAGGGTGAGGGTTAGGGTTAGAATCAAGCACAGCTTTAGTGTTAGCGTTAGGGTGAGGATTAGGGTTAAAGGGCTTTTAGGGCTAGTGGAAGGGTTAGGGTTAGGATTAGGGTTAAGGTTTGTGTTGGTAGAATCGAGGTTTAGGTTTAGGCTTAGGGTCAGGATTGCATTTTGCATCAGAATCGAGTGTATTTAGGCTTTGGGTTAGTGTTCAAATTGACGATTTAGTGTTAGGGTTTGAATCGAGCACATTTAGGGTTAGAGTTATGCTTAGAATTCAGTGCATTTAGGGTTAGCGTTAGGGTTAGGGTTAGGTTGAGGGTCAGGGTTAAAATCGAGAGCATTTAAGGATAGTGATAGGGTTAGAGTTAGGTTTAGCGTTCGCTTTCGTAGAATCGAGGGTTAGGCTTAAGGTTAGGCTTAGGGTTAGGGTTAGGGTTAGAATCAGGCACATTATAATGGTCTGCTTTTCATCAGGGTATGGCTTGGAGTGCATTTAGGAGTAGGCGTAGTAGTAGGGTTAGGATTAGGGTTAAGGTTTGTGTTGGTAGAATCGAGGTTTAGGGTTAGGCTTCGGGCCAGGAATGGCTTTTGGGTTAGAGTCGAGTGCATTTAGGGTTAGGGATAGTGTTGAAATTGACGATTTAGTGTTTGGGTTAGAGTCGAGCACATTTAGGGTTAGAGTTTTGGTTAGAATTCGTTAGGGTTAGGGTTAGTGTAAGGGGTAGGGGTAGGCTTAGAGGGCATTTAGGGGTAGGGGTAGGGGTAGGGTTAGGATTAGGGTTAGGGTGTGTGTTGGTAGAATCGAAGTTTAGGGTTCGGCGTAGGGTGAGGATTGCCTTTTGGGTTACAACCGAGTGCATTTAGAGTTAGCGTTAGTGTTGAGATTGATGATTTAGTGTTAGACTTAGAATCGAGCACATTAGGGTTAGGGTTATGGTTAGAATCCACTATATTTAAGCTTAGGGTTAGGGTTAGGGTTATTAGGGTCAGGATTAGAATCGAGAGCATTTAAGGATAGTGTTAGGGTTAGAGTTAGGTTTAGGGTTAGGTTTCGTAGAATTCAGTGTTAGGGTTAGGGTTAGGGTTAGGGTTAGAATGAAGCGCATTTTTAGTGTTAGGGGTTGTGTCAGGGTTAGGGTTAGAGTGCATACAGAGGTAGGCATAGGAGTAGGGTTGGGATTAGGGTTAGTGTTTGTGTTGGTAGAATCGAGGTTTAGGGTTAGGCTTAGGGTCAGGATTGCTTTTTGGGTTAAAGTCGAATGCATTTAGGGTTAGGCTTAGTATTGAGATTGACGATTTAGTCTTAGGGTTATAATCGAGCACATTAGGGTTAGAGTTATGGTTAGAATCCAGTGCATTTAGGGTTAGGATTAGGGATAGGGTTAGGTTTATGTTTAGGGTGAGGGTTAGAATTGAGTGCATTTAAGGATAGTGTTAGTGTTAGAGTTAGGTATAGGGATAGCTTTCATAGAATCGAGGGTCAGTGTTAGGGTGAGGGTTAGGGTTAGGATTAGGGTTAGAATCAGGAGCATGTTTAGCGTTAGGGTTGGGGTTAGGGTCAGGGTTTGAGTGCATTTACGGTAGGGGAGGAGTTGCTTTAGGATGAGGGTTAGGGTTTGTGTTGGTAGAATCGAGGTTTTGGGTTAGGCTTAGGGTCAGGAGAGCATTTTGGGTCATAATTCAGAGCATTTGGGCTTAGGGTTAGTGTTGAAATTGATGATTTAGTTATAGCGTTAGAATCAGGCACATTTAGGGATAGAGTTGTGATTAGAATTCAGTGCATTTAGGGTTAGGGTTAGGGTTAGGGTTAGGTTTAGGGTCAGGGTTAGAATCGAGAGCATTAAGGATAGTGCTAGGCTTAGAGTTAGGTTTATGGTTAGCTTTCGTAGAATCGAGGGTTAGGCTTAGGGTTAGGCTTAGGGTGAGGGTTAGGGTTAGAATCAAGCACAGCTTTAGTGTTAGCGTTAGGGTGAGGATTAGAGTTAAAGGGCTTTTAGGGCTAGTGGAAGGGATAGGGTTAGAATTAGGGTTAAGGTTTGTGTTGGTAGAATCGAGGTTTAGGTTTAGGCTTAGGTTCAGGATTGCATTTTGCATCAGAATCGAGTGTATTTAGGCTTTGGGTTAGTGTTCAAATTGACGATTTAGTGTTAGGGTTTGAATCGAGCACATTTAGGGTTAGAGTTATGCTTAGAATTCAGTGCATTTAGGGTTAGCGTTAGGGTTAGTGTTAGGTTGAGGGTCAGGGTTAAAATTGAGAGCATTTAAGGATAGTGATAGGGTTAGAGTTAGGTTTAGCGTTCGCTTTCGTAGAATCGAGGGTTAGGCTTAAGGTTAGGCTTAGGGTTAGGGTTAGGGTTAGAATCAGGCACATTTTTAATGGTCTGCTTTTCATCAGGGTATGGCTTAGAGTGCATTTAGGAGTAGGCGTAGGAGTAGGGTTAGGATTAGGGTTAAGGTTTGTGTTGGTAGAATCGAGGTTTAGGGTTAGGCTTCGGGCCAGAAATGGCTTTTGGGTTAGAGTCGAGTGCATTTAGGGTTAGGGATAGTGTTGAAATTGACGATTTAGTGTTTGGGTTAGAATCGAGCACATTTAGGGTTAGAGTTTTGGTTAGAATTCGTTAGGGTTAGGGTTAGTGTAAGGGGGAGGGGTAGGCTTAGAGGACATTTAGGGGTAGGGGTAGGGGTAGGGTTAGGATTAGGGTTAGGGTTTGTGATGGTAGAATCGAAGTTTAGGGTTAGGGGTAGGGTGAGGATTGCCTTTTGGGTTACAACCGAGTGCATTTAGAGTTAGGGTTAGTGTTGAGATTGATGATTTAGTGTTAGACTTAGAATCGAGCACATTGGGGTTAGAGTTATGGTTAGAATCCACTATATTTAAGCTTAGGGTTAGGGTTAGGGTTATTAGGGTCAGGATTAGAATCGAGAGCATTTAAGGATAGTGTTAGGGTTAGAGTTAGGTTTAGGGTTAGGTTTCGTAGAATTGAGGGTCAGGGTTATGGTTAGGGTTAGGGTAAGGGTTAGAATGAAGCGCATTTTTAGTGTTAGGGGTTGGGTCAGGGTTAGGGTTAGAGTGCCTACAGAAGTAGGGATAGGAGGAGGGTTGGGATTAGGGTTAGTGTTTGTGTTGGTAGAATCGAGGTTTAGGGTTAGGCTTAGGGTCACGATTGCTTTTTGGGTTAAAGTCAAATGCATTTAGGGTTAGGCTTAGAGGTGAGATTGACGATTTAGTCTTAGGGTTATAATCGAGCACATTAGGGTTAGAGTTATGGTTAAAATCCAGTGCATTTAGGGTTAGGATTAGGGATAGGGTTAGGTTTATGTTTAGGGTGAGGGTTAGAATTGAGTGCATTTAAGGATAGTGTTAGTGTTAGAGTTAGGTATAGGGATAGCTTTCGTAGAATCGAGGGTCAGTGTTAGGGTGAGGGTTAGGGTTAGGATTAGGGTTAGAATCAGGAGCATTTTTAGCGTTAGGGTTGGGGTTAGGGTCAGGGTTTGAGTGCATTTAGGGGTGGGGGAGGAGTTGCTTTAGGATTAGGGTTAGGGTTTGTGTTGGTAGAATCGAGGTTTTGGGTTAGGCTTAGGATAAGGGAAGCATTTTGGGTCATAATTCAGAGCATTTGGGCTTAGGGTTAGTGTTGAAATTGATGATTTAGTTATAGCGTTAGAATCAGGCACATTTAGGGATAGAGTTGTGATTAGAATTCAGTGCATTTAGGGTTAGGGTTAGGGTTAGTGTTAGGTTTAGGGTCAGGGTTAGAATCGAGAGCATTAAGGATAGTGCTAGGGTTAGAGTTAGGTTTATGGTTAGCTTTCGTAGAATCGAGGGTTAGGCTTAGGGTTAGGCTTAGGGTGAGGGTTAGGGTTAGAATCAAGCACAGCTTTAGTGTTAGCGTTAGGGTGAGGATTAGGGTTAAAGGGCTTTTAGGGCTAGTGGAAGGGATAGGGTTATGATTAGGGTTAAGGTTTGTGTTGGTAGAATCGAGGTTTAGGTTTAGGCTTAGGGTCAGGATTGCATTTTGGATCAGAATCGAGTGTATTTAGGCTTTGGGTTAGTGTTCAAATTGACGATTAGTGTTAGGGTTTGAATCGAGCACATTTAGGGTTAGAGTTATGCTTAGAATTCAGTGCATTTAGGGTTAGCGTTAGGGTTAGGGTTACGTTTAGGGTCAGGGTTAGAATCGAGAGCATTTAAGGATAGTGCTAGGGTTAGAGTTAGGTTTAGCGTTCGCTTTCGTAGATTCGAGGGTTAGACTTGAGGTTAGGCTCAGGGTTAAGGTTAGGGTTAGAATGAGGCACATTTTTAATGGTCTGCTTTTCATCAGGGTATGGCTTAAAGTGCATTTACGGGTAGGCGTAGGAGTAGGGTTAGGATTAGGGTTAAGGTTTGTGTTGGTAGAATCGAGGTTTAGGGTTAGGCTTAGGGTCAGGAATGGCTTTTGGGTTAGAGTCGAGTGCATTTAGGGTTAGGGATAGTGTTGAAATTGACGATTTAGTGTTTGGGTTAGATTCGAGCACATTTAGGGTTAGAGTTTTGGATAGAATTCCTTAAGGTTAGGGTTAGTGTAAGGGGTTGGGGTAGCGTTAGAGAGCATTTAGGGGTAAGGGTAGGGTAGAGGTAGGGTTAGGGTTAGGGTTTGTGTTGGTACAATCGAAGTTAGTTTAGGGTTAGGCGTAGGGTGAGGATTGCCTTTTGGGTTACAACTGAGTGCATTTAGAGTTAGGGTTAGTGTTGAGAGTGACGATTTAGTGTTAGACTTAGAATCGAGCACATTAGGGTTAGAGTTATGGTTAGAATCCACTATATTTAAGCTTAGGGTTAGGGTTAGGGTTATTAGGGTCAGGAATGGAATCGAGAGCATTTAAGGATAGTGTTTGGGTTAGAGTTAGGTTTAGGGTTAGGTTTCATAGAATTGAGGGTTAGGGTTAGGGTTAGGGTTAGGGTTAGGGATAGAATCAAGCGCATTTTTAGTGTTTGGTGTTGGGTCAGGGTTAGGGTTAGAGTGCATATAGAGGTAGGAATAGGAGGGGGGTTGGTATTTGGGTTAAGGTTTGTGTTGGTAGAATCGAGGTTTAGGGTTAGGCTTAGGGTCAGGATTGCTTTTTGGGTTAGATTCGAGTACATTTAGGGTTAGGCTTAGTGTTAAGATTGACGATTTGCTGTTAGGGTTATAATCGAGCACATTAGGGTTAGAGTTATAGTTAGAATCCAGTTCATTTAGGGTTAGCATTAGGGATAGGGTTAGGGTTATGTTTAGGGTGAGGGTTAGAATCGAGTGCATTGAAGTTTAGTGTTAGGGTTAGAGTTAGGTATAGGGTTAGCTTTCGTAGAATCGATGGTTAGGCTTAGGGTGAGGGTTAGGGTTAGGATTAGGGTTAGAATCAGGAGCATTTTTAGCGTTAGGGTTGGGGTTAGGGTCAGGGTTTGAGTGCATTTAGCGGTAGGAGAAGAGTTGCTTTAGGATTAGGGTTAGGGTTTGTGTTGGTAGAATCGAGGTTTTGGGTTAGGCTTAGGGTCAGGAGAGGATTTTGGGTCATAATTCAGAGCATTTGGGCTTAGGGTTAGTGTTGAAATTGATGATTTAGTTATAGCGTTAGAATCAGGCACATTTAGGGATAGAGTTGTCATTAGAATTCAGGGCATTTAGGGTTGGGTTAGGGTTGGGGTTAGGTTTAGGGTCAGGGTTAGAATCGAGAACATTAAGGATAGTGCTAGGGTTAGACTTAGGTTTAGGTTTAGCTTTCGTAGAATCGATGGTTAGGCTTAGGGTTAGGCTTAGGGTGAGGGTTAGGGTTAGAATCAAGCAGAGCTTTAGTGTTAGCGTTAGGGTGAGGATTAGGGTTAAAGGGCTTTTAGGGCTAGTGGAAGGGATAGGGTTAGGATTAGGGTTAAGGTTTGTGTTGGTAGAATCGAGGTTTAGGTTTAGGCTTAGGGTCAGGATTGCATTTTGGATCAGAATCGAGTGTATTTAGGCTTTGGGTTAGTGTTCAAATTGACGATTTAGTGTTAGGGTTCGAATCGAGCACATTTAGGGTTAGAGTTATGCTTAGAATTCAGTGCATTTAGGGTTAGCGTTAGGGTTAGTGTTAGGTTGAGGGTCAGGGTTAAAATCGAGAGCATTTAAGGATAGTGATAGGGTTAGAGTTAGGTTTAGCGTTCGCTTTCGTAGAATCGAGGGTTAGGTTTAAGGTTAGGCTTAGGGTTAGGGTTAGGGTTAGAATCAGGCACATTTTTAGTGGTCTGCTTTTCATCACGGTATGGCTTAGAGTGCATTTAGGAGTAGGCGTAGTAGTAGGGTTAGGATTAGGGTTAAGGTTTGTGTTGGTAGAATCGAGGTTTAGGGTTAGGCTTCGGGCCAGGAATGGCTTTTGGGTTAGAGTCGAGTGCATTTAGGGTTAGGGATAGTGTTGAAATTGACGATTTAGTGTTTGGGTTAGAGTCGAGCACATTTAGGGTTAGAGTTTTGGTTAGAATTCGTTAGGGTTAGGGTTAGTGTAAGGGGTAGGGGTAGGCTTAGAGGGCATTTAGGGGTAGGGGTAGGGGTAGGGTTAGGATTAGGGTTAGGGTTTGTGTTGGTAGAATCGAAGTTTAGGGTTAGGGGTAGGGTGAGGATTGCCTTTTGGGTTACAACCGAGTGCATTTAGAGTTAGGGTTAGTGTTGAGATTGATGATTTAGTGTTAGACTTAGAATCGAGCACATTAGGGTTAGAGTTATGGTTAGAATCCACTATATTTAAGCTTAGGGTTAGGGTTAGGGTTATTAGGGTCAGGATTAGAATCGAGAGCATTTAAGGATAGTGTTAGGGTTAGAGTTAGGTTTAGGGTTAGGTTTCGTAGAATTGAGGGTCAGGGTTATCTTTAGGGTTAGGGTTAGGGTTAGAATGAAGCGCATTTTTAGTGTTAGGGGTTGGGTCAGGGTTAGGGTTAGAGTGCATACAGAGGTAGGGATAGGAGGAGGGTTGGGATTAGGGGTAGGGTTTGTGTTGGTAGAATCGAGGTTTACGGTTAGGCTTAGGGTCAGGATTGCTTTTTGGGTTAAAGTCGAATGCATTTAGGGTTAGCCTTAGAGCTGAGATTGACGATTTAGTCTTAGGGTTAAAATCGAGCACATTAGGGTTAGAGTTATGGTTAGAATCCAGTGCATTTAGGGTTAGGATTAGGGATAGGGTTAGGTTTATGTTTAGGGTGAGGGTTAGAATTGAGTGCATTTAAGGATAGTGTTAGTGTTAGAGTTAGGTATAGGGATAGCTTTCGTAGAATCGAGGGTCAGTGTTAGGGTGAGGGTTAGGGTTAGGATTAGGGTTAGAATCAGGAGCATTTTTAGCGTTAGGGTTGGGGTTAGGGTCAGGGTTTGAGTGCATTTAGCGGTAGGGGAGGAGTTGCTTTAGGATTAGGGTTAGGGTTTGTGTTGGTAGAATCGAGGTTTTGGGTTAGCCTTAGGGTCAGGAAAGCATTTTGGCTCATAATTCAGAGCATTTGGGCTTAGGGTTAGTGTTGAAATTGATGATTTAGTTATAGCGTTAGAATCAGGCACATTTAGGGATAGAGTTGTGATTAGAATTCAGTGCATTTAGGGTTAGGGTTAGGGTTAGTGTTAGGTTTAGGGTCAGGGTTAGAATCGAGAGCATTAAGGATAGTGCTAGGGTTAGAGTTAGGTTTATGGTTAGCTTTCGTAGAATCGAGGGTTAGGCTTAGGGTTAGGCTTAGGGTGAGGGTTAGGGTTAGAATCAAGCACAGCTTTAGTGTTAGCGTTAGGGTTAGGGTTACGTTAAGGGTCAGCGTTAGAATCTAGAGCATTTAAGGATAGTGCTAGGGTTAGAGTTAGGTTTAGCGTTCGCTTTCGTAGAATCGAGGGTTAGGCTTAAGGTTAGGCTCAGGGTTAAGGTTAGGGTTAGAATCAGGCACATTTTTAATGGTCTGCTTTTCATCAGGGTATGGCTTAAAATGCATTTAGGGGTAGGCGTAGGAGTAGGGTTAGGATTATGGTTAAGGTTTGTGTTGGTAGAATCGAGGTTTAGGGTTAGGTGTAGGGTGAGGATTGCCTTTTGGGTTACAACTGAGTGCATTTAGAGTTAGGGTTAGTGTTGAGAGTGACGATTTAGTGTTAGACTTAGAATCGAGCACATTAGGGTGAGAGTTATGGTTAGAATCCACTATATTTAAGATTAGGGTTAGGGTTAGGGTTATTAGGGTCAGAATTGGAATCGAGAGCATTTAAGGATAGTGTTTGGGTTAGAGTTAGGTTTAGGGTTAGGTTTCGTAGAATTGAGGGTTAGGGTTAGGGTTAGGGTTAGGGTTAGGGATAGAATCAAGCGCATTTTCAGTGTTTGGGGTTGGGTCAGGGTTAGGGTTAGAGTGCATATAGAGGTAGGGATAGGAGGAGGGTTGGTATTTGGGTTAAGGTTTGTGTTGTTAGAATCGAGGTTTAGGGTTAGGCTTAGGGTCAGGATTGCTTTTTGGGTTAGATTCGAGTACATTTAGGATTAGAGTTTTGGTTAGAATTCGTTAGGGTTAGGGTTAGTGTAAGGGGTAGGGAAAGGGTTAGAGTGCATTTAGGGGTAGGGATAGGGGTAGGGTTAGGATTAGGGTTAGGGTTTGTGTTGGTAAAATCGACGTTTAAGGTTAGGCTTATGGTCAGGATTGCTTTTTGCGTTAGAGTCGAGTGCATTTAGGGTTAGGCTTAGTGTTGAGATTGACGATTTAGTGTTAGTGTTATAATCGAGCACATTAGGGTTAGAGTTATGGTTAGAAGCCAGTGCATTTAGGGTTAAGATTAGGGATAGGGTTAGGTTTATGTGTAGGGTGAGGGTTAGAATCGAGTGCATTTAAGGATAGTGTTAGGGGTAGAGTTATGTATAGGGTTAGCTTTCGTAGAATCAAGGGATAGGGTTAGGGTTAGGGTCAGGATTGCCTTTTAGGTTAGAATCGAGGGCATTTACGGTTAGGCTTAGTGTTGAGATCGACTATTTAGTGTTAGGGTTATAACCGAGCACATTAGGGTGAGAGTTCTGGTTAGAATCCAGTGCATTTAGGCTTAGGATTAGGGATAGGGTTAGGTTTATGTTTAGGGTGAGGGTTAGAATCGAGTGCATTTAAGGATAGTGTTAGGGTTAGAGTTAGGTATAGGGTTAGCTTTCGTAGAATCGAGGGTCAGTGTTAGGGTGAGGGTTAGGGATAGGATTAGGGTTAGAATCAGGAGCATTTTTAGCGTTAGGGTTGGGGTTAGGGTCAGGGTTTGAGTGCATTTAGGGGTAGGGAAGGAGTTGGGTTAGGATTAGGGTTAGGGTTTGTCTTGGTAGAATCGAGGTTTTGGGTTAGGCTTAGGGTCAGGAGAGCATTTTGGGTCATAATTCAGAGCATTTGGGCTTAGGGTTAGTGTTGAAATTGATGATTTAGTTATAGCGTTAGAATCAGGCACATTTAGGGATGGAGTTATGATTAGAATTCAGTGCAGTTAGGGTTAGGGTTAGGGTTAGGGTTAGGTTTAGGGTCAGGGTTAGAATCGAGAGCATTAAGGATAGTGCTAGGGGTAGAGTTAGGTTTAGGGTTAGCTTTCGTAAAATCGAGGGTTAGGCTTAGGGTTAGGCTTAGGGTGAGGGTTAGGGTTAGAATCAAGCACAGTTTTAGTGTTAGCGTTAGGGTGAGGATTAGGGTTAAAGTGCTTTTAGGGCTAGTGGAAGGGATAGGATTAGGATTAGGGTTAAGGTTTGTGTTGGTAGAATAGAGGTTTAGGTTTAGGCTAAGGGTCAGGATTGCATTTTGGATCAGAATCGAGTGTATTTAGGCATTGGGTTAGTGTTCAAATTGACGATTTAGTGTTAGGGTTTGAATCGAGCACATTTAGGGTTAGAGTTATGCTTAGAATTCAGTGCATTTAGGGTTAGCGTTAGGTTTAGGGTTAGGTTGAGGGTCAGGGTTAAAATCGAGAGCATTTAAGGATAGTGCTAGGGTTAGAGTTAGGTTTAGCGTTCGCTTTCGTAGACTCGAGGGTTAGGCTTAAGGTTAGGCTTAGGGTTAGGGTTAGGGTTAGAATCAGGCACATTTTTAGTGGTCTGGTTTTCATCAGGGTATGGCTTAGAGTGCATTTAGTGTTAGGCGTAGGAGTAGGGTTAGGATTAGGGTTAAGGTTTGTGTTGGTTGAATCGAGGTTTAGGGTAGGCTTAGGGTCAGGAATGGCTTTTGGTTAGAGTCGAGCGCATGTAGGGTTAGGAATAGTGTTGAAATTGACGATTTAATGTTTGGGTTAGAATCGAGCACATTTAGGGTTAGAGTTTTACTTAGAATTCGTTAGGGTTAGGGTTAGTGTAAGGGGTAGGGGTAGGGTTAGAGTGCATTAAGGGGTAGGGGTAGGGGTAGGGTTAGGATTAGGGTTAGGGTTTGTGTTGGTAGAATCGAAGTTTAGGGTTAGGCGTAGGGTGAGTATTGCCTTTTGGGTTACAACTGAGTGCATTTAGAGTTAGGGTTAGTGTTGAGAGTGACGATTTAGTGTTAGACTTAGAATCGAGCACATTAGGGTGAGAGTTATGGTTAGAATCCACTATATTTAAGATTAGGGTTAGGGTTAGGGTTATTAGGGTCAGAACTGGAATCGAGAGCATTTAAGGATAGTGTTTGGGTTAGAGTTAGGTTTAGGGTTAGGTTTCGTAGAATTGAGGGTTAGGGTTAGGGTTAGGGTTAGGGTTAGGGTTAGGGATAGAATCAAGCGCATTTTCAGTGTTTGGGGTTGGGTCAGGGTTAGGGTTAGAGTGCATATAGAGGTAGGGATAGGAGGAGGGTTGGTATTTGGGTTAAGGTTTGTGTTGGTAGAATCGAGGTTTAGGGTTAGGCTTAGGGTCAGGATTGCTTTTTGGGTTAGATTCGAGTACATTTAGGGTTAGAGTTTTGGTTAGAATTCGTTAGGGTTAGGGTTAGTGTAAGGGGTAGGGAAAGGGTTAGAGTGCATTTAGGGGTAGGGATAGGGGTAGGGTTAGGATTAGGGTTAGGGTTTGTGTTGGTACAATCGAAGTTTAGGGGTCGGCGTAGGGTAAGGATTGCCTTTTGGGTTACAACTGAGTGCATTTAGAGTTAGGGTTAGTGTTGACAGTGACGATTTAGTGTTAGACTTAGAATCGAGCACATTAGGGTTAGAGTTCTGGTTAGAATGCACTATATTTAAGCTTAGGGTTAGGGTTAAGATTATTAGGGTCAGGATTAGAATCGAGAGCATTTCAGGATAGTGTTAGGGTGAGAGTTAGGTTTAGGGTTAAATTTCGTAGAATTGAGGGTTAGGGTTAGGGTTAGGGTTAGGGTTAGGGATAGAATCAAGCGCATTTTTAGTGTTAGGGGTTGGGTCAGTGTTAGGGTTAGAGTGCATATAGAGGTAGGGATAATAGTAGGGTTAGGATTAGGGTTAGGGTTTGTGTTGGTAGAATCGACGTTTAAGGTTAGGCTTAGGGTCAGGATTGCTTTTTGCGTTAGAGTCGAGTGCATTTAGTGTTAGGCTTAGTGTTGAGATTGACGATTTAGTGTTAGTGTTATAATCGAGCACATTAGGGTTAGAGTTATGGTTGGAATCCAGTGCATTTAGTGTTAAGATTAGGGATAGGGTTAGGTTTATGTGTAGGGTGAGGGTTAGAATCGAGTGCATTTAAGGATAGTGTTAGGGGTAGAGTTATGTATAGGGTTAGCTTTCGTAGAATCAAGGGTTAGGGTTAGGGTTAGGGTCAGGATTGCCTTTTAGGTTAGAATCGAGGGCATTTATCCTTAGGCTTAGTGTTGAGATTGACGATTTAGTGTTAGGGTTATAACCGAGCACATTAGGGTGAGAGTTATGGTTAGAATCCAGTGCATTTAGGCTTAGGATTAGGGATAGGGTTAGGTTTATGTTTAGGGTGAGGGTTAGAATCGAGTGCATTTAAGGATAGTGTTAGGGTTAGAGTTAGGTATAGGGTTAGCTTTCGTAGAATCGAGGTTCAGTGTTAGGGTGAGGGTTAGCGTTAGGATTAGGGTTAGAATCAGGAGCATGTTTAGCGTTAGGGTTGGGGTTAGGGTCAGGGTTTGAGTGCATTTAGGGGTAGGGAAGGAGTTGGGTTAGGATTAGGGTTAGTGTTTGTGTTGGTAGAATCGAGGTTTTGGGTTAGGCTTAGGGTCAGGAGAGCATTTTGGGTCATAATTCAGAGCATTTGGGCTTAGGGTTAGTGTTGAAATTGATGATTTAGTTATAGCGTTAGAATCAGGCACATTTAGGGATAGAGTTATGATTAGAATTCAGTGCATTTAGGGTTAGGGTTAGGGTTAGGGTTAGGTTTAGGGTCAGGGTTAGAATCGAGAGCATTAAGGATAGTGCTAGGGTTAGAGTTAGGTTTAGGGTTAGCTTTCGTAGAATCGAGGGTTAGTCTTAGGGTTAGGCTTAGGGTGAGGGTTAGGGTTAGAATCAAGCACAGTTTTAGTGTTAGCGTTAGGGTGAGGATTAGGGTTAAAGTGCTTTTAGGGCTAGTGGAAGGGATAGGATTAGGATTAGGATTAAGGTTTGTGTTGGTAGAATCGAGGTTTAGCTTTAGGCTTAGGGTCAGGGTTGCATTTTGGATCAGAATCGAGTGTATTTAGGCTTTGGGTTAGTGTTCAAATTGCCGATTTAGTGTTAGGGTTTGAATCGAGCACATTTAGGGTTAGAGTTATGCTTAGAATTCAGTGCATTTAGGGTTAGCGTTAGGGTTAGGGTTAGGTTGAGGGTCAGAGTTAAAATCGAGAGCATTTAAGGATAGTGCTAGGGTTAGAGTTAGGTTTAGCGTTCGCTTTCGTAGAATCGAGGGTTAGTCTTAAGTTTAGGCTTAGGTTTAGGGTTAGGGTTAGAATCAGGCACATTTTTAGTGGTCTGCTTTTCATCAGGGTATGGCTTAGAGTGCATTTAGGGGTAGGCGTAGGAGTAGGGTTAGGATTAGGGTTAAGGTTTGTGTTGGTAGAATCGAGGTTTAGGGTTAGGCTTAGGGTCAGGAATGGCATTTGGGTTAGAGTCGAGTGCATGTAGGTTTAGGAATAGTGTTGAAATTGACGATTTAGTGTTTGGGTTAGAATCGAGCACATTTAGGGTTAAAGTTTTGGTTAGAATTCGTTAGGGTTAGGGTTAGTGTAAGGGGTAGGGGTACGGTTAGAGTGCATTTAGGGGTAGGGGTAGGGGTAGGGTTAGGATTAGGGTTAGGGTTTGTGTTGGTAGAATCGAAGTTTAGGGTTAGGCGTAGGGTGAGTATTGCCTTTTGGGTTACAACTGAGTGCATTTAGAGTTAGGGTTAGTGTTGAGATTGACGATTTAGTGTTAGATTTAGAATCGAGCACATTATGGTTAGAGTTATGGTTAGAATACACTGCATTTAGGTTTAGGCTTAGGGTTAGGGTTAGGTTGAGGGTCAGGGTTAAAATCGAGAGCATTTAAGGATAGTGCTAGGGTTAGAGTTAGGTTTAGCATTCGCTTTCGTAGAATCGAGGCTTAGGTTTAAGGTTAGGCTTAGGGTTAGGGTTAGGGTTAGAATCAGGCACATTTTTAGTGGTCTGTTTTCATCAGGGTATGGCTTAGAGTGCATTTAGGGGTAGGCGTAGGAGTAGGGTTAGGATTAGGGTTAAGGTTTGTGTTGGTAGAATCGAGGTTTAGGGTTAGGCTTAGGGTCAGGAATGGCTTTTGGGTTAGAGTCGAGTGCATTTAGGGTTAGAAATAGTGTTGAAATAGACGATTTAGTGTTTGGGTTAGAATCGAGCACATTTAGGGTTAGAGTTTTGGTTAGAATTCGTTAGGCCTAGGGTTAGATTAAGGGGTAGGGGTAGGGTTAGAGTGCATTAAGGGGTGGGGTAGGGGTAGGGTTACGATTAGGGTTAGGGTTTGTTTTGGTAGAATCGAAGTTTAGGGTTCGGCTTAGGGTAAGGATTGCCTTTTGGGTTACAACTGAGTGCATTTAGAGTTAGGGTTAGTGTTGAGATTGACGATTTAGTGTTAGACTTAGAATCGAGCCATTAGGGTTAGAGTTCTGGTTAGAATCCACTATATTTAAGCTTAGGGTTAGGGTTAGGGTTATTAGGGTCAGGATTAGAATCGAGAGCATTTCAGGATAGTGTTAGGGTGAGAGTTAGGTTTAGGGTTAGGTTTCGTAGAATTGAGGGTTAGGGTTAGAATCAGGCACATTTTTAGTGGTCTGCTTTTCATCAGGGTGTGGCTTAGAGTGCATTTAGGGGTAGGCGTAGGAGTAGGGTTAGGATTAGGGTTAAGGTTTGTGTTGGTAGAATCGAGGTTTAGGGTTAGGCTTAGGGTCAGGAATGGCTTTTGGGTTAGAGTCGAGTGCATTTAGGGTTAGAAATAGTGTTGAAATTGACGATTTAGTGTTTGGGTTAGAATCGAGCACATTTAGGGTTAGAGTTTTGGTTAGAATTCATTAGGCCTAGGGTTAGATTAAGGGGTAGGGGTAGGGTTAGAGTGCATTAAGGGGTGGGGGAGGGGTAGGGTTAGGATTAGGGTTAGGGTTTGTTTTGGTAGAATCCAAGTTTAGGGTTCGGCTTAGGGTAAGGATTGCCTTTTGGGTTACAACTGAGTGCATTTAGAGTTAGGGTTAGTGTTGAGATTGACGATTTAGTGTTAGACTTAGAATCGAGCCATTAGGGTTAGAGTTCTGGTTAGAATCCACTATATTTAAGCTTAGGGTTAGGGTTAGGGTTATTAGGGTCAGGATTAGAATCGAGAGCATTTCAGGATAGTGTTAGGGTGAGAGTTAGGTTTAGGGTTAGGTTTCGTAGAATTGAGGGTTAGGGTTAGAATCAGGCACATTTTTAGTGGTCTGCTTTTCATCAGGGTGTGGCTTAGAGTGCATTTAGGGGTAGGCGTAGGAGTAGGGTTAGGATTAGGGTTAAGGTTTGTGTTGGTAGGATCGAGGTTTAGGGTTAGGCTTAGGGTCAGGAATGGCTTTTGGGTTAGAGTCGAGTGCATGTAGGGTTAGGAATAGTGTTGAAATTGACGATTTAGTGTTTGGGTTAGAATCGAGCACATTTAGGGTTAAAGTTTTGGTTAGAATTCGTTAGGGTTAGGGTTAGTGTAAGGGGTAGGGGTACGGTTAGAGTGCATTTAGGGGTAGGGGTAGGGGTAGGGTTAGGATTAGGGTTAAGGTTTGTGTTGGTAGAATCGAAGTTTAGGGTTAGGCGTAGGGTGAGGATTGCCTTTTGGGTCACAACTGAGTGCATTTAGAGTTAGGGTTAGTGTTGAGATTGACGATTTAGTGTTAGACTTAGAATCGAGCACATTAGGGTTAGAGTTATGGTTAGAATACACTGCATTTAGGTTTAGGCTTAGGGTTAGGGTTATTAGGGTCAGGATTAGAATCGAGAGCATTTAAGGATAGTGTTAGGGTTAGAGTTCGGCTTAGGCTTAGGTTTCGTAGAATTGAGGGTTAGGGTTATGGTTAGGGTTAGGGTTAGGGTTAGGGTTAAAATCAAGCGCATTTTTAGTGTTAGGGGTTGGGTTAGGGTTAGGGTTATGGTGCATATAGAGGTAGGGATAGTAGTAGGGTTAGGATTAGGGTTAGGGTTTGTGTTGGTAGAATCGACGTTTAAGGTTAGGCTTACGGTCAGGATTGCTTTTTGAGTTAGAGTCGAGTGCATTTAGGGTTAGGCTTAGTGTTGAGATTGACGATGTAGTGTTAGGGTTATAATCGAGCACATTAGGGTTAGAGTTATGGTTAGAATCCAGTGCATTTAGGGTTAGGATTAGGGATAGTGTTAGGTTTATGTTTAGGGTGAGGGTTAGAATCTAGTGCATTTAAGGATAGTGTTAGGGTTAGAATTCGGTATAGGGTTAGCTTTTGTAGAATCGAGGGTTAGGCTTAGGGTTAGGCTTAGGGTGAGGGTTAGGGTTAGAATCAAGCACACCTTTAGTGTTAGCGTTAGGGTGAGGATTAGGGTTAAAGTGCTTTTAGGGCTAGTAGAAGGGATAGGGTTAGGATTAGGGTTAAGATTTGTGTTGGTAGAATCGAGGTTTAGGGTTAGGCTGAGGGTCAGGAATGGCTTTTGGGTTAGAGTCGAGTGCATGTAGGGTTAGGGATAGTGTTGAAATTGACGATTTAGTGTTTGGGTTAGAATCGAGCACATTTAGGGTTAGAGTTTTGGTTAGAATTCGTTAGGGTTAGGGTTAGTGTAAGGGGTAGGGGTACGGTTAGAGTGCATTTAGGGGTAGGGGTAGGGGTAGGGTTAGGATTAGGGTTAGGGTTTGTGTTGGTAGAATCGAAGTTTAGGGTTAGGCGTAGGGTGAGGATTGCCTTTTGCGTTACAACTGAGTGCATTTAGAGTTAGGGTTAGTGTTGAGATTGACGATTTAGTGTTAGACTTAGAATCGAGCACATTAGGGTTAGAGTGCTGGTTAGCATCCACTATATTTAAGCTTAGGGCTAGGGTTAGGGTTATTAGGGTCAGGATTAGAATCGAGAGCATTTCAGGATAGTGTTAGGGTGAGAGTTAGGTTTAGGGTTAGGTTTCGTAGAATTGAGGTTTAGGGTTATTGTTAGGGTTAGGGTTAGGGATAGAATCAAGCGCATTTTTAGTGTTAGCGGTTGGGTCAGTGTTAGGGTTAGAGTGCATATAGAGGTAGGGATAATAGTAGGGTTAGGATTAGGGTTAGGGTTTGTGTTGGTAGAATCGACGTTTAAGGTTAGGCTTAGGGCCAGGATTGCTTTTTGCGTTAGAGTCGAGTGCATTTAGGGTTAGGCTTAGTGTTGAGATTGACGATTTAGTGTTAGTGTTATAATCGAGCACATTAGGGTTAGAGTTATGGTTAGAATCCAGTGCATTTAGGGTTAAGATTAGGGATAGGGTTAGGTTTATGTGTAGGGTGAGCGTTAGAATCGAGTGCATTTAAGCATAGTGTTAGGGGTAGAGTTATGTATAGGGTTAGCTTTCGTAGAATCAAGGGTTAGGGTTAGGGTTAGGGTCAGGATTGCCTTTTAAGTTAGAATCGAGGGCATTTAGGGTTAGGCTTAGTGTTGAGATCGACGATTTAGTGTTAGGGTTATAATCGAGCACATTAGGATGAGAGTTATGGTTCGAATCCAGTGCATTTAGGGTTAGGATTAGGGATAGGGTTAGGTTTATGTTTAGGGTGAGGGTTAGAATCGAGTGCATTTAAGGATAGTGTTAGGGTTAGAGTTAGGTATAGGGTTAGCTTTCGTAGAATCGAGGTTCAGTGTTAGGGTGAGGGTTAGGGTTAGGATTAGGGTTAGAATCAGGAGCATTTTCAGCGTTAGGGTTGGGGTTAGGGTCAGGGTTTGAGTGCATTTAGGGGTAGGGGAGGAGTTTGGTTAGGATTAGGGTTAGTGTTTGTGTTGGTAGAATCGAGGTTTTGGGTTAGGCTTAGTGTCAGGAGAGCATTTTGGCTCATAATTCAGAGCATTTGGGGTTAGGGTTAGTGTTGAAATTGATGATTTAGTTATAGCGTTAGAATCAGGCACATTTAGGGATAGAGTTATGATTAGAATTCAGTGCATTTAGGGTTAGGGTTAGGGTTAGGGTTAGGTTTAGGGTCAGGGTTAGAATCGAGAGCATTAAGGATAGTGCTAGGGTTAGACTTAGGTTTAGGGTTAGCTTTCGTAGAATCGAGGGTTAGGCTTAGGGTTAGGCTTAGGGTGAGGGTTAGGGTTAGAATCAAGCACAGTTTTAGTGTTAGCGTTAGGGTGAGGATTAGGGTTAAAGTGCTTTTAGGGCTAGTGGCAGGTATAGGATTAGGATTAGCGTTAAGGTTTGTGTTGGTAGAATAGAGGTTTAGGTTTAGGCTTAGGGTCAGGATTGCATTTTGGATCAGAATCGAGTGTATTTAGGCTTTGGGTTAGTGTTCAAATTGCCGATTTAGTGTTAGGGTTTGAATCGAGCACATTTAGGGTTAGAGTTATGCTTAGAATTCAGTGCATTTAGGGTTAGCGTTAGGTTTAGGGTTAGTTTGAGGGTCAGGGTTAACATCGAGAGCATTTAAGGATAGTGCTATGGTTAGAGTTAGGTTTAGCGTTCGCTTTCGTAGAATCGAGGGTTAGGCTTAAGGTTAGGCTTAGGGTTAGGGTTAGGGTTAGAATCAGGCACATTTTTATTGGTCTGCTTTTCGTCAGGGTATGGCTTAGAGTGCATTTAGGGGTAGGCGTAGTTGTTGGGTTAGGATTAGGGTTAAGGTTTGTGTTGGTAGAATCGAGGTTTAGGGTAGGCTTAGGGTCAGGAATGGCTTTTGGGTTAGAGTCGAGTGCATGTAGGGTTAGGAATAGTGTTGAACCTGACGATTTAATGTTTGGGTTAGAATCGAGCACATTTAGGGTTAGAGTTTTGGTTAGAATTCGTTAGGGTTAGGGTTAGTGTAAGGGGTAGGGGTAGGGTTAGAGTGCATTAAGGGGTAGGGGTAGGGGTAGGGTTAGGATTAGGGTTAGGGTTTGTGTTGGTAGAATCGAAGTTTAGGGTTAGGCGTAGGGTGAGGATTGCCTTTTGGGTTACAACTGAGTGCATTTAGAGTTAGGGTTAGTGTTGAGATTGACGATTTAGTGTTAGACTTAGAATCGAGCACATTAGGGTTAGAGTTATGGTTAGAATCCACTATATTTAAGCTTAGGGTTAGGGTTAGGGTTATTAGGGTCAGGATTAGAATCGAGAGCATTTCAGGATAGTGTTAGGGTGAGAGTTAGGTTTAGGGTTAGGTTTCGTAGAATTGAGGGTTAGGGTTATTGTTAGGGTGAGGGTTAGGGATAGAATCAAGCGCCTTTTTAGTGTTAGGGGTTCAGTCAGTGTTAGGGTTAGAGTGCATATAGAGGTAGTGATAATAGTAGGGTTAGGATTAGGGTTAGGGTTTGTGTTGGTAGAATCGACGTTTAAGGTTAGGCTTAGGGTCAGGAATGGCTTTTGGGTTAGAGTCGAGTGCATTTAGGGCTAGGGATAGTGTTGAAATTGACTATTTAGTGTTTGGGTTAGAATCGAGCACATTTAGGGTTAGAGTTTTGGTTAGAATTCGTTAGGCCTAGGGTTAGATTAAGGGGTAGGGGTAGGGTTAGAGTGCATTAAGGGGTGGGGTAGGGGTAGGGTTAGGATTAGGGTTAGGGTTTGTTTTGGTAGAATCGAAGTTTAGGGTTCGGCTTAGGGTAAGGATTGCCTTTTGGGTTACAACTGAGTGCATTTAGAGTTAGGGTTAGTGTTGAGATTGACGATTTAGTGTTAGACTTAGAATCGAGCCATTAGGGTTAGAGTTCTGGTTAGAATCCACTATATTTAAGCTTAGGGTTAGGGTTAGGGTTATTAGGGTCAGGATTAGAATCGAGAGCATTTCAGGATAGTGTTAGGGTGAGAGTTAGGTTTAGGGTTAGGTTTCGTAGAATTGAGGGTTAGGGTTAGAATCAGGCACATTTTTAGTGGTCTGCTTTTCATCAGGGTGTGGCTTAGAGTGCATTTAGGGGTAGGCGTAGGAGTAGGGTTAGGATTAGGGTTAAGGTTTGTGTTGGTAGGATCGAGGTTTAGGGTTAGGCTTAGGGTCAGGAATGGCTTTTGGGTTAGAGTCGAGTGCATGTAGGGTTAGGGATAGTGTTGAAATTGACGATTTAGTGTTTGGGTTAGAATCGAGCACATTTAGGGTTAGAGTTTTGGTAAGAATTCGTTAGGGTTAGGGTTAGTGTAAGGGGTAGGGGTAGGCTTAGAGGGCATTTAGGGGTAGGGGTAGGGGTAGGGTTAGGATTAGGGTTAGGGTTTGTGTTGGTAGAATCGAAGTTTAGGGTTAGGGGTAGGGTGAGGATTGCCTTTTGGGTTACAACCGAGTGCATTTAGAGTTAGGGTTAGTGTTGAGATTGATGATTTAGTGTTAGACTTAGAATCGAGCACATTAGGTTTAGAGTTATGGTTAGAATCCACTATATTTAAGCTTAGGATTAGGGTTAGGGTTATTAGGGTCAGGATTAGAATCGAGAGCATTTAAGGATAGTGTTAGGGTTAGAGTTAGGTTTAGGGTTAGGTTTCGTAGAATTGAGGGTCAGGGTTATCTTTAGGGTTAGGGATAGGGTTAGAATGAAGCGCATTTTTAGTGTTACGGGTTGGGTCAGGGTTAGGGTTAGAGTGCATACAGAGGTAGGGATAGGAGGAGGGTTGGGATTAGGGGTAGGGTTTGTGTTGGTAGAATCGAGGTTTACGGTTTGGCTTAGGGTCAGGATTGCTTTTTGGGTTAAAGTCGAATGCATTTAGGGTTAGCCTTAGAGCTGGGAGTGACGATTTAGTCTTAGGGTTATAATCGAGCACATTTGGGTTAGAGTTATGGTTAGAATCCAGTGCATTTAGGGTTAGGATTAGGGATAGGGTTAGGTTTATGTTTAGGGTGAGGGTTAGAATTGAGTGCATTTAACGATAGTGTTAGTGTTAGAGTTAGGTATAGGGACAGCTTTCGTAGAATCGAGGGTCAGTGTTAGGGTGAGGGTTAGGGTTAGGATTACGGTTAGAATCAGGAGAATTTTTAGCGTTAGGGTTGGGGTTAGGGTCAGGGTTTGAGTGCATTTAGCGGTAGGGGAGGAGTTGCTTTAGGATTAGGGTTAGGGTTTGTGTTGGTAGAATCGAGGTTTTGGGTTAGCCTTAGGGTCAGGAAAGCATTTTGGGTCATAATTCAGAGCATTTGGGCTTAGGGTTAGTGTTGAAATTGATGATTTAGTTATAGCGTTAGAATCAGGCACATTTAGGGATAGAGTTGTGATTAGAATTCAGTGCATTTAGGGTTAGGGTTAGGGTTAGTGTTAGGTTTAGGGTCAGGGTTAGAATCGAGAGCATTAAGGATAGTGCTAGGGTTAGAGTTAGGTTTATGGTTAGCTTTCGTAGAATCGAGGGTTAGGCTTAGGGTTAGGCTTAGGGTGAGGGTTAGGGTTAGAATCAAGCACAGCTTTAGTGTTAGCGTTAGGGTTAGGGTTACGTTTAGGGTCAGGGTTAGAATCGAGAGCATTTAAGGATAGTGCTAGGGTTAGAGTTAGGTTTAGCGTTCGCTTTCGTAGAATCGAGGGTTAGGCTTAAGGTTAGGCTCAGGGTTAAGGTTAGGGTTAGAATCAGGCACATTTTTAATGGTCTGCTTTTCATCAGGGTATGGCTTAAAGTGCATTTAGGGGTAGGCGTAGGAGTAGGGTTAGGATTAGGGTTAAGGTTTGTGTTGGTAGAATCGAGGTTTGGGTTAGGCTTAGGGTCAGAAATGACTTTTGGGTTAGAGTCGAGTGCATTTAGGGTTAGGGATAGTGTTGAAATTGACGATTTAGTGTTTGGGTTAGATTCGAGCACATTTAGGGTTAGAGTTTTGAATAGAATTCCTTAAGGTTAGTGTTAGTGTAAGGGGTTGGGGTAGGGTTAGAGAGCATTTAAGGGTAAGGGTAGGGGTAGGGGTAGGGTTAGGGTTAGGGTTTGTGTTGGTACAATCGAAGTTAATTTAGGGTTAGGCGTAGGGTGAGGATTGCCTTTTGGGTTAGATTCGAGTACATTTAGGGTTAGAGTTTTGGTTAGAATTCGTTAGGGTTAGGGTTAGTGTAAGGGGTAGGGAAAGGGTTAGAGTGCATTTAGGGGTAGGGATAGGGGTAGGGTTAGGATTAGGGTTAGGGTTTGTGTTGGTAGAATCGAAGTTTAGGGTTCGGCGTAGGGTAAGGATTGCCTTTTGGGTTACAACTGAGTGCATTTAGAGTTAGGGTTAGTGTTGACAGTGACGATTTAGTGTTAGACTTAGAATCGAGCACATTAGGGTTAGAGTGCTGGTTAGCATCCACTATATTTAAGCTTAGGGTTAGGGTTAGGGTTATTAGGGTCAGGATTAGAATCGAGAGCATTTCAGGATAGTGTTAGGGTGAGAGTTAGGTTTAGGGTTAAGTTTCGTAGATTTGAGGGTTAGGGTTATTGTTAGGGTTAGGGTTAGGGATAGAATCAAGCGCATTTTTAGTGATAGGGGTTGGGTCAGTGTTAGGGTTAGAGTGCATATAGAGGTAGGGATAATAGTAGGGTTAGGATTAGGGTTAGGGTTTGTGTTGGTAGAATCGACGTTTAAGGTTAGGCTTAGGGTCAGGATTGCTTTTTGCGTTAGAGTCGAGTGCATTTAGGGTTAGGCTTAGTGTTGAGATTGACGATTTAGTGTTAGTGTTATAATCGAGCACATTAGGGTTAGAGTTATGGTTAGAAGCCAGTGCATTTAGGGTTAAGATTAGGGATAGGGTTAGGTTTATGTGTAGGGTGAGGGTTAGAATCGAGTGCATTTAAGGATAGTGTTAGGGGTAGAGTTATGTATAGGGTTAGCTTTCGTAGAATCAAGGGATAGGGTTAGGGTTAGGGTCAGGATTGCCTTTTAGGTTAGAATCGAGGGCATTTACGGTTAGGCTTAGTGTTGAGATCGACTATTTAGTGTTAGGGTTATAACCGAGCACATTAGGGTGAGAGTTATGGTTAGAATCCAGTGCATTTAGGCTTAGGATTAGGGATAGGGTTAGGTTTATGTTTAGGGTGAGGGTTAGAATCGAGTGCATTTAAGGATAGTGTTAGGGTTAGAGTTAGGTATAGGGTTAGCTTTCGTAGAATCGAGGTTCAGTGCTAGGGTGAGGGTTAGGGTTAGGATTAGGGTTAGAATCAGGAGCATTTTTAGCGTTAGGGTTGGGGTTAGGGTCAGGGTTTGAGTGCATTTAGGGGTAGGGAAGGAGTTGGGTTAGGATTAGGGTTAGGGTTTGTCTTGGTAGAATCGAGGTTTTGGGTTAGGCTTAGGGTCAGGAGAGCATTTTGGGTCATAATTCAGAGCATTTCGGCTTAGGGTTAGTGTTGAAATTGATGATTTAGTTATAGCGTTAGAATCAGGCACATTTAGGGATGGAGTTATGATTAGAATTCAGTGCAGTTAGGGTTAGGGTTAGGGTTAGGGTTAGGTTTAGGGTCAGGGTTAGAATCGAGAGCATTAAGGATAGTGCTAGGGGTAGAGTTAGGTTTAGGGTTAGCTTTCGTAGAATCGAGGGTTAGGCTTAGGGTTAGGCTTAGGGTGAGGGTTAGGGTTAGAATCAAGCACAGTTTTAGTGTTAGCGTTAGGGTGAGGATTAGGGTTAAAGTGCTTTTAGGGCTAGTGGAAGGGATAGGATTAGGATTAGGGTTAAGGTTTGTGTTGGTAGAATAGAGGTTTCGGTTTAGGCTAAGGGTCAGGATTGCATTTTGGATCAGAATCGAGTGTATTTAGGCATTGGGTTAGTGTTCAAATTGACGATTTAGTGTTAGGGTTTGAATCGAGCACATTTAGGGTTAGAGTTATGCTTAGAATTCAGTGCATTTAGGGTTAGCGTTAGGTTTAGGGTTAGGTTGAGGGTCAGGGTTAAAATCGAGAGCATTTAAGGATAGTGCTAGGGTTAGAGTTAGGTTTAGCGTTCGCTTTCGTAGACTCGAGGGTTAGGCTTAAGGTTAGGCTTAGGGTTAGGGTTAGGGTTAGAATCAGGCACATTTTTAGTGGTCTGGTTTTCATCAGGGTATGGCTTAGAGTGCATTTAGTGTTAGGCGTAGGAGTAGGGTTAGGATTAGGGTTAAGGTTTGTGTTGGTTGAATCGAGGTTTAGGGTAGGCTTAGGGTCAGGAATGGCTTTTGGTTAGAGTCGAGCGCATGTAGGGTTAGGAATAGTGTTGAAATTGACGATTTAATGTTTGGGTTAGAATCGAGCACATTTAGGGTTAGAGTTTTACTTAGAATTCGTTAGGGTTAGGGTTAGTGTAAGGGGTAGGGGTAGGGTTAGAGTGCATTAAGGGGTAGGGGTAGGGGTAGGGTTAGGATTAGGGTTAGGGTTTGTGTTGGTAGAATCGAAGTTTAGGGTTAGGCGTAGGGTGAGGATTGCCTTTTGGGTTACAACTGAGTGCATTTAGAGTTAGGGTTAGTGTTGAGATTGACGATTTAGTGTTAGACTTAGAATCGAGCACATTAGGGTTAGAGTGCTGGTTAGCATCCACTATATTTAAGCTTAGGGTTAAGGTTAGGGTTATTAGGGTCAGGATTAGAATCGAGAGCATTTCAGGATAGTGTTAGGGTGAGAGTTAGGTTTAGGGTTAGGTTTCGTAGAATTGAGGGTTAGGATTATTGTTAGGGTTAGGGTTAGGGATAGAATCAAGCGCATTTTTAGTGTTAGGGGTTGGGTCAGTGTTAGGGTTAGAGTGCATATAGAGGTAGGGATAATAGTAGGGTTAGGATTAGGGTTAGGGTTTGTGTTGGTAGAATCGACGTTTAAGGTTAGGCTTAGGGTCAGGATTGCTTTTTGCGTTAGAGTCGAGTGCATTTAGTGTTAGGCTTAGTGTTGAGATTGACGATTTAGTGTTAGTGTTATAATCGAGCACATTAGGGTTAGAGTTATGGTTGGAATCCAGTGCATTTAGTGTTAAGATTAGGGATAGGGTTAGGTTTATGTGTAGGGTGAGGGTTAGAATCGAGTGCATTTAAGGATAGTGTTAGGGGTAGAGTTATGTATAGGGTTAGCTTTCGTAGAATCAAGGGTTAGGGTTAGGGTTAGGGTCAGGATTGCCTTTTAGGTTAGAATCGAGGGCATTTACCGTTAGGCTTAGTGTTGAGATTGACGATTTAGTGTTAGGGTTATAACCGAGCACATTAGGGTGAGAGTTATGGTTAGAATCCAGTGCATTTAGGCTTAGGATTAGGGATAGGGTTAGATTTATGTTTAGGGTGAGGGTTAGAATCGAGTGCATTTAAGGATAGTGTTAGGGTTAGAGTTAGGTATAGGGTTAGCTTTCGTAGAATCCAGGTTCAGTGTTAGGGTGAGGGTTAGCGTTAGGATTAGGGTTAGAATCAGGAGCATTTTTAGCGTTAGGGTTGGGGTTAGGGTCAGGGTTTGAGTGCATTTAGGGGTAGGGAAGGAGTTTGGTTAGGATTAGGGTTAGTGTTTGTGTTGGTAGAATCGAGGTTTTGGGTTAGGCTTAGGGTCAGGAGAGCATTTTGGGTCATAATTCAGAGCATTTGGGCTTAGGGTTAGTGTTGAAATTGATGATTTAGTTATAGCGTTAGAATCTGGCACATTTAGGGATAGAGTTATGATTAGAATTCAGTGCATTTAGGGTTAGGGTTAGGGTTAGGGTTAGGTTTAGGGTCAGGGTTAGAATCGAGAGCATTAAGGATAGTGCTAGGGTTAGAGTTAGGTTTAGGGTTAGCTTTCGTAGAATCGAGGGTTAGTCTTAGGGTTAGGCTTAGGGTGAGGGTTAGGGTTAGAATCAAGCACAGTTTTAGTGTTAGCGTTAGGGTGAGGATTAGGGTTAAAGTGCTTTTAGGGCTAGTGGAAGGGATAGGATTAGGATTAGGATTAAGGTTTGTGTTGGTAGAATCGAGGTTTAGCTTTAGGCTTAGGGTCAGGGTTGCATTTTGGATCAGAATCGAGTGTATTTAGGCTTTGGGTTAGTGTTCAAATTGCCGATTTAGTGTTAGGGTTTGAATCGAGCACATTTAGGGTTAGAGTTATGCTTAGAATTCAGTGCATTTAGGGTTAGCGTTAGGGTTAGGGTTAGGTTGAGGGTCAGAGTTAAAATCGAGAGCATTTAAGGATAGTGCTAGGGTTAGAGTTAGGTTTAGCGTTCGCTTTCGTAGAATCGAGGGTTAGTCTTAAGTTTAGGCTTAGGTTTAGGGTTAGGGTTAGAATCAGGCACATTTTTAGTGGTCTGCTTTTCATCAGGGTATGGCTTAGAGTGCATTTAGGGGTAGGCGTAGGAGTAGGGTTAGGATTAGGGTTAAGGTTTGTGTTGGTAGAATCGAGGTTTAGGGTTAGGCTTAGGGTCAGGAATGGCATTTGGGTTAGAGTCGAGTGCATGTAGGTTTAGGAATAGTGTTGAAATTGACGATTTAGTGTTTGGGTTAGAATCGAGCACATTTAGGGTTAAAGTTTTGGTTAGAATTCGTTAGGGTTAGGGTTAGTGTAAGGGGTAGGGGTACGGTTAGAGTGCATTTAGGGGTAGGGGTAGGGGTAGGGTTAGGATTAGGGTTAGGGTTTGTGTTGGTAGAATCGAAGTTTAGGGTTAGGCGTAGGGTGAGTATTGCCTTTTGGGTTACAACTGAGTGCATTTAGAGTTAGGGTTAGTGTTGAGATTGACGATTTAGTGTTAGATTTAGAATCGAGCACATTAGGGTTAGAGTTATGGTTAGAATACACTGCATTTAGGTTTAGGCTTAGGGTTAGGGTTAGGTTGAGGGTCAGGGTTAAAATCGAGAGCATTTAAGGATAGTGCTAGGGTTAGAGTTAGGTTTAGCATTCGCTTTCGTAGAATCGAGGCTTAGGTTTAAGGTTAGGCTTAGGGTTAGGGTTAGGGTTAGAATCAGGCACATTTTTAGTGGTCTGTTTTCATCAGGGTATGGCTTAGAGTGCATTTAGGGGTAGGCGTAGGAGTAGGGTTAGGATTAGGGTTAAGGTTTGTGTTGGTAGAATCGAGGTTTAGGGTTAGGCTTAGGGTCAGGAATGGCTTTTGGGTTAGAGTCGAGTGCATTTAGGGTTAGAAATAGTGTTGAAATAGACGATTTAGTGTTTGGGTTAGAATCGAGCACATTTAGGGTTAGAGTTTTGGTTAGAATTCGTTAGGCCTAGGGTTAGATTAAGGGGTAGGGGTAGGGTTAGAGTGCATTAAGGGGTGGGGTAGGGGTAGGGTTAGGATTAGGGTTAGGGTTTGTTTTGGTAGAATCGAAGTTTAGGGTTCGGCTTAGGGTAAGGATTGCCTTTTGGGTTACAACTGAGTGCATTTAGAGTTAGGGTTAGTGTTGAGATTGACGATTTAGTGTTAGACTTAGAATCGAGCCATTAGGGTTAGAGTTCTGGTTAGAATCCACTATATTTAAGCTTAGGGTTAGGGTTAGGGTTATTAGGGTCAGGATTAGAATCGAGAGCATTTCAGGATAGTGTTAGGGTGAGAGTTAGGTTTAGGGTTAGGTTTCGTAGAATTGAGGGTTAGGGTTAGAATCAGGCACATTTTTAGTGGTCTGCTTTTCATCAGGGTGTGGCTTAGAGTGCATTTAGGGGTAGGCGTAGGAGTAGGGTTAGGATTAGGGTTAAGGTTTTTGTTGGTAGAATCGAGGTTTAGGGTTAGGCTTAGGGTCAGGAATGGCTTTTGGGTTAGAGTCGAGTGCATTTAGGGTTAGAAATAGTGTTGAAATAGACGATTTAGTGTTTGGGTTAGAATCGAGCACATTTAGGGTTAGAGTTTTGGTTAGAATTCGTTAGGCCTAGGGTTAGATTAAGGGGTAGGGGTAGGGTTAGAGTGCATTAAGGGGTGGGGTAGGGGTAGGGTTAGGATTAGGGTTAGGGTTTGTTATGGTAGAATCGAAGTTTAGGGTTCGGCTTAGGGTAAGGATTGCCTTTTGGGTTACAACTGAGTGCATTTAGAGTTAGGGTTAGTGTTGAGATTGACGATTTAGTGTTAGACTTAGAATCGAGCCATTAGGGTTAGAGTTCTGGTTAGAATCCACTATATTTAAGCTTAGGGTTAGGGTTAGGGTTATTAGGGTCAGGATTAGAATCGAGAGCATTTCAGGATAGTGTTAGGGTGAGAGTTAGGTTTAGGGTTAGGTTTCGTAGAATTGAGGGTTAGGGTTAGAATCAGGCACATTTTTAGTGGTCTGCTTTTCATCAGGGTGTGGCTTAGAGTGCATTTAGGGGTAGGCGTAGGAGTAGGGTTAGGATTAGGGTTAAGGTTTGTGTTGGTAGGATCGAGGTTTAGGGTTAGGCTTAGGGTCAGGAATGGCTTTTGTGTTAGAGTCGAGTGCATGTAGGGTTAGGAATAGTGTTGAAATTGAGGATTTAGTGTTTGGGTTAGAATCGAGCACATTTAGGGTTAAAGTTTTGGTTAGAATTCGTTAGGGTTAGGGTTAGTGTAAGGGGTAGGGGTACGGTTAGAGTGCATTTAGGGGTAGGGGTAGGGGTAGGGTTAGGATTAGGGTTAAGGTTTGTGTTGGTAGAATCGAAGATTAGGGTTAGGCGTAGGGTGAGGATTGCCTTGTGGGTCACAACTGAGTGCATTTAGAGTTAGGGTTAGTGTTGAGATTGACGATTTAGTGTTAGACTTAGAATCGAGCACATTAGGGTTAGAGTTATGGTTAGAATACACTGCATTTAGGTTTAGGCTTAGGGTTAGGGTTATTAGGGTCAGGATTAGAATCGAGAGCATTTAAGGATAGTGTTAGGGTTAGAGTTCGGCTTAGGCTTAGGTTTCGTAGAATTGAGGGTTAGGGTTATGGTTAGGGTTAGGGTTAGGGTTAGGGTTAAAATCAAGCGCATTTTTAGTGTTAGGGGTTGGGTTAGGGTTAGGGTTATAGTGCATATAGAGGTAGGGATAGTAGTAGGGTTAGGATTAGGGTTAGGGTTTGTGTTGGTAGAATCGACGTTTAAGGTTAGGCTTACGGTCAGGATTGCTTTTTGAGTTAGAGTCGAGTGCATTTAGGGTTAGGCTTAGTGTTGAGATTGACGATGTAGTGTTAGGGTTATAATCGAGCACATTAGGGTTAGAGTTATGGTTAGAATCCAGTGCATTTAGGGTTAGGATTAGGGATAGTGTTAGGTTTATGGTTAGGGTGAGGGTTAGAATCTAGTGCATTTAAGGATAGTGTTAGGGTTAGAATTCGGTATAGGGTTAGCTTTTGTAGAATCGAGGGTTAGGCTTAGGGTTAGGCTTAGGGTGAGGGTTAGGGTTAGAATCAAGCACACCTTTAGTGTTAGCGTTAGGGTGAGGATTAGGGTTAAAGTGCTTTTAGGGCTAGTAGAAGGGATAGGGTTAGGATTAGGGTTAAGGTTTGTGTTGGTAGAATCGAGGTTTAGGGTTAGGCTTAGGGTCAGGAATGGCTTTTGGGTTAGAGTCGAGTGCATGTAGGGTTAGGGATAGTGTTGAAATTGACGATTTAGTGTTTGGGTTAGAATCGAGCACATTTAGGGTTAGAGTTTTGGTTAGAATTCGTTAGGGTTAGGGTTAGTGTAAGGGGTAGGGGTACGGTTAGAGTGCATTTAGGGGTAGGGGTAGGGGTAGGGTTAGGATTAGGGTTAGGGTTTGTGTTGGTAGAATCGAAGTTTAGGGTTAGGCGTAGGGTGAGGATTGCCTTTTGCGTTACAACTGAGTGCATTTAGAGTTAGGGTTAGTGTTGAGATTGACGATTTAGTGTTAGACTTAGAATCGAGCACATTAGGGTTAGAGTGCTGGTTAGCATCCACTATATTTAAGCTTAGGGTTAGGGTTAGGGTTATTAGGGTCAGGATTAGAATCGAGAGCATTTCAGGATAGTGTTAGGGTGAGAGTTAGGTTTAGGGTTAGGTTTCGTAGAATTGAGGTTTAGGGTTATTGTTAGGGTTAGGGTTAGGGATAGAATCAAGCGCATTTTTAGTGTTAGCGGTTGGGTCAGTGTTAGGGTTAGAGTGCATATAGAGGTAGGGATAATAGTAGGGTTAGGATTAGGGTTAGGGTTTGTGTTGGTAGAATCGACGTTTAAGGTTAGGCTTAGGGCCAGGATTGCTTTTTGCGTTAGAGGCGAGTGCATTTAGGGTTAGGCTTAGTGTTGAGATTGACGATTTAGTGTTAGTGTTATAATCGAGCACATTAGGGTTAGAGTTATGGTTAGAATCCAGTGCATTTAGGGTTAAGATTAGGGATAGGGTTAGGTTTATGTGTAGGGTGAGCGTTAGAATCGAGTGCATTTAAGCATAGTGTTAGGGGTAGAGTTATGTATAGGGTTAGCTTTCGTAGAATCAAGGGTTAGGGTTAGGGTTAGGGTCAGGATTGCCTTTTAAGTTAGAATCGAGGGCATTTAGGGTTAGGCTTAGTGTTGAGATCGACGATTTAGTGTTAGGGTTATAATCGAGCACATTAGGGTGAGAGTTATGGTTCGAATCCAGTGCATTTAGGGTTAGGATTAGGGATAGGGTTAGGTTTATGTTTAGGGTGAGGGTTAGAATCGAGTGCATTTAAGGATAGTGTTAGGGTTAGAGTTAGGTATAGGGTTAGCTTTCGTAGAATCGAGGTTCAGTGTTAGGGTGAGGGTTAGGGTTAGGATTAGGGTTAGAATCAGGAGCATTTTCAGCGTTAGGGTTGGGGTTAGGGTCAGGGTTTGAGTGCATTTAGGGGTAGGGGAGGAGTTTGGTTAGGATTAGGGTTAGTGTTTGTGTTGGTAGAATCGAGGTTTTGGGTTAGGCTTAGGGTCAGGAGAGCATTTTGGCTCATAATTCAGAGCATTTGGGCTTAGGGTTAGTGTTGAAATTGATGATTTAGTTATAGCGTTAGAATCAGGCACATTTAGGGATAGAGTTATGATTAGAATTCAGTGCATTTAGGGTTAGGGTTAGGGTTAGGGTTAGGTTTAGGGTCAGGGTTAGAATCGAGAGCATTAAGGATAGTGCTAGGGTTAGAGTTAGGTTTATGGTTAGCATTCGTAGAATCGAGGGTTAGGCTTAGGGTTAGGCTTAGGGTGAGGGTTAGGGTTAGAATCAAGCACAGTTTTAGTGTTAGCGTTAGGGTGAGGATTAGGGTTAAAGTGCTTTTAGGGCTAGTGGCAGGTATAGGATTAGGATTAGCGTTAAGGTTTGTGTTGGTAGAATAGAGGTTTAGGTTTAGGCTTAGGGTCAGGATTGCATTTTGGATCAGAATCGAGTGTATTTAGGCTTTGGGTTAGTGTTCAAATTGCCGATTTAGTGTTAGGGTTTGAATCGAGCACATTTAGAGTTAGAGTTATGCTTAGAATTCAGTGCATTTAGGGTTAGCGTTAGGTTTAGGGTTAGTTTGAGGGTCAGGGTTAACATCGAGAGCATTTAAGGATAGTGCTATGGTTAGAGTTAGGTTTAGCGTTCGCTTTCGTAGAATCGAGGGTTAGGCTTAAGGTTAGGCTTAGGGTTAGGGTTAGGGTTAGAATCAGGCACATTTTTATTGGTCTGCTTTTCGTCAGGGTATGGTTTAGAGTGCATTTAGGGGTAGGCGTAGTTGTAGGGTTAGGATTAGGGTTAAGGTTTGTGTTGGTAGAATCGAGGTTTAGGGTAGGCTTAGGGTCAGGAATGGCTTTTGGGTTAGAGTCGAGTGCATGTAGGGTTAGGAATAGTGTTGAACCTGACGATTTAATGTTTGGGTTAGAATCGAGCACATTTAGGGTTAGAGTTTTGGTTAGAATTCGTTAGGGTTAGGGTTAGTGTAAGGGGTAGGGGTAGGGTTAGAGTGCATTAAGGGGTAGGGGTAGGGGTAGGGGTAGGATTAGGGTTAGGGTTTGTGTTGGTAGAATCGAAGTTTAGGGTTAGGCGTAGGGTGAGGATTGTCTTTGGGTTACAACTGAGTGCATTTAGAGTTAGGGTTAGTGTTGAGATTGACGATTTAGTGTTAGACTTAGAATCGAGCACATTAGGGTTAGAGTTATGGTTAGAATCCACTATATTTAAGCTTAGGGTTAGGGTTAGGGTTATTAGGGTCAGGATTAGAATCGAGAGCATTTCAGGATAGTGTTAGGGTGAGAGTTAGGTTTAGGGTTAGGTTTCGTAGAATTGAGGGTTAGGGTTATTGTTAGGGTGAGGGTTAGGGATAGAATCAAGCGCCTTTTTAGTGTTAGGGGTTCAGTCAGTGTTAGGGTTAGAGTGCATATAGAGGTAGTGATAATAGTAGGGTTAGGATTAGGGTTAGGGTTTGTGTTGGTAGAATCGACGTTTAAGGTTAGGCTTAGGGTCAGGAATGGCTTTTGGGTTAGAGTCGAGTGCATTTAGGGCTAGGGATAGTGTTGAAATTGACGATTTAGTGTTTGGGTTAGAATCGAGCACATTTAGGGTTAGAGTTTTGGTCAGAATTCGTTAGGGTTAGGGTTAGTGTAAGGGGTAGGGGTAGGCTTAGAGGGTATTTAGGGGTAGGGGTAGGGGTAGGGTTAGGATTAGGGTTAGGGTTTGTGTTGGTAGAATCGAAGTTTAGGGTTAGGGGTAGGGTGAGGATTGCCTTTTGGGTTACAACCGAGTGCATTTAGAGTTAGGGTTAGTGTTGAGATTGATGATTTAGTGTTAGACTTAGAATCGAGCACATTAGGGTTAGAGTTATGGTTAGAATCCACTATATTTAAGCTTAGGGTTAGGGTTAGGGTTATTAGGGTCAGGATTAGAATCGAGAGCATTTAAGGATAGTGTTAGGGTTAGAGTTAGGTTTAGGGTTAGGTTTCGTAGAATTGAGGGTCAGGGTTATCTTTAGGGTTAGGGATAGGGTTAGAATGAAGCGCATTTTTAGTGTTACGGGTTGGGTCAGGGTTAGGGTTAGAGTGCATACAGAGGTAGGGATAGGAGGAGGGTTGGGATTAGGGGTAGGGTTTGTGTTGGTAGAATCGAGGTTTACGGTTAGGCTTAGGGTCAGGATTGCTTTTTGGGTTAAAGTCGAATGCATTTAGGGTTAGCCTTAGAGCTGAGATTGACGATTTAGTCTTAGGGTTATAATCGAGCACATTAGGGTTAGAGTTATGGTTAGAATCCAGTGCATTTAGGGTTAGGATTAGGGATAGGGTTAGGTTTATGTTTAGGGTGAGGGTTAGAATTGAGTGCATTTAAGGATAGTGTTAGTGTTAGAGTTAGGTATAGGGACAGCTTTCGTAGAATCGAGGGTCAGTGTTAGGGTGAGGGTTAGGGTTAGGATTACGGTTAGAATCAGGAGAATTTTTAGCGTTAGGGTTGGGGTTAGGGTCAGGGTTTGAGTGCATTTAGCGGTAGGGGAGGAGTTGCTTTAGGATTAGGGTTAGGGTTTGTGTTGGTAGAATCGAGGTTTTGGGTTAGCCTTAGGGTCAGGAAAGCATTTTGGGTCATAATTCAGAGCATTTGGGCTTAGGGTTAGTGTTGAAATTGATGATTTAGTTATAGCGTTAGAATCAGGCACATTTAGGGATAGAGTTGTGATTAGAACTCAGTGCATTTAGGGTTAGGGTTAGGGTTAGTGTTAGGTTTAGGGTCAGGGTTAGAATCGAGAGCATTAAGGATAGTGCTAGGGTTAGAGTTAGGTTTATGGTTAGCTTTCGTAGAATCGAGGGTTAGGCTTAGGGTTAGGCTTAGGGTGAGGGTTAGGGTTAGAATCAAGCACAGCTTTAGTGTTAGCGTTAGGGTTAGGGTTACGTTTAGGGTCAGGGTTAGAATCGAGAGCATTTAAGGATAGTGCTAGGGTTAGAGTTAGGTTTAGCGTTCGCTTTCGTAGACTCGAGGGTTAGGCTTAAGGTTAGGCTCAGGGTTAAGGTTAGGGTTAGAATCAGGCACATTTTTAATGGTCTGCTTTTCATCAGGGTATGGCTTAAAGTGCATTTAGGGGTAGGCGTAGGAGTAGGGTTAGGATTAGGGTTAAGGTTTGTGTTGGTAGAATCGAGGTTTAGGGTTAGGCTTAGGGTCAGAAATGACTTTTGGGTTAGAGTCGAGTGCATTTAGGGTTAGGGATAGTGTTGAAATTGACGATTTAGTGTTTGGGTTAGATTCGAGCACATTTAGGGTTAGAGTTTTGAATAGAATTCCTTAAGGTTAGTGTTAGTGTAAGGGGTTGGGGTAGGGTTAGAGAGCATTTAAGGGTAAGGGTAGGGGTAGGGGTAGGGTTAGGGTTAGGGTTTGTGTTGGTACAATCGAAGTTAGTTTAGGGTTAGGCGTAGGGTGAGGATTGCCTTTTGGGTTACAACTGAGTGCATTTAGAGTTAGGGTTAGTGTTGAGAGTGACGATTTAGTGTTAGACTTAGAATCGAGCACATTAGGGTGAGAGTTATGGTTAGAATCCACTATATTTAAGATTAGGGTTAGGGTTAGGGTTATTAGGGTCAGGATTGGAATCGAGAGCATTTAAGGATAGTGTTTGGGTTAGAGTTAGGTTTAGGGTTAGGTTTCGTAGAATTGAGGGTTAGGGTTAGGGTTAGGGTTAGGGTTAGGGTTAGGGATAGAATCAAGCGCATTTTTAGTGTTTGGGGTTGGGTCAGGGTTAGGGTTAGAGTGCATATAGAGGTAGGGATAGGAGGAGGGTTGGTATTTGGGATAAGGTTTGTGTTGGTAGAATCGAAGTTTAGGGTTAGGCTTAGGGTCAGGATTGCTTTTTGGGTTAGATTCGAGTACATTTAGGGTTAGAGTTTTGGTTAGAATTCGTTAGGGTTAGGGTTAGTGTAAGGGGTAGGGAAAGGGTTAGAGTGCATTTAGGGGTAGGGATAGGGGTAGGGTTAGGATTAGGGTTAGGGTTTGTGTTGGTAGAATCGAAGTTTAGGGTTCGGCGTAGGGTAAGGATTGCCTTTTGGGTTACAACTGAGTGCATTTAGAGTTAGGGTTAGTGTTGACAGTGACGATTTAGTGTTGGACTTAGAATCGAGCACATTAGGGTTAGAGTGCTGGTTAGCATCCACTATATTTAAGCTTAGGGTTAGGGTTAGGGTTATTAGGGTCAGGATTAGAATCGAGAGCATTTCAGGATAGTGTTAGGGTGAGAGTTAGGTTTAGGGTTAGGTTTCGTAGATTTGAGGGTTAGGGTTATTGTTAGGGTTAGGGTTAGGGATAGAATCAAGCGCATTTTTAGTGATAGGGATTGGGTCAGTGTTAGGGTTAGAGTGCATACAGAGGTAGGGATAATACTAGGGTTAGGATTAGGGTTAGGGTTTGTGTTGGTAGAATTGAGGTTTAAGGTTAGGCTTAGGGTCAGGATTGCTTTTTGCGTTAGAGTCGAGTGCATTTAGGGTTAGGCTTAGTGTTGAGATTGACGATTTAGTGTTAGTGTTATAATCGAGCACATTAGGGTTAGAGGTATGGTTAGAAGCCAGTGCATTTAGGGTTAAGATTAGGGATAGGGTTAGGTTTATGTGTAGGGTGAGGGTTAGAATCCAGTGCATTTAAGGATAGTGTTAGCGGTAGAGTTATGTATAGGGTTAGCTTTCGTAGAATCAAGGGTTAGGGTTAGGGTTAGGGTCAGGATTGCCTTTTAGGTTAGAATCGAGGGCATTTACTGTTAGGCTTAGTGTTGAGATCGACTATTTAGTGTTAGGGTTATAATCGAGCACATTAGGGTGAGAGTTATGGTTAGAATCCAGTGCATTTAGGCTTAGGATTAGGGATAGGGTTAGGTTTATGTTTAGGGTGAGGGTTAGAATCGAGTGCATTTAAGGATAGTGTTAGGGTTAGAGTTAGGTATAGGGTTAGCTTTCGTAGAATCGAGGGTCAGTGTTAGGGTGAGGGTTAGGGTTAGGATTAGGGTTAGAATCAGGAGCATTTTTAGCGTTAGGGTTGGGGTTAGGGTCAGGGTTTGAGTGCATTTAGGGGTAGGGAAGGAGTTGGGTTAGGATTAGGGTTAGGGTTTGTCTTGGTAGAATCGAGGTTTTGGGTTAGGCTTAGGGTCAGGAGAGCATTTTGGGTCATAATTCAGAGCATTTGGGCTTAGGGTTAGTGTTGAAATTGATGATTTAGTTATACCGTTAGAATCAGGCACATTTAGGGATGGAGTTATGATTAGAATTCAGTGCATTTAGGGTTAGGGTTAGGGTTAGGGTTAGGGTTAGGTTTAGGGTCAGGGTTAGAATGGAGAGCATTAAGGATAGTGCTAGGGGTAGAGTTAGGTTTAGAGTTAGCTTTCGTAGAATCGAGGGTTAGGCTTAGGGTTAGGCTTAGGGTGAGGGTTAAGGTTTGAATCAAGCACAGTTTTAGTGTTAGCGTTAGGGTGAGGATTAGGGTTAAAGTGCTTTTAGGGCTAGTGGAAGGGATAGGATTAGGATTAGGGTTAAGGTTTGTGTTGGTAGAATAGAGGTTTAGGTTTAGGCTTAGGGTCAGGATTGCATTTTGGATCAGAATCGAGTGTATTTAGGCTTTGGGTTAGTCTTCAAATTGACGATTTAGTGTTAGGGTTTGAATCGAGCACATTTAGGGTTAGAGTTATGCTTAGAATTCAGTGCATTTAGGGTTAGCGTTAGGTTTAGGGTTAGGTTGAGGGTCAGGGTTAAAATCGAGGGCATTTAAGGATAGTGCTAGGGTTAGAGTTAGGTTTAGCGTTCGCTTTCGTAGACTCGAGGGTTAGGCTTAAGGTTAGGCTTAGGGTTAGGGTTAGGGTTAGAATCAGGCACATTTTTAGTGGTCTGGTTTTCATCAGGGTATGGCTTAGAGTGCATTTAGTGTTAGGCGTAGGAGTAGGGTTAGGATTAGGGTTAAGGTTTGTGTTGGTTGAATCGAGGTTTAGGGTAGGCTTAGGGTCAGGAATGGCTTTTGGTTAGAGTCGAGCTCATGTAGGGTTAGGAATAGTGTTGAAATTGACGATTTAATGTTTGGGTTAGAATCGAGCACATTTAGGGTTAGAGTTTTGGTTAGAATTCGTTAGGGTTAGGGTTAGTGTAAGGGGTAGGGGTAGGCTTAGAGTGCATTAAGGGGTAGGGGTAGGGGTAGGGTTAGGATTAGGGTTAGGGTTTGTGTTGGTAGAATCGAAGTTTAGGGTTAGGCGTAGGGTGAGGATTGCCTTTTGGGTTACAACTGAGTGCATTTAGAGTTAGGGTTAGTGTTGAGATTGACGATTTAGTGTTAGACTTAGAATCGAGCACATTAGGGTTAGAGTGCTGGTTAGCATCCACTATATTTAAGCTTAGGGTTAAGGTTAGGGTTATTAGGGTCAGGATTAGAATCGAGAGCATTTCAGGATAGTGTTAGGGTGAGAGTTAGGTTTAGGGTTAGGTTTCGTAGAATTGAGGGTTAGGATTATTGTTAGGGTTAGGGTTAGGGATAGAATCAAGCGCATTTTTAGTGTTAGGGGTTGGGTCAGTGTTAGGGTTAGAGTGCATATAGAGGTAGGGATAATAGTAGGGTTAGGATTAGGGTTAGGGTTTGTGTTGGTAGAATCGACGTTTAAGGTTAGGCTTAGGGTCAGGATTGCTTTTTCCGTTAGAGTCGAGTGCATTCAGTGTTAGGCTTAGTGTTGAGATTGACGATTTAGTGTTAGTGTTATAATCGAGCACATTAGGGTTAGAGTTATGGTTGGAATCCAGTGCATTTAGTGTTAAGATTAGGGATAGGGTTAGGTTTATGTGTAGGGTGAGGGTTAGAATCGAGTGCATTTAAGGATAGTGTTAGGGGTAGAGTTATGTATAGGGTTAGCTTTCGTAGAATCAAGGGTTAGGGTTAGGGTTAGGGTCAGGATTTCCTTTTAGGTTAGAATCGAGGGCATTTACCGTTAGGCTTAGTGTTGAGATTGACGATTTAGTGTTAGGGTTATAACCGAGCACATTAGGGTGAGAGTTATGGTTAGAATCCAGTGCATTTAGGCTTAGGATTAGGGATAGGGTTAGGTTTATGTTAGGGTGAGGGTTAGAATCGAGTGCATTTAAGGATAGTGTTAGGGTTAGAGTTAGGTATAGGGTTAGCTTTCGTAGAATCGAGGGTCAGTGTTAGGGTGAGGGTTAGCGTTAGGATTAGGGTTAGAATCAGGAGCATTTTTAGCGTTAGGGTTGGGGTTAGGGTCAGGGTTTGAGTGCATTTAGGGGTAGGGAAGGAGTTGGGTTAGGATTAGGGTTAGGGTTTGTGTTGGTAGAATCGAGGTTTTGGGTTAGGCTTAGGGTCAGGAGAGCATTTTGGGTCATAATTCAGAGCATTTGGGCTTAGGGTTAGTGTTGAAATTGATGATTTAGTTATAGCGTTAGAATCAGGCACATTTAGGGATAGAGTTATGATTAGAATTCAGTGCATTTAGGGTTAGGGTTAGGGTTAGGGTTAGGTTTAGGGTCAGGGTTAGAATGGAGAGCATTAAGGATAGTGCTAGGGTTAGAGTTAGGTTTAGGGTTAGCTTTCGTAGAATCGAGGGTTAGTCTTAGGGTTAGGCTTAGGGTGAGGGTTAGGGTTAGAATCAAGCACAGTTTTAGTGTTAGCGTTAGGGTGAGGATTAGGGTTAAAGTGCTTTTAGGGCTAGTGGAAGGGATAGGATTAGGATTAGGATTAAGGTTTGTGTTGGTAGAATCGAGGTTTAGCTTTAGGCTAAGGGTCAGGATTGCATTTTGGATCAGAATCGAGTGTATTTAGGCTTTGGGTTAGTGTTCAAATTGCCGATTTAGTGTTAGGGTTTGAATCGAGCACATTTAGGGTTAGAGTTATGCTTAGAATTCAGTGCATTTAGGGTTAGCGTTAGGGTTAGGGTTAGGTTGAGGGTCAGAGTTAAAATCGAGAGCATTTAAGGATAGTGCTAGGGTTAGAGTTAGGTTTAGCGTTCGCTTTCGTAGAATCGAGGGTTAGTCTTAAGGTTAGGCTTAGGGTTAGGGTTAGGGTTAGAATCAGGCACATTTTTAGTGGTCTGCTTTTCATCAGGGTATGGCTTAGAGTGCATTTAGGGGTAGGCGTAGGAGTAGGGTTAGGATTAGAGTTAAGGTTTGTGTTGGTAGAATCGAGGTTTAGGGTTAGGCTTAGGGTCAGGAATGGCTTTTGGGTTAGAGTCGAGTGCATGTAGGGTTAGGGATAGTGTTGAAATTGACGATTTAGTGTTTGGGTTAGAATCGAGCACATTTAGGGTTAGAGTTTTGGTTAGAATTCGTTAGGGTTAGGGTTAGTGTAAGGGGTAGGGGTACGGTTAGAGTGCATTTAGGGGTAGGGGTAGGGGTAGGGTTAGGATTAGGGTTAGGGTTTGTGTTGGTAGAATCGAAGTTTAGGGTTAGGCGTAGGGTGAGGATTGCCTTTTGGGTTACAACTGAGTGCATTTAGAGTTAGGGTTAGTGTTGAGATTGACGATTTAGTGTTAGACTTAGAATCGAGCACATTAGGGTTAGAGTGCTGGTTAGCATCCACTATATTTAAGCTTAGGGTTAGGGTTAGGGTTATTAGGGTCAGGATTAGAATCGAGAGCATTTCAGGATAGTGTTAGGGTGAGAGTTAGGTTTAGGGTTAGGTTTCGTAGAATTGAGGTTTAGGGTTATTGTTAGGGTTAGGGTTAGGGATAGAATCAAGCGCATTTTTAGTGTTAGCGGTTGGGTCAGTGTTAGGGTTAGAGTGCATATAGAGGTAGGGATAATAGTAGGGTTAGGATTAGGGTTAGGGTTTGTGTTGGTAGAATCGACGTTTAAGGTTAGGCTTAGGGCCAGGATTGCTTTTTGCGTTAGAGTCGAGTGCATTTAGGGTTAGGCTTAGTGTTGAGATTGACGATTTAGTGTTAGTGTTATAATCGAGCACATTAGGGTTAGAGTTATGGTTAGAATCCAGTGCATTTAGGGTTAAGATTAGGGATAGGGTTAGGTTTATGTGTAGGGTGAGCGTTAGAATCGAGTGCATTTAAGCATAGTGTTAGGGGTAGAGTTATGTATAGGGTTAGCTTTCGTAGAATCAAGGGTTAGGGTTAGGGTTAGGGTCAGGATTGCCTTTTAAGTTAGAATCGAGGGCATTTAGGGTTAGGCTTAGTGTTGAGATCGACGATTTAGTGTTAGGGTTATAATCGAGCACATTAGGGTGAGAGTTATGGTTCGAATCCAGTGCATTTAGGGTTAGGATTAGGGATAGGGTTAGGTTTATGTTTAGGGTGAGGGTTAGAATCGAGTGCATTTAAGGATAGTGTTAGGGTTAGAGTTAGGTATAGGGTTAGCTTTCGTAGAATCGAGGTT
Organism: Notamacropus eugenii; assembly: GCF_028372415.1. Classification (NCBI taxonomy): domain Eukaryota; kingdom Metazoa; phylum Chordata; class Mammalia; order Diprotodontia; family Macropodidae; genus Notamacropus; species Notamacropus eugenii. Next base: position 308,121,419 of record NC_092875.1, on the reverse strand, counting down.
CAGTGTTAGGGTGAGGGTTAGGGTTAGGATTAGGGTTAGAATCAGGAGCATTTTCAGCGTTAGGGTTGGGGTTAGGGTCAAGGTTTGAGTGCATTTAGGGGTAGGGGAGGAGTTTGGTTAGGATTAGGGTTAGTGTTTGTGTTGGTAGAATCGAGGTTTTGGGTTAGGCTTAGGGTCAGGAGAGCATTTTGGCTCATAATTCAGAGCATTTGGGCTTAGGGTTAGTGTTGAAATTGATGATTTAGTTATAGCGTTAGAATCAGGCACATTTAGGGATAGAGTTATGATTAGAATTCAGTGCATTTAGGGTTAGGGTTAGGGTTAGGGTTAGGTTTAGGGTCAGGGTTAGAATCGAGACCATTAAGGATAGTGCTAGGGTTAGACTTAGGTTTAGGGTTAGCTTTCGTAGAATCGAGGGTTAGGCTTAGGGTTAGGCTTAGGGTGAGGGTTAGGGTTAGAATCAAGCACAGTTTTAGTGTTAGCGTTAGGGTGAGGATTAGGGTTAAAGTGCTTTTAGGGCTAGTGGCAGGTATAGGATTAGGATTAGCGTTAAGGTTTGTGTTGGTAGAATAGAGGTTTAGGTTTAGGCTTAGGGTCAGGATTGCATTTTGGATCAGAATCGAGTGTATTTAGGCTTTGGGTTAGTGTTCAAATTGCCGATTTAGTGTTAGGGTTTGAATCGAGCACATTTAGGGTTAGAGTTATGCTTAGAATTCAGTGCATTTAGGGTTAGCGTTAGGTTTAGGGTTAGTTTGAGGGTCAGGGTTAACATCGAGAGCATTTAAGGATAGTGCTATGGTTAGAGTTAGGTTTAGCGTTCGCTTTCGTAGAATCGAGGGTTAGGCTTAAGGTTAGGCTTAGGGTTAGGGTTAGGGTTAGAATCAGGCACATTTTTATTGGTCTGCTTTTCGTCAGGGTATGGCTTAGAGTGCATTTAGGGGTAGGCGTAGTTGTAGGGTTAGGATTAGGGTTAAGGTTTGTGTTGGTAGAATCGAGGTTTAGGGTAGGCTTAGGGTCAGGAATGGCTTTTGGGTTAGAGTCGAGTGCATGTAGGGTTAGGAATAGTGTTGAACCTGACGATTTAATGTTTGGGTTAGAATCGAGCACATTTAGGGTTAGAGTTTTGGTTAGAATTCGTTAGGGTTAGGGTTAGTGTAAGGGGTAGGGGTAGGGTTAGAGTGCATTAAGGGGTAGGGGTAGGGGTAGGGTTAGGATTAGGGTTAGGGTTTGTGTTGGTAGAATCGAAGTTTAGGGTTAGGCGTAGGGTGAGGATTGCCTTTTGGGTTACAACTGAGTGCATTTAGAGTTAGGGTTAGTGTTGAGATTGACGATTTAGTGTTAGATTTAGAATCGAGCACATTAGGGTTAGAGTTATGGTTAGAATACACTGCATTTAGGTTTAGGCTTAGGGTTAGGGTTAGGTTGAGGGTCAGGGTTAAAATCGAGAGCATTTAAGGATAGTGCTAGGGTTAGAGTTAGGTTTAGGGTTAGGTTTCGTAGAATTGAGGGTTAGGGTTAGAATCAGGCACATTTTTAGTGGTCTGTTTTCATCAGGGTATGGCTTAGAGTGCATTTAGGGGTAGGCGTAGGAGTAGGGTTAGGATTAGGGTTAAGGTTTGTGTTGGTAGAATCGAGGTTTAGGGTTAAGCTTAGGGTCAGGAATGGCTTTTGGGTTAGAGTCGAGTGCATTTAGGGTTAGAAATAGTGTTGAAATAGACGATTTAGTGTTTGGGTTAGAATCGAGCACATTTAGGGTTAGAGTTTTGGTTAGAATTCGTTAGGCCTAGGGTTAGATTAAGGGGTAGGGGTAGGGTTAGAGTGCATTAAGGGGTGGGGTAGGGGTAGGGTTAGGATTAGGGTTAGGGTTTGTTTTGGTAGAATCGAAGTTTAGGGTTCGGCTTAGGGTAAGGATTGCCTTTTGGGTTACAACTGAGTGCATTTAGAGTTAGGGTTAGTGTTGAGATTGACGATTTAGTGTTAGACTTAGAATCGAGCCATTAGGGTTAGAGTTCTGGTTAGAATCCACTATATTTAAGCTTAGGGTTAGGGTTAGGGTTATTAGGGTCAGGATTAGAATCGAGAGCATTTCAGGATAGTGTTAGGGTGAGAGTTAGGTTTAGGGTTAGGTTTCGTAGAATTGAGGGTTAGGGTTAGAATCAGGCACATTTTTAGTGGTCTGCTTTTCATCAGGGTGTGGCTTAGAGTGCATTTAGGGGTAGGCGTAGGAGTAGGGTTAGGATTAGGGTTAAGGTTTTTGTTGGTAGAATCGAGGTTTAGGGTTAGGCTTAGGGTCAGGAATGGCTTTTGGGTTAGAGTCGAGTGCATTTAGGGTTAGAAATAGTGTTGAAATAGACGATTTAGTGTTTGGGTTAGAATCGAGCACATTTAGGGTTAGAGTTTTGGTTAGAATTCGTTAGGCCTAGGGTTAGATTAAGGGGTAGGGGTAGGGTTAGAGTGCATTAAGGGGTGGGGTAGGGGTAGGGTTAGGATTAGGGTTAGGGTTTGTTATGGTAGAATCGAAGTTTAGGGTTCGGCTTAGGGTAAGGATTGCCTTTTGGGTTACAACTGAGTGCATTTAGAGTTAGGGTTAGTGTTGAGATTGACGATTTAGTGTTAGACTTAGAATCGAGCCATTAGGGTTAGAGTTCTGGTTAGAATCCACTATATTTAAGCTTAGGGTTAGGGTTAGGGTTATTAGGGTCAGGATTAGAATCGAGAGCATTTCAGGATAGTGTTAGGGTGAGAGTTAGGTTTAGGGTTAGGTTTCGTAGAATTGAGGGTTAGGGTTAGAATCAGGCACATTTTTAGTGGTCTGCTTTTCATCAGGGTGTGGCTTAGAGTGCATTTAGGGGTAGGCGTAGGAGTAGGGTTAGGATTAGGGTTAAGGTTTGTGTTGGTAGGATCGAGGTTTAGGGTTAGGCTTAGGGTCAGGAATGGCTTTTGTGTTAGAGTCGAGTGCATGTAGGGTTAGGAATAGTGTTGAAATTGAGGATTTAGTGTTTGGGTTAGAATCGAGCACATTTAGGGTTAAAGTTTTGGTTAGAATTCGTTAGGGTTAGGGTTAGTGTAAGGGGTAGGGGTACGGTTAGAGTGCATTTAGGGGTAGGGGTAGGGGTAGGGTTAGGATTAGGGTTAAGGTTTGTGTTGGTAGAATCGAAGATTAGGGTTAGGCGTAGGGTGAGGATTGCCTTGTGGGTCACAACTGAGTGCATTTAGAGTTAGGGTTAGTGTTGAGATTGACGATTTAGTGTTAGACTTAGAATCGAGCACATTAGGGTTAGAGTTATGGTTAGAATACACTGCATTTAGGTTTAGGCTTAGGGTTAGGGTTATTAGGGTCAGGATTAGAATCGAGAGCATTTAAGGATAGTGTTAGGGTTAGAGTTCGGCTTAGGCTTAGGTTTCGTAGAATTGAGGGTTAGGGTTATGGTTAGGGTTAGGGTTAGGGTTAGGGTTAAAATCAAGCGCATTTTTAGTGTTAGGGGTTGGGTTAGGGTTAGGGTTATAGTGCATATAGAGGTAGGGATAGTAGTAGGGTTAGGATTAGGGTTAGGGTTTGTGTTGGTAGAATCGACGTTTAAGGTTAGGCTTACGGTCAGGATTGCTTTTTGAGTTAGAGTCGAGTGCATTTAGGGTTAGGCTTAGTGTTGAGATTGACGATGTAGTGTTAGGGTTATAATCGAGCACATTAGGGTTAGAGTTATGGTTAGAATCCAGTGCATTTAGGGTTAGGATTAGGGATAGTGTTAGGTTTATGGTTAGGGTGAGGGTTAGAATCTAGTGCATTTAAGGATAGTGTTAGGGTTAGAATTCGGTATAGGGTTAGCTTTTGTAGAATCGAGGGTTAGGCTTAGGGTTAGGCTTAGGGTGAGGGTTAGGGTTAGAATCAAGCACACCTTTAGTGTTAGCGTTAGGGTGAGGATTAGGGTTAAAGTGCTTTTAGGGCTAGTAGAAGGGATAGGGTTAGGATTAGGGTTAAGGTTTGTGTTGGTAGAATCGAGGTTTAGGGTTAGGCTTAGGGTCAGGAATGGCTTTTGGGTTAGAGTCGAGTGCATGTAGGGTTAGGGATAGTGTTGAAATTGACGATTTAGTGTTTGGGTTAGAATCGAGCACATTTAGGGTTAGAGTTTTGGTTAGAATTCGTTAGGGTTAGGGTTAGTGTAAGGGGTAGGGGTACGGTTAGAGTGCATTTAGGGGTAGGGGTAGGGGTAGGGTTAGGATTAGGGTTAGGGTTTGTGTTGGTAGAATCGAAGTTTAGGGTTAGGGGTAGGGTGAGGATTGCCTTTTGCGTTACAACTGAGTGCATTTAGAGTTAGGGTTAGTGTTGAGATTGACGATTTAGTGTTAGACTTAGAATCGAGCACATTAGGGTTAGAGTGCTGGTTAGCATCCACTATATTTAAGCTTAGGGTTAGGGTTAGGGTTATTAGGGTCAGGATTAGAATCGAGAGCATTTCAGGATAGTGTTAGGGTGAGAGTTAGGTTTAGGGTTAGGTTTCGTAGAATTGAGGTTTAGGGTTATTGTTAGGGTTAGGGTTAGGGATAGAATCAAGCGCATTTTTAGTGTTAGCGGTTGGGTCAGTGTTAGGGTTAGAGTGCATATAGAGGTAGGGATAATAGTAGGGTTAGGATTAGGGTTAGGGTTTGTGTTGGTAGAATCGACGTTTAAGGTTAGGCTTAGGGCCAGGATTGCTTTTTGCGTTAGAGTCGAGTGCATTTAGGGTTAGGCTTAGTGTTGAGATTGACGATTTAGTGTTAGTGTTATAATCGAGCACATTAGGGTTAGAGTTATGGTTAGAATCCAGTGCATTTAGGGTTAAGATTAGGGATAGGGTTAGGTTTATGTGTAGGGTGAGCGTTAGAATCGAGTGCATTTAAGCATAGTGTTAGGGGTAGAGTTATGTATAGGGTTAGCTTTCGTAGAATCAAGGGTTAGGGTTAGGGTTAGGGTCAGGATTGCCTTTTAAGTTAGAATCGAGGGCATTTGGGGTTAGGCTTAGTGTTGAGATCGACGATTTAGTGTTAGGGTTATAATCGAGCACATTAGGGTGAGAGTTATGGTTCGAATCCAGTGCATTTAGGGTTAGGATTAGGGATAGGGTTAGGTTTATGTTTAGGGTGAGGGTTAGAATCGAGTGCATTTAAGGATAGTGTTAGGGTTAGAGTTAGGTATAGGGTTAGCTTTCGTAGAATCGAGGTTCAGTGTTAGGGTGAGGGTTAGGGTTAGGATTAGGGTTAGAATCAGGAGCATTTTCAGCGTTAGGGTTGGGGTTAGGGTCAGGGTTTGAGTGCATTTAGGGGTAGGGGAGGAGTTGGATTAGGATTAGGGTTAGTGTTTGTGTTGGTAGAATCGAGGTTTTGGGTTAGGCTTAGGGTCAGGAGAGCATTTTGGCTCATAATTCAGAGCATTTGGGCTTAGGGTTAGTGTTGAAATTGATGATTTAGTTATAGCGTTAGAATCAGGCACATTTAGGGATAGAGTTATGATTAGAATTCAGTGCATTTAGGGTTAGGGTTAGGGTTAGGGTTAGGTTTAGGGTCAGGGTTAGAATCGAGAGCATTAAGGATAGTGCTAGGGTTAGAGTTAGGTTTATGGTTAGCTTTCGTAGAATCGAGGGTTAGGCTTAGGGTTAGGCTTAGGGTGAGGGTTAGGGTTAGAATCAAGCACAGTTTTAGTGTTAGCGTTAGGGTGAGGATTAGGGTTAAAGTGCTTTTAGGGCTAGTGGCAGGTATAGGATTAGGATTAGCGTTAAGGTTTGTGTTGGTAGAATAGAGGTTTAGGTTTAGGCTTAGGGTCAGGATTGCATTTTGGATCAGAATCGAGTGTATTTAGGCTTTGGGTTAGTGTTCAAATTGCCGATTTAGTGTTAGGGTTTGAATCGAGCACATTTAGGGTTAGAGTTATGCTTAGAATTCAGTGCATTTAGGGTTAGCGTTAGGTTTAGGGTTAGTTTGAGGGTCAGGGTTAACATCGAGAGCATTTAAGGATAGTGCTATGGTTAGAGTTAGGTTTAGCGTTCGCTTTCGTAGAATCGAGGGTTAGGCTTAAGGTTAGGCTTAGGGTTAGGGTTAGGGTTAGAATCAGGCACATTTTTATTGGTCTGCTTTTCGTCAGGGTATGGTTTAGAGTGCATTTAGGGGTAGGCGTAGTTGTAGGGTTAGGATTAGGGTTAAGGTTTGTGTTGGTAGAATCGAGGTTTAGGGTAGGCTTAGGGTCAGGAATGGCTTTTGGGTTAGAGTCGAGTGCATGTAGGGTTAGGAATAGTGTTGAACCTGACGATTTAATGTTTGGGTTAGAATCGAGCACATTTAGGGTTAGAGTTTTGGTTAGAATTCGTTAGGGTTAGGGTTAGTGTAAGGGGTAGGGGTAGGGTTAGAGTGCATTAAGGGGTAGGGGTAGGGGTAGGGTTAGGATTAGGGTTAGGGTTTGTGTTGGTAGAATCGAAGTTTAGGGTTAGGCGTAGGGTGAGGATTGTCTTTGGGTTACAACTGAGTGCATTTAGAGTTAGGGTTAGTGTTGAGATTGACGATTTAGTGTTAGACTTAGAATCGAGCACATTAGGGTTAGAGTTATGGTTAGAATCCACTATATTTAAGCTTAGGGTTAGGGTTAGGGTTATTAGGGTCAGGATTAGAATCGAGAGCATTTCAGGATAGTGTTAGGGTGAGAGTTAGGTTTAGGGTTAGGTTTCGTAGAATTGAGGGTTAGGGTTATTGTTAGGGTGAGGGTTAGGGATAGAATCAAGCGCCTTTTTAGTGTTAGGGGTTCAGTCAGTGTTAGGGTTAGAGTGCATATAGAGGTAGTGATAATAGTAGGGTTAGGATTAGGGTTAGGGTTTGTGTTGGTAGAATCGACGTTTAAGGTTAGGCTTAGGGTCAGGAATGGCTTTTGGGTTAGAGTCGAGTGCATTTAGGGCTAGGGATAGTGTTGAAATTGACGATTTAGTGTTTGGGTTAGAATCGAGCACATTTAGGGTTAGAGTTTTGGTCAGAATTCGTTAGGGTTAGGGTTAGTGTAAGGGGTAGGGGTAGGCTTAGAGGGTATTTAGGGGTAGGGGTAGGGGTAGGGTTAGGATTAGGGTTAGGGTTTGTGTTGGTAGAATCGAAGTTTAGGGTTAGGGGTAGGGTGAGGATTGCCTTTTGGGTTACAACCGAGTGCATTTAGAGTTAGGGTTAGTGTTGAGATTGATGATTTAGTGTTAGACTTAGAATCGAGCACATTAGGGTTAGAGTTATGGTTAGAATCCACTATATTTAAGCTTAGGGTTAGGGTTAGGGTTATTAGGGTCAGGATTAGAATCGAGAGCATTTAAGGATAGTGTTAGGGTTAGAGTTAGGTTTAGGGTTAGGTTTCGTAGAATTGAGGGTCAGGGTTATCTTTAGGGTTAGGGATAGGGTTAGAATGAAGCGCATTTTTAGTGTTACGGGTTGGGTCAGGGTTAGGGTTAGAGTGCATACAGAGGTAGGGATAGGAGGAGGGTTGGGATTAGGGGTAGGGTTTGTGTTGGTAGAATCGAGGTTTACGGTTAGGCTTAGGGTCAGGATTGCTTTTTGGGTTAAAGTCGAATGCATTTAGGGTTAGCCTTAGAGCTGAGATTGACGATTTAGTCTTAGGGTTATAATCGAGCACATTAGGGTTAGAGTTATGGTTAGAATCCAGTGCATTTAGGGTTAGGATTAGGGATAGGGTTAGGTTTATGTTTAGGGTGAGGGTTAGAATTGAGTGCATTTAAGGATAGTGTTAGTGTTAGAGTTAGGTATAGGGACAGCTTTCGTAGAATCGAGGGTCAGTGTTAGGGTGAGGGTTAGGGTTAGGATTACGGTTAGAATCAGGAGAATTTTTAGCGTTAGGGTTGGGGTTAGGGTCAGGGTTTGAGTGCATTTAGCGGTAGGGGAGGAGTTGCTTTAGGATTAGGGTTAGGGTTTGTGTTGGTAGAATCGAGGTTTTGGGTTAGCCTTAGGGTCAGGAAAGCATTTTGGGTCATAATTCAGAGCATTTGGGCTTAGGGTTAGTGTTGAAATTGATGATTTAGTTATAGCGTTAGAATCAGGCACATTTAGGGATAGAGTTGTGATTAGAACTCAGTGCATTTAGGGTTAGGGTTAGGGTTAGTGTTAGGTTTAGGGTCAGGGTTAGAATGGAGAGCATTAAGGATAGTGCTAGGGTTAGAGTTAGGTTCATGGTTAGCTTTCGTAGAATCGAGGGTTAGGCTTAGGGTTAGGCTTAGGGTGAGGGTTAGGGTTAGAATCAAGCACAGCTTTAGTGTTAGCGTTAGGGTTAGGGTTACGTTTAGGGTCAGGGTTAGAATCGAGAGCATTTAAGGATAGTGCTAGGGTTAGAGTTAGGTTTAGCGTTCGCTTTCGTAGACTCGAGGGTTAGGCTTAAGGTTAGGCTCAGGGTTAAGGTTAGGGTTAGAATCAGGCACATTTTTAATGGTCTGCTTTTCATCAGGGTATGGCTTAAAGTGCATTTAGGGGTAGGCGTAGGAGTAGGGTTAGGATTAGGGTTAAGGTTTGTGTTGGTAGAATCGAGGTTTAGGGTTAGGCTTAGGGTCAGAAATGACTTTTGGGTTAGAGTCGAGTGCATTTAGGGTTAGGGATAGTGTTGAAATTGACGATTTAGTGTTTGGGTTAGATTCGAGCACATTTAGGGTTAGAGTTTTGAATAGAATTCCTTAAGGTTAGTGTTAGTGTAAGGGGTTGGGGTAGGGTTAGAGAGCATTTAAGGGTAAGGGTAGGGGTAGGGGTAGGGTTAGGGTTAGGGTTTGTGTTGGTACAATCGAAGTTAGTTTAGGGTTAGGCGTAGGGTGAGGATTGCCTTTTGGGTTACAACTGAGTGCATTTAGAGTTAGGGTTAGTGTTGAGAGTGACGATTTAGTGTTAGACTTAGAATCGAGCACATTAGGGTGAGAGTTATGGTTAGAATCCACTATATTTAAGATTAGGGTTAGGGTTAGGGTTATTAGGGTCAGGATTGGAATCGAGAGCATTTAAGGATAGTGTTTGGGTTAGAGTTAGGTTTAGGGTTAGGTTTCGTAGAATTGAGGGTTAGGGTTAGGGTTAGGGTTAGGGTTAGGGTTAGGGATAGAATCAAGCGCATTTTTAGTGTTTGGGGTTGGGTCAGGGTTAGGGTTAGAGTGCATATAGAGGTAGGGATAGGAGGAGGGTTGGTATTTGGGATAAGGTTTGTGTTGGTAGAATCGAAGTTTAGGGTTAGGCTTAGGGTCAGGATTGCTTTTTGGGTTAGATTCGAGTACATTTAGGGTTAGAGTTTTGGTTAGAATTCGTTAGGGTTAGGGTTAGTGTAAGGGGTAGGGAAAGGGTTAGAGTGCATTTAGGGGTAGGGATAGGGGTAGGGTTAGGATTAGGGTTAGGGTTTGTGTTGGTAGAATCGAAGTTTAGGGTTCGGCGTAGGGTAAGGATTGCCTTTTGGGTTACAACTGAGTGCATTTAGAGTTAGGGTTAGTGTTGACAGTGACGATTTAGTGTTGGACTTAGAATCGAGCACATTAGGGTTAGAGTGCTGGTTAGCATCCACTATATTTAAGCTTAGGGTTAGGGTTAGGGTTATTAGGGTCAGGATTAGAATCGAGAGCATTTCAGGATAGTGTTAGGGTGAGAGTTAGGTTTAGGGTTAGGTTTCGTAGATTTGAGGGTTAGGGTTATTGTTAGGGTTAGGGTTAGGGATAGAATCAAGCGCATTTTTAGTGATAGGGATTGGGTCAGTGTTAGGGTTAGAGTGCATACAGAGGTAGGGATAATACTAGGGTTAGGATTAGGGTTAGGGTTTGTGTTGGTAGAATTGAGGTTTAAGGTTAGGCTTAGGGTCAGGATTGCTTTTTGCGTTAGAGTCGAGTGCATTTAGGGTTAGGCTTAGTGTTGAGATTGACGATTTAGTGTTAGTGTTATAATCGAGCACATTAGGGTTAGAGGTATGGTTAGAAGCCAGTGCATTTAGGGTTAAGATTAGGGATAGGGTTAGGTTTATGTGTAGGGTGAGGGTTAGAATCCAGTGCATTTAAGGATAGTGTTAGCGGTAGAGTTATGTATAGGGTTAGCTTTCGTAGAATCAAGGGTTAGGGTTAGGGTTAGGGTCAGGATTGCCTTTTAGGTTAGAATCGAGGGCATTTACTGTTAGGCTTAGTGTTGAGATCGACTATTTAGTGTTAGGGTTATAATCGAGCACATTAGGGTGAGAGTTATGGTTAGAATCCAGTGCATTTAGGCTTAGGATTAGGGATAGGGTTAGGTTTATGTTTAGGGTGAGGGTTAGAATCGAGTGCATTTAAGGATAGTGTTAGGGTTAGAGTTAGGTATAGGGTTAGCTTTCGTAGAATCGAGGGTCAGTGTTAGGGTGAGGGTTAGGGTTAGGATTAGGGTTAGAATCAGGAGCATTTTTAGCGTTAGGGTTGGGGTTAGGGTCAGGGTTTGAGTGCATTTAGGGGTAGGGAAGGAGTTGGGTTAGGATTAGGGTTAGGGTTTGTCTTGGTAGAATCGAGGTTTTGGGTTAGGCTTAGGGTCAGGAGAGCATTTTGGGTCATAATTCAGAGCATTTGGGCTTAGGGTTAGTGTTGAAATTGATGATTTAGTTATACCGTTAGAATCAGGCACATTTAGGGATGGAGTTATGATTAGAATTCAGTGCATTTAGGGTTAGGGTTAGGGTTAGGGTTAGGGTTAGGTTTAGGGTCAGGGTTAGAATGGAGAGCATTAAGGATAGTGCTAGGGGTAGAGTTAGGTTTAGAGTTAGCTTTCGTAGAATCGAGGGTTAGGCTTAGGGTTAGGCTTAGGGTGAGGGTTAAGGTTTGAATCAAGCACAGTTTTAGTGTTAGCGTTAGGGTGAGGATTAGGGTTAAAGTGCTTTTAGGGCTAGTGGAAGGGATAGGATTAGGATTAGGGTTAAGGTTTGTGTTGGTAGAATAGAGGTTTAGGTTTACGCTAAGGGTCAGGATTGCATTTTGGATCAGAATCGAGTGTATTTAGGCTTTGGGTTAGTCTTCAAATTGACGATTTAGTGTTAGGGTTTGAATCGAGCACATTTAGGGTTAGAGTTATGCTTAGAATTCAGTGCATTTAGGGTTAGCGTTAGGTTTAGGGTTAGGTTGAGGGTCAGGGTTAAAATCGAGGGCATTTAAGGATAGTGCTAGGGTTAGAGTTAGGTTTAGCGTTCGCTTTCGTAGACTCGAGGGTTAGGCTTAAGGTTAGGCTTAGGGTTAGGGTTAGGGTTAGAATCAGGCACATTTTTAGTGGTCTGGTTTTCATCAGGGTATGGCTTAGAGTGCATTTAGTGTTAGGCGTAGGAGTAGGGTTAGGATTAGGGTTAAGGTTTGTGTTGGTTGAATCGAGGTTTAGGGTAGGCTTAGGGTCAGGAATGGCTTTTGGTTAGAGTCGAGCTCATGTAGGGTTAGGAATAGTGTTGAAATTGACGATTTAATGTTTGGGTTAGAATCGAGCACATTTAGGGTTAGAGTTTTGGTTAGAATTCGTTAGGGTTAGGGTTAGTGTAAGGGGTAGGGGTAGGCTTAGAGTGCATTAAGGGGTAGGGGTAGGGGTAGGGTTAGGATTAGGGTTAGGGTTTGTGTTGGTAGAATCGAAGTTTAGGGTTAGGCGTAGGGTGAGGATTGCCTTTTGGGTTACAACTGAGTGCATTTAGAGTTAGGGTTAGTGTTGAGATTGACGATTTAGTGTTAGACTTAGAATCGAGCACATTAGGGTTAGAGTGCTGGTTAGCATCCACTATATTTAAGCTTAGGGTTAAGGTTAGGGTTATTAGGGTCAGGATTAGAATCGAGAGCATTTCAGGATAGTGTTAGGGTGAGAGTTAGGTTTAGGGTTAGGTTTCGTAGAATTGAGGGTTAGGATTATTGTTAGGGTTAGGGTTAGGGATAGAATCAAGCGCATTTTTAGTGTTAGGGGTTGGGTCAGTGTTAGGGTTAGAGTGCATATAGAGGTAGGGATAATAGTAGGGTTAGGATTAGGGTTAGGGTTTGTGTTGGTAGAATCGACGTTTAAGGTTAGGCTTAGGGTCAGGATTGCTTTTTGCGTTAGAGTCGAGTGCATTCAGTGTTAGGCTTAGTGTTGAGATTGACGATTTAGTGTTAGTGTTATAATCGAGCACATTAGGGTTAGAGTTATGGTTGGAATCCAGTGCATTTAGTGTTAAGATTAGGGATAGGGTTAGGTTTATGTGTAGGGTGAGGGTTAGAATCGAGTGCATTTAAGGATAGTGTTAGGGGTAGAGTTATGTATAGGGTTAGCTTTCGTAGAATCAAGGGTTAGGGTTAGGGTTAGGGTCAGGATTTCCTTTTAGGTTAGAATCGAGGGCATTTACCGTTAGGCTTAGTGTTGAGATTGACGATTTAGTGTTAGGGTTATAACCGAGCACATTAGGGTGAGAGTTATGGTTAGAATCCAGTGCATTTAGGCTTAGGATTAGGGATAGGGTTAGGTTTATGTTAGGGTGAGGGTTAGAATCGAGTGCATTTAAGGATAGTGTTAGGGTTAGAGTTAGGTATAGGGTTAGCTTTCGTAGAATCGAGGGTCAGTGTTAGGGTGAGGGTTAGCGTTAGGATTAGGGTTAGAATCAGGAGCATTTTTAGCGTTAGGGTTGGGGTTAGGGTCAGGGTTTGAGTGCATTTAGGGGTAGGGAAGGAGTTGGGTTAGGATTAGGGTTAGGGTTTGTGTTGGTAGAATCGAGGTTTTGGGTTAGGCTTAGGGTCAGGAGAGCATTTTGGGTCATAATTCAGAGCATTTGGGCTTAGGGTTAGTGTTGAAATTGATGATTTAGTTATAGCGTTAGAATCAGGCACATTTAGGGATAGAGTTATGATTAGAATTCAGTGCATTTAGGGTTAGGGTTAGGGTTAGGGTTAGGTTTAGGGTCAGGGTTAGAATGGAGAGCATTAAGGATAGTGCTAGGGTTAGAGTTAGGTTTAGGGTTAGCTTTCGTAGAATCGAGGGTTAGTCTTAGGGTTAGGCTTAGGGTGAGGGTTAGGGTTAGAATCAAGCACAGTTTTAGTGTTAGCGTTAGGGTGAGGATTAGGGTTAAAGTGCTTTTAGGGCTAGTGGAAGGGATAGGATTAGGATTAGGATTAAGGTTTGTGTTGGTAGAATCGAGGTTTAGCTTTAGGCTAAGGGTCAGGATTGCATTTTGGATCAGAATCGAGTGTATTTAGGCTTTGGGTTAGTGTTCAAATTGCCGATTTAGTGTTAGGGTTTGAATCGAGCACATTTAGGGTTAGAGTTATGCTTAGAATTCAGTGCATTTAGGGTTAGCGTTAGGGTTAGGGTTAGGTTGAGGGTCAGAGTTAAAATCGAGAGCATTTAAGGATAGTGCTAGGGTTAGAGTTAGGTTTAGCGTTCGCTTTCGTAGAATCGAGGGTTAGTCTTAAGGTTAGGCTTAGGGTTAGGGTTAGGGTTAGAATCAGGCACATTTTTAGTGGTCTGCTTTTCATCAGGGTATGGCTTAGAGTGCATTTAGGGGTAGGCGTAGGAGTAGGGTTAGGATTAGAGTTAAGGTTTGTGTTGGTAGAATCGAGGTTTAGGGTTAGGCTTAGGGTCAGGAATGGCTTTTGGGTTAGAGTCGAGTGCATGTAGGGTTAGGGATAGTGTTGAAATTGACGATTTAGTGTTTGGGTTAGAATCGAGCACATTTAGGGTTAGAGTTTTGGTTAGAATTCGTTAGGGTTAGGGTTAGTGTAAGGGGTAGGGGTACGGTTAGAGTGCATTTAGGGGTAGGGGTAGGGGTAGGGTTAGGATTAGGGTTAGGGTTTGTGTTGGTAGAATCGAAGTTTAGGGTTAGGCGTAGGGTGAGGATTGCCTTTTGCGTTACAACTGAGTGCATTTAGAGTTAGGGTTAGTGTTGAGATTGACGATTTAGTGTTAGACTTAGAATCGAGCACATTAGGGTTAGAGTGCTGGTTAGCATCCACTATATTTAAGCTTAGGGTTAGGGTTAGGGTTATTAGGGTCAGGATTAGAATTGAGAGCATTTCAGGATAGTGTTAGGGTGAGAGTTAGGTTTAGGGTTAGGTTTCGTAGAATTGAGGTTTAGGGTTATTGTTAGGGTTAGGGTTAGGGATAGAATCAAGCGCATTTTTAGTGTTAGCGGTTGGGTCAGTGTTAGGGTTAGAGTGCATATAGAGGTAGGGATAATAGTAGGGTTAGGATTAGGGTTAGGGTTTGTGTTGGTAGAATCGACGTTTAAGGTTAGGCTTAGGGCCAGGATTGCTTTTTGCGTTAGAGTCGAGTGCATTTAGGGTTAGGCTTAGTGTTGAGATTGACGATTTAGTGTTAGTGTTATAATCGAGCACATTAGGGTTAGAGTTATGGTTAGAATCCAGTGCATTTAGGGTTAAGATTAGGGATAGGGTTAGGTTTATGTGTAGGGTGAGCGTTAGAATTGAGTGCATTTAAGCATAGTGTTAGGGGTAGAGTTATGTATAGGGTTAGCTTTCGTAGAATCAAGGGTTAGGGTTAGGGTTAGGGTCAGGATTGCCTTTTAAGTTAGAATCGAGGGCATTTAGGGTTAGGCTTAGTGTTGAGATCGACGATTTAGTGTTAGGGTTATAATCGAGCACATTAGGGTGAGAGTTATGGTTCGAATCCAGTGCATTTAGGGTTAGGATTAGGGATAGGGTTAGGTTTATGTTTAGGGTGAGGGTTAGAATCGAGTGCATTTAAGGATAGTGTTAGGGTTAGAGTTAGGTATAGGGTTAGCTTTCGTAGAATCGAGGTTCAGTGTTAGGGTGAGGGTTAGGGTTAGGATTAGGGTTAGAATCAGGAGCATTTTCAGCGTTAGGGTTGGGGTTAGGGTCAGGGTTTGAGTGCATTTAGGGGTAGGGGAGGAGTTTGGTTAGGATTAGGGTTAGTGTTTGTGTTGGTAGAATCGAGGTTTTGGGTTAGGCTTAGGGTCAGGAGAGCATTTTGGGTCATAATTCAGAGCATTTGGGCTTAGGGTTAGTGTTGAAATTGATGATTTAGTTATAGCGTTAGAATCAGGCACATTTAGGGATAGAGTTATGATTAGAATTCAGTGCATTTAGGGTTAGGGTTAGGGTTAGGGTTAGGTTTAGGGTCAGGGTTAGAATCGAGACCATTAAGGATAGTGCTAGGGTTAGACTTAGGTTTAGGGTTAGCTTTCGTAGAATCGAGGGTTAGGCTTAGGGTTAGGCTTAGGGTGAGGGTTAGGGTTAGAATCAAGCACAGTTTTAGTGTTAGCGTTAGGGTGAGGATTAGGGTTAAAGTGCTTTTAGGGCTAGTGGCAGGTATAGGATTAGGATTAGCGTTAAGGTTTGTGTTGGTAGAATAGAGGTTTAGGTTTAGGCTTAGGGTCAGGATTGCATTTTGGATCAGAATCGAGTGTATTTAGGCTTTGGGTTAGTGTTCAAATTGCCGATTTAGTGTTAGGGTTTGAATCGAGCACATTTAGGGTTAGAGTTATGCTTAGAATTCAGTGCATTTAGGGTTAGCGTTAGGTTTAGGGTTAGTTTGAGGGTCAGGGTTAACATCGAGAGCATTTAAGGATAGTGCTATGGTTAGAGTTAGGTTTAGCGTTCGCTTTCGTAGAATCGAGGGTTAGGCTTAAGGTTAGGCTTAGGGTTAGGGTTAGGGTTAGAATCAGGCACATTTTTATTGGTCTGCTTTTCGTCAGGGTATGGCTTAGAGTGCATTTAGGGGTAGGCGTAGTTGTAGGGTTAGGATTAGGGTTAAGGTTTGTGTTGGTAGAATCGAGGTTTAGGGTAGGCTTAGGGTCAGGAATGGCTTTTGGGTTAGAGTCGAGTGCATGTAGGGTTAGGAATAGTGTTGAACCTGACGATTTAATGTTTGGGTTAGAATCGAGCACATTTAGGGTTAGAGTTTTGGTTAGAATTCGTTAGGGTTAGGGTTAGTGTAAGGGGTAGGGGTAGGGTTAGAGTGCATTAAGGGGTAGGGGTAGGGGTAGGGTTAGGATTAGGGTTAGGGTTTGTGTTGGTAGAATCGAAGTTTAGGGTTAGGCGTAGGGTGAGGATTGCCTTTTGGGTTACAACTGAGTGCATTTAGAGTTAGGGTTAGTGTTGAGATTGACGATTTAGTGTTAGACTTAGAATCGAGCACATTAGGGTTAGAGTTATGGTTAGAATCCACTATATTTAAGCTTAGGGTTAGGGTTAGGGTTATTAGGGTCAGGATTAGAATCGAGAGCATTTCAGGATAGTGTTAGGGTGAGAGTTAGGTTTAGGGTTAGGTTTCGTAGAATTGAGGGTTAGGGTTATTGTTAGGGTGAGGGTTAGGGATAGAATCAAGCGCCTTTTTAGTGTTAGGGGTTCAGTCAGTGTTAGGGTTAGAGTGCATATAGAGGTAGTGATAATAGTAGGGTTAGGATTAGGGTTAGGGTTTGTGTTGGTAGAATCGACGTTTAAGGTTAGGCTTAGGGTCAGGAATGGCTTTCGGGTTAGAGTCGAGTGCATTTAGGGCTAGGGATAGTGTTGAAATTGACGATTTAGTGTTTGGGTTAGAATCGAGCACATTTAGGGTTAGAGTTTTGGTCAGAATTCGTTAGGGTTAGGGTTAGTGTAAGGGGTAGGGGTAGGCTTAGAGGGTATTTAGGGGTAGGGGTAGGGGTAGGGTTAGGATTAGGGTTAGGGTTTGTGTTGGTAGAATCGAAGTTTAGGGTTAGGGGTAGGGTGAGGATTGCCTTTTGGGTTACAACCGAGTGCATTTAGAGTTAGGGTTAGTGTTGAGATTGATGATTTAGTGTTAGACTTAGAATCGAGCACATTAGGGTTAGAGTTATGGTTAGAATCCACTATATTTAAGCTTAGGGTTAGGGTTAGGGTTATTAGGGTCAGGATTAGAATCGAGAGCATTTAAGGATAGTGTTAGGGTTAGAGTTAGGTTTAGGGTTAGGTTTCGTAGAATTGAGGGTCAGGGTTATCTTTAGGGTTAGGGATAGGGTTAGAATGAAGCGCATTTTTAGTGTTACGGGTTGGGTCAGGGTTAGGGTTAGAGTGCATACAGAGGTAGGGATAGGAGGAGGGTTGGGATTAGGGGTAGGGTTTGTGTTGGTAGAATCGAGGTTTACGGTTAGGCTTAGGGTCAGGATTGCTTTTTGGGTTAAAGTCGAATGCATTTAGGGTTAGCCTTAGAGCTGAGATTGACGATTTAGTCTTAGGGTTATAATCGAGCACATTAGGGTTAGAGTTATGGTTAGAATCCAGTGCATTTAGGGTTAGGATTAGGGATAGGGTTAGGTTTATGTTTAGGGTGAGGGTTAGAATTGAGTGCATTTAAGGATAGTGTTAGTGTTAGAGTTAGGTATAGGGACAGCTTTCGTAGAATCGAGGGTCAGTGTTAGGGTGAGGGTTAGGGTTAGGATTACGGTTAGAATCAGGAGAATTTTTAGCGTTAGGGTTGGGGTTAGGGTCAGGGTTTGAGTGCATTTAGCGGTAGGGGAGGAGTTGCTTTAGGATTAGGGTTAGGGTTTGTGTTGGTAGAATCGAGGTTTTGGGTTAGCCTTAGGGTCAGGAAAGCATTTTGGGTCATAATTCAGAGCATTTGGGCTTAGGGTTAGTGTTGAAATTGATGATTTAGTTATAGCGTTAGAATCAGGCACATTTAGGGATAGAGTTGTGATTAGAACTCAGTGCATTTAGGGTTAGGGTTAGGGTTAGTGTTAGGTTTAGGGTCAGGGTTAGAATCGAGAGCATTAAGGATAGTGCTAGGGTTAGAGTTAGGTTTATGGTTAGCTTTCGTAGAATCGAGGGTTAGGCTTAGGGTTAGGCTTAGGGTGAGGGTTAGGGTTAGAATCAAGCACAGCTTTAGTGTTAGCGTTAGGGTTAGGGTTACGTTTAGGGTCAGGGTTAGAATCGAGAGCATTTAAGGATATTGCTAGGGTTAGAGTTAGGTTTAGCGTTCGCTTTCGTAGAATCGAGGGTTAGGCTTAAAGTTAGGCTCAGGGTTAAGGTTAGGGTTAGAATCAGGCACATTTTTAATGGTCTGCTTTTCATCAGGGTATGGCTTAAAGTGCATTTAGGGGTAGGCGTAGGAGTAGGGTTAGGATTAGGGTTAAGGTTTGTGTTGGTAGAATCGAGGTTTAGGGTTAGGCTTAGGGTCAGAAATGACTTTTGGGTTAGAGTCGAGTGCATTTAGGGTTAGGGATAGTGTTGAAATTGACGATTTAGTGTTTGGGTTAGATTCGAGCACATTTAGGGTTAGAGTTTTGAATAGAATTCCTTAAGGTTAGTGTTAGTGTAAGGGGTTGGGGTAGGGTTAGAGAGCATTTAAGGGTAAGGGTAGGGGTAGGGGTAGGGTTAGGGTTAGGGTTTGTGTTGGTACAATCGAAGTTAGTTTAGGGTTAGGCGTAGGGTGAGGATTGCCTTTTGGGTTACAACTGAGTGCATTTAGAGTTAGGGTTAGTGTTGAGAGTGACGATTTAGTGTTAGACTTAGAATCGAGCACATTAGGGTGAGAGTTATGGTTAGAATCCACTATATTTAAGATTAGGGTTAGGGTTAGGGTTATTAGGGTCAGGATTGGAATCGAGAGCATTTAAGGATAGTGTTTGGGTTAGAGTTAGGTTTAGGGTTAGGTTTCGTAGAATTGAGGGTTAGGGTTAGGGTTAGGGTTAGGGTTAGGGTTATGGATAGAATCAAGCGCATTTTTAGTGTTTGGGGTTGGGTCAGGGTTAGGGTTAGAGTGCATATAGAGGTAGGGATAGGAGGAGGGTTGGTATTTGGGATAAGGTTTGTGTTGGTAGAATCGAAGTTTAGGGTTAGGCTTAGGATCAGGATTGCTTTTTGGGTTAGATTCGAGTACATTTAGGGTTAGAGTTTTGGTTAGAATTCGTTAGGGTTAGGGTTAGTGTAAGGGGTAGGGAAAGGGTTAGAGTGCATTTAGGGGTAGGGATAGGGGTAGGGTTAGGATTAGGGTTAGGGTTTGTGTTGGTAGAATCGAAGTTTAGGGTTCGGCGTAGGGTAAGGATTGCCTTTTGGGTTACAACTGAGTGCATTTAGAGTTAGGGTTAGTGTTGACAGTGACGATTTAGTGTTGGACTTAGAATCGAGCACATTAGGGTTAGAGTGCTGGTTAGCATCCACTATATTTAAGCTTAGGGTTAGGGTTAGGGTTATTAGGGTCAGGATTAGAATCGAGAGCATTTCAGGATAGTGTTAGGGTGAGAGTTAGGTTTAGGGTTAGGTTTCGTAGATTTGAGGGTTAGGGTTATTGTTAGGGTTAGGGTTAGGGATAGAATCAAGCGCATTTTTAGTGATAGGGATTGGGTCAGTGTTAGGGTTAGAGTGCATACAGAGGTAGGGATAATACTAGGGTTAGGATTAGGGTTAGGGTTTGTGTTGGTAGAATTGAGGTTTAAGGTTAGGCTTAGGGTCAGGATTGCTTTTTGCGTTAGAGTCGAGTGCATTTAGGGTTAGGCTTAGTGTTGAGATTGACGATTTAGTGTTAGTGTTATAATCGAGCACATTAGGGTTAGAGGTATGGTTAGAAGCCAGTGCATTTAGGGTTAAGATTAGGGATAGGGTTAGGTTTATGTGTAGGGTGAGGGTTAGAATCCAGTGCATTTAAGGATAGTGTTAGGGGTAGAGTTATGTATAGGGTTAGCTTTCGTAGAATCAAGGGTTAGGGTTAGGGTTAGGGTCAGGATTGCCTTTTAGGTTAGAATCGAGGGCATTTACTGTTAGGCTTAGTGTTGAGATCGACTATTTAGTGTTAGGGTTATAATCGAGCACATTAGGGTGAGAGTTATGGTTAGAATCCAGTGCATTTAGGGTTAGGATTAGGGATAGGGTTAGGTTTATGTTTAGGGTGAGGGTTAGAATCGAGTGCATTTAAGGATAGTGTTAGGGTTAGAGTTAGGTATAGGGTTAGCTTTCGTAGAATCGAGGGTCAGTGTTAGGGTGAGGGTTAGGGTTAGGATTAGGGTTAGAATCAGGAGCATTTTTAGCGTTAGGGTTGGGGTTAGGGTCAGGGTTTGAGTGCATTTAGGGGTAGGGAAGGAGTTGGGTTAGGATTAGGGTTAGGGTTTGTCTTGGTAGAATCGAGGTTTTGGGTTAGGCTTAGGGTCAGGAGAGCATTTTGGGTCATAATTCAGAGCATTTGGGCTTAGGGTTAGTGTTGAAATTGATGATTTAGTTATACCGTTAGAATCAGGCACATTTAGGGATGGAGTTATGATTAGAATTCAGTGCATTTAGGGTTAGGGTTAGGGTTAGGGTTAGGGTTAGGTTTAGGGTCAGGGTTAGAATGGAGAGCATTAAGGATAGTGCTAGGGGTAGAGTTAGGTTTAGAGTTAGCTTTCGTAGAATCGAGGGTTAGGCTTAGGGTTAGGCTTAGGGTGAGGGTTAAGGTTTGAATCAAGCACAGTTTTAGTGTTAGCGTTAGGGTGAGGATTAGGGTTAAAGTGCTTTTAGGGCTAGTGGAAGGGATAGGATTAGGATTAGGGTTAAGGTTTGTGTTGGTAGAATAGAGGTTTAGGTTTAGGCTAAGGGTCAGGATTGCATTTTGGATCAGAATCGAGTGTATTTAGGCTTTGGGTTAGTCTTCAAATTGACGATTTAGTGTTAGGGTTTGAATCGAGCACATTTAGGGTTAGAGTTATGCTTAGAATTCAGTGCATTTAGGGTTAGCGTTAGGTTTAGGGTTAGGTTGAGGGTCAGGGTTAAAATCGAGGGCATTTAAGGATAGTGCTAGGGTTAGAGTTAGGTTTAGCGTTCGCTTTCGTAGACTCGAGGGTTAGGCTTAAGGTTAGGCTTAGGGTTAGGGTTAGGGTTAGAATCAGGCACATTTTTAGTGGTCTGGTTTTCGTCAGGGTATGGCTTAGAGTGCATTTAGGGGTAGGCGTAGTTGTAGGGTTAGGATTAGGGTTAAGGTTTGTGTTGGTAGAATCGAGGTTTAGGGTAGGCTTAGGGTCAGGAATGGCTTTTGGGTTAGAGTCGAGTGCATGTAGGGTTAGGGATAGTGTTGAAATTGACGATTTAGTGTTTGGGTTAGAATCGAGCACATTTAGGGTTAGAGTTTTGGTAAGAATTCGTTAGGGTTAGGGTTAGTGTAAGGGGTAGGCGTAGGGTTAGAGTGCATTTAGGGGTAGGGGTAGGGGTAGGGTTAGGATTAGGGTTAGGGTTTGTGTTGGTAGAATCGAAGTTTAGGGTTAGGCGTAGGGTGAGGATTGCCTTTTGGGATACCACTGAGTGCATTTAGAGTTAGGGTTAGTGTTGTGATTGACGATTTAGTGTTAGACTTAGAATCGAGCACATTAGGGTTAGAGTTATGGTTAGAATCCACTATATTTAAGCTTAGGGTTAGGGTTAGGGTTATTAGGGTCAGGATTAGAATCGAGAGCATTTCAGGATAGTGTTAAGGTGAGAGTTAGGTTTAGGGTTAGGTTTCGTAGAATTGAGCGTTAGGGTTATTGTTAGGGTTAAGGTTAGGGATAGAATCAAGCGCATTTTTAGTGTTAGGGGTTGGGTCAGGGTTAGGATTAGAGTGCATATAGAAGTAGGGATAGGAGGAGGGTTGGGATTAGGGTTAGGGTTTGTGTTGGTAGAATCGAGGTTTAGGGTTAGGCTTAGGGTCAGGATTGCTTTTTGGGTTAGAGTCGAGTGCATTTAGGGTTAGGCTTAGTGTTGAGATTGACGATTTAGTGTTAGTGTTACAAACGAGCACATTAGGGTTAGAATTATGGTTAGAATCCAGTGCATTTAGGGTTAAGATTAGGGATAGGGTTAGGTTTATGTTTAGGGAGAGGGTTAGAATCGAGTGCAATTAAGGATAGTGTTAGGGGTAGAGTTATGTATAGGGTTAGCTTTCGTAGAATCAAGGCTTACGGTTAGGGTTAGGGTCAGGATTGCCTTTTAGGTTAGAATCGAGTGCATTTAGGGTTAGGCTTAGTGTTGAGATTGACGATTTAGTGTTAGGGTGATAATCGAGCACATGAGGGTTAGAGGTATGGTTAAAATCCAGTGCATTTAGGGTTTGGGTTAGGGATAGGGTTAGGTTTATGTTTAGGGTGAGGGTTAGAATCGAGTGCATTTAAGGATAGTGTTAGGGTTAGAGTTAGGTATAGGGTTAGCTTTCGTAGAATCGAGGGTCACTGTTAGGGTGAGGGTTAGGGTTAGGATTAGCGTTAGAATCAGGAGCATTTTTAGCGTTATGGTTGGGGTTAGGGTAAGAGTTTGAGTGCATTTAGGGGTAGGGGAGGAGTTGGATTAGGATTAGGGTTAGGGTTTCTGTTGGTAAAATCGAGGTTTTGGGTTACGCTTAGGGTCAGGAGAGTATTTTGGCTCATAATTCAGAGCATTTGGGCTTAGGGTTGGTGTTGAAATTGATGATTTAGTTATAGCGTTAGAATCAGGCACATTTAGGGATAGAGTTATGATTAGAATTCAGTGCATTTAGGGTTAGGGTTAGGGTTAGGGTTAGGTTTAGGGTCAGGGTTAGAATCGAGAGCATTAAGGATAGTGCTAGGGTTAGACTTAGGTTTAGGGTTAGCTTTCGTAGAATCGAGGGTTAGGCTTAGGGTTAGAATCAAGCACAGTTTTAGTGTTAGTGTTAGGGTGAGGATTAGGGTTAAAGTGCTTTTAGGGCTAGTGGAAGGGATAGGATTAGGATTACGGTTAAGGTTTGTGTTGGTAGAATCGAGGTTTAGGTTTAGGCTTAGGGTCAGGATTGCATTTTGGATCAGAATCGAGTGTATTTAGGCTTTGGGTTAGTGTTCAAATTGACGATTTAGTGTTAGGGTTTGAATCGAGCACATTTAGGGTTAGAGTTATGCTTAGAATTCAGTGCATTTAGGGTTAGCGTTAGGGTTAGGGTTAGGTTGAGGCTCAGAGATAAAATCGAGAGCATTTAAGGATATTGCTAGGGTTAGAGTTAGGCTTAGCGTTCGCTTTCGTAGAATCGAGGGTTAGGCTTAAGGTTAGGCTTAGGGTTAGGGTTAGGGTTAGAATCAGGCACATTTTTAGTGGTCTGCTTTTCATCAGGGTATGGCTTAGAGTGCATTTAGGGGTAGGCGTAGGAGTAGGGTTAGGATTAGGGTTAAGGTTTGTGTTGGTAGAATCGAGGTTTAGGGTTAGGCTTAGGGTCAGGAATGGCTTTTGGGTTAGAGTCGAGTGCATGTAGGGTTAGGAATAGTGTTGAAATTGACGATTTAGTGTTTGGGTTAGAATCGAGCACATTTAGGGTTAGAGTTTTGGTTAGAATTCGTTAGGGTTAGGGTTAGTGTAAGGGGTAGGGGTAGGGTTAGAGTGCATTTAGGGGTAGGGGTAGGGGTAGGGTTAGGATTAGGGTTAGGGTTTGTGTTGGTAGAATCGAAGTTTAGGGTTAGGCGTAGGGTGAGGATTGCCTTTTGGGTCACAACTGAGTGCATTTAGAGTTAGGGTTAGTGTTGAGATTGACGATTTAGTGTTAGACTTAGAATCGAGCACATGAGGGTTAGAGTTATGGTTAGAATACACTGCATTTAGGTTTAGGCTTAGGGTTAGGGTTATTAGGATCAGGATTAGAATCGAGAGCATTTAAGGATAGTGTTAGGGTGAGAGTTAGGTTTAGGGTTAGGTTTCGTAGAATTGAGGGTTAGGGTTATGGTTATGGTTAGGGTTAGGGTTAGGGTTAAAATCAAGCGCATTTTTAGTGTTAGGGGTTGGGTTAGGGTTAGGGTTATAGTGCATATAGAGGTAGGGATAGTAGTAGGGTTAGGATTAGGGTTAGGGTTTGTGTTGGTAGAATCGACGTTTAAGGTTAGGCTTACGGTCAGGATTGCTTTTTGAGTTAGAATCGAGTGCATTTAGGGTTAGGCTTAGTGTTGAGATTGACGATGTAGTGTTAGGGTTATAATCGAGCACATTAGGGTTAGAGTTATGGTTAGAATCCAGTGCATTTAGGGTTAGGATTAGGGATAGTGTTAGGTTTATGTTTAGGGTGAGGGTTAGAATCTAGTGCATTTAAGGATAGTGTTAGGGTTAGAGTTCGGTATAGGGTTAGCTTTTGTAGAATCGAGGGTTAGGCTTAGGGTTAGGCTTAGGGTGAGGGTTAGGGTTAGAATCAAGCACACCTTTAGTGTTAGAGTTAGGGTGAGGATTAGGGTTAAAGTGCTTTTAGGGCTAGTAGAAGGGATAGGGTTAGGATTAGGGTTAAGGTTTGTGTTGGTAGAATCGAGGTTTAGGCTTAGGCTTAGGGTCAGGAATGGCTTTTGGGTTAGAGTCGAGTGCATGTAGGGTTAGGGATAGTGTTGAAATTGACGATTTAGTGTTTGGGTTAGAATCGAGCACATTTAGGGTTAGAGTTTTGGTAAGAATTCGTTAGGGTTAGGGTTAGTGTAAGGGGTAGGCGTAGGGTTAGAGTGCATTTAGGGGTAGGGGTAGGGGTAGGGTTAGGATTAGGGTTAGGGTTTGTGTTGGTAGAATCGAGGTTTAGGCTTAGGCTTAGGGTCAGGAATGGCTTTTGGGTTAGAGTCGAGTGCATGTAGGGTTAGGGATAGTGTTGAAATTGACGATTTAGTGTTTGGGTTAGAATCGAGCACATTTAGGGTTAGAGTTTTGGTAAGAATTCGTTAGGGTTAGGGTTAGTGTAAGGGGTAGGCGTAGGGTTAGAGTGCATTTAGGGGTAGGGGTAGGGGTAGGGTTAGGATTAGGGTTAGGGTTTGTGTTGGTAGAATCGAAGTTTAGGGTTAGGCGTAGGGTGAGGATTGCCTTTTGGGATACAAATGAGTGCATTTAGAGTTAGGGTTAGTGTTGAGATTGACGATTTAGTGTTAGACTTAGAATCGAGCACATTAGGGTTAGAGTTATGGTTAGAATCCACTATATTTAAGCTTAGGGTTAGGGTTAGGGTTATTAGGGTCAGGATTAGAATCGAGAGCATTTCAGGATAGTGTTAAGGTGAGAGTTAGGTTTAGGGTTAGGTTTCGTAGAATTGAGCGTTAGGGTTATTGTTAGGGTTAAGGTTAGGGATAGAATCAAGCGCATTTTTAGTGTTAGGGGTTGGGTCAGGGTTAGGATTAGAGTGCATATAGAAGTAGGGATAGGAGGAGGGTTGGGATTAGGGTTAGGGTTTGTGTTGGTAGAATCGAGGTTTAGGGTTAGGCTTAGGGTCAGGATTGCTTTTTGGGTTAGAGTCGAGTGCATTTAGGGTTAGGCTTAGTGTTGAGATTGACGATTTAGTGTTAGTGTTACAAACGAGCACATTAGGGTTAGAATTATGGTTAGAATCCAGTGCATTTAGGGTTAGGATTAGGGATAAGGTTAGGTTTATGTTTAGGGTGAGGGTTAGAATCGAGTGCATGCAAGGATAGTGTTAGTGTTAGAGTTAGGTATAGGGTTAGCTTTCGTAGAATCGAGGTTCAGTGTTAGGGTGAGGGTTAGGGTTAGGATTAGGGTTAGAATCAGGAGCATTTTTAGCGTTAGGGTTGGGGTTAGGGTCAGGGTTTGAGTGCATTTAGGGGTAGGGGAGGAGTTGCTTTAAGATTAGGGTTAGGGTTTGTGTTGGTAGAATCTAGGTTTTGGGTTAGCCTTAGGGTCAGGAGAGGATTTTGTGCCATAATTCAGAGCATTTGGCCTTAGGGTTAGTGTTGAAATTGATGATTTAGTTATAGCGTTAGAATCAGGCACATTTAGGGATAGAGTTATGATTAGAATTCAGTGCATTTATTGTTAGGGATAGGGTTAGGGTTAGGTTTAGGGTCAGGGTTAGAATGGAGAGCATTAAGGATAGTGCTAGGGTTAGAGTTAGGTTTAGGGTTAGCTTTCGTAGAATCGAGGGTTAGGCTTAGGGTTAGGCTTAGGGTGAGGGTTAGGGTTAGAATCAAGCACAGTTTTAGTGTTAGCGTTAGGGTGAGGATTAGGGTTAAAGTGCTTTTAGGGCTAGTGGAAGGGATAGGGTTAGGATTAGGGTTAAGTTTTGTGTTGGTAGAATCGAGGTTTAGGTTTAGGCTTAGGGTCAGGATTGCATTTTGGATCAGAATCGAGTGTATTTAGACTTTGGGTTAGTGTTCAAATTGACGATTTAGTGTTAGGGTTTGAATCGAGCACATTTAGGGTTAGAGTTATGCTTAGAATTCAGTGCATTTAGGGTTAGCGTTAGGGTTAGGGTTAGGTTTAGGGTCAGGGTTAGAATCGAGAGCATTTAAGGATAGTGCTAGTGTTCCAGTTAGGTTTAGCATTCGCTTTTGTAGAATCGAGGGTTAGGCTTAAGGTTAGGCTTAGGGTTAGGGTTAGGGTTAGAATCAGGCACATTTTTAGTGGTCTGCTTTTCATCAGGGTATGGCTTAAAGTGCATTTAGGGGTAGGCGTAGGAGTAGGGTTAGGATTAGGGTTAAGGTTTGTGTTGGTAGAATCGAGGTTTAGGCTTAGGCTTAGGGTCCGGAATGGCTTTTGGGTTAGAGTCGAGTGCATTTAGGGTTAGGGATAGTGTTGAAATTGACGATTTAGTGTTTGGGTTGGAATCGAGCACATTTAGGGTTAGAGTTTTGGTTAGAATTCGTTAGGGTTACGGTTAGTGTAAGGGGTAGGGGTTTTGTTACAGTGCATTTAGGGGTAGGGGTAGGGGTAGGGGTAGGGTTAGGGTTAGGGTTTGTGTTGGTAGAATCGAAGTTAGTTTAGGGTTAGGCGTAGGGTGAGGATTGCCTTTTGGGTTACCACTGAGTGCATTTAGAGTTAGGGTTAGTGTTGAGAGTGACGATTTAGTGTTGGACTTAGAATCGAGCACATTAGGGTTAGAGTTATGGTTAGAATCCACTATATTTAAGCTTACGGTTAGGGTTAGTGTTATTAGGGTCAGGATTAGAATCGAGAGCATTTAAGGATAGTGTTAGGATGAGAGTTAGGTTTCGTAGAATTCAGGGTTAGGGTTAGGGTTAGGGTTAGGGATAGAATCAAGCGCATTTTTAGTGTTAGGGGTTGGGTCAGGGTTAGGGTTAGAGTTCATATAGAGGTAGGGATAGGAGGAGGGTTGGGATTAGGGTTAGGGTTTGTGTTGGTAGAATCGAGGTTTAGGGTTAGGCTTAGGGTCAGGATTGCTTTTTGGGTTTAGGCTTAGTGTTGAGATTGACGATTTAGTCTTAAGGTTATAATCGAGCACATTAGGGTTAGAGTTATGGTTAGAATCCAGTGCATTTAGGGTTAGGATTAGGGATAGGGTTAGGTTTATGTTTAGGGTGAGGGTTAGAATCGAGTGCATTCAAGGATAGTGTTAGTGTTAGAGTTAGGTATAGGGTTAGCTTTCGTAGAATCGAGGTTCAGTGTTAGGGTGAGGGTTAGGGTTAGGATTAGGGTTAGAATCAGGAGCATTTTTAGCGTTAGGGTTGGGGTTAGGGTCAGGGTTTGAGTGCATTTAGGGGTAGGGGAGGAGTTGGGTTAGGATTACGGTTAGGGTTTGTGTTGGTAGAATCTAGGTTTTGGGTTAGCCTTAGGGTCAGGAGAGGATTTTGTGCCATAATTCAGAGCATTTGGCCTTAGGGTTAGTGTTGAAATTGATGATTTAGTTATAGCGTTAGAATCAGGCACATTTAGGGATAGAGTTATGATTAGAATTCATTGCATTTATTGTTAGGGATAGGGTTAGGGTTAGGTTTAGGGTCAGGGTTAGAATGGAGAGCATTAAGGATAGTGCTAGGGTTAGAGTTAGGTTTAGGGTTAGCTTTCGTAGAATCGAGGGTTAGGCTTAGGGTTAGGCTTAGGGTGAGGGTTAGGGTTAGAATCAAGCACAGTTTTAGTGTTAGCGTTAGGGTGAGGATTAGGGTTAAAGTGCTTTTAGGGCTAGTGGAAGGGATAGGGTTAGGATTAGGGTTAAGTTTTGTGTTGGTAGAATCGAGGTTTAGGTTTAGGCTTAGGGTCAGGATTGCATTTCGGATCAGAATCGAGTGTATTTAGGCTTTGGGTTAGTGTTCAAATTGACGATTTAGTGTTAGGGTTTGAATCGAGCACATTTAGGGTTAGAGTTATGCTTAGAATTCAGTGCATTTAGGGTTAGCGTTAGGGTTGGGGTAGGTTGAGGGTCAGGGTTAACATCGAGAGCATTTAAGGATAGTGCTAGGGTTAGAGTTAGGTTTAGCGTTCGCTTTCGTAGAATCGAGGGTTAGGCTTAAGGTTAGGCTTAGGGTTAGGGTTAGGGTTAGAATCAGGCACATTTTTGTGGTCTGCTTTTCATCAGGGTATGGCTTAAAGTGCATTTAGGGGTAGGCGTAGGAGTAGGGTTAAGATTAGGGTTAAGGTTTGTGTTGGTAGAATCGAGGTTTAGGGTTAGGCTTAGGGTCAGAAATGGCTTTTGGGTTAGAGTCGAGTGCATTTAGGGTTAGGGATAGTGTTGAAATTGACGATTTAGTGTTTGGGTTAGAATCGAGCACATTTAGGGTTAGAGTTTTGGATAGAATTCCTTAGGGTTAGGGTTAGTGTAAGGGGTTGGGGTAGGGTTAGAGAGCATTTAGGGGTAGGGGTAGGGGTAGGGGTAGGGGTAGAGTTAGGGTTTGTGTTGGTAGAATCGAAGTTAGTTTAGGGTTAGGCGTAGGGTGAGGATTGCCTTTTGGGTTACAACTGAGTGTATTTAGAGTTAGGGTTAGTGTTGAGAGTGACGATTTAGTGTTAGACTTAGAATCGAGCACATTAGGGTTAGAGTTATGGTTAGAATCCATTATATATAAGCTGAGGCATAGGGTTAGGGTTATTAGGGTCTGGATTAGAATCGAGAGCATTTAAGGATAGTGTGAGGATGAGAGTTAGGTTTAGGGTTAGGTTTCGTAGAATTGAGGGTTAGGGTTAGGGTTAGGGTTAGGGATAGAATCAAGCGCATTTTTAGTGTTAGGGGTTGGGTCAGGGTTGGGGTTAGAGTGCATACAGAGGTAGGGATAGGAGGAGGGTTGGGATTAGGGGTAGGGTTTGTGTTGGTAGAATCGAGGTTTAGGGTTAGGCTTAGGGTCAGGAATGGCTTTTGGGTTAGAGTCGAGTGCATTTAGGGTTAGGGATAGTGTTGAAATTGACGATTTAGTGTTTGGGTTAGAATCGAGCACATTTAGGGTTAGAGTTTTGGTTAGAATTCGTTAGGGTTACGGTTAGTGTAAGGGGTAGGGGTAGGGTTAGAGTGCATTTAGGGGTAGGGGTAGGGGTAGGGTTAGGGATAGGGTTAGGGTTTGTGTTGGTAGAATCGAAGTTAGTTTAGGGTTAGGCGTAGGGTGAGGATTGCCTTTTGGGTTACAACTCAGTGCATTTAGAGTTAGGGTTAGTGTTGAGAGAGACGATTTAGTGTTAGACTTAGAATCGAGCACATTAGGGTTAGAGTTATGGTTAGAATCCACTATATTTAAGCTTAGGGTTAGGGTTAGGGTTATTAGGGTCAGGATTAGAATCGAGAGCATTTAAGGATAGTGTGAGGATGAGAGTTAGGTTTAGGGTTAGGTTTCGTAGAATTGAGGGTTAGGGTTAGGGTTAGGGATAGAATCAAGCGCATTTTTAGTGTTAGGGCTTGGGTCAGGGTTAGGGTTAGAGTGCATATAGAGGTAGGGATAGGAGGAGGGTTGGGATTAGGGTTAGGGTTTGTGTTGGTAGAATCGAGGTTTAGGGTTAGGCTTAGGGTCAGGATTGCTTTTTGGGTTAGATTCGAGTGCATTTAGGGTTAGGCTTAGTGTTGAGATTGACGATTTAGTGTTAGCGTTATAATCGAGCACATTAGGGTTAGAGTTATGGTTAGAATCCAGTGCATTTAGGGTTAGGATTAGGGATAGGGTTAGGTTTATGTTTAGGGTGAGGGTTAGAATCGAGTGCATTTAAGGATAGTGTTAGGGTTAGAGTTATGTATACGGTTAGCTTTCGTAGAATCGAGGGTCAGTGTTAGGGTGAGGGTGAGGGTTAGGATTAGGGTTAGAATCAGGAGCATTTTTAGCGTTAGGGTTGGGGTTAGGGTCAGGGTTTGAGTGCATTTAGGGGTAGGGGAGGAGTTGCTTTAAGATTAGGGTTAGGGTTTGTGTTGGTAGAATCGAGGTTTTGGGTTAGGTTTAGGGTCAGGAGAGCATTTTGGCTCATAATTCAGAGCATTTGGGCTTAGGGTTAGTTTTGAAATTGATGATTTAGTTATAGCGTTAGAATCAGGCACATTTAGGGATAGAGTTATGATTAGAATTCAGTGCATTTAGGGTTAGGGTTAGGGTTAGGGTTAGGGTTAGGTATAGGGTCCGGGTTAGAATGGAGAGCATTAAGGATAGTGCTAGGGTTAGAGTTAGGTTTAGGGTTAGCTTTCGTAGAATCGAGGGTTTGGCTTAGGGTTAGGCTTAGGGTGAGGGTTAGGGTTAGAATCAAGCACAGCTTTAGTGTTAGCGTTAGGGTGAGGATTAGGGTTAAAGTGCTTTTAGGGCTAGTGGAAGGGATAGGGTTAGGATTAGGGTTAAGGTTTGTGTTGGTAGAATCGAGGTTTAGGCTTAGGCTTAGGGTCAGGATTGAATTTTGGATCTGAATCGAGAGTATTTAGGCTTTGGGTTAGTGTTCAAATTGACGATTTAGTGTTAGGGTTTGAATCGAGCACATTTAGGGTTAGAGTTATGCTTAGAATTCAGTGCATTTAGGGTTAGCGTTAGGGTTAGGGTTAGGTTTAGGGTCAGGGTTAGAATCGAGAGCATTTAAGGATAGTGCTAGTGTTCCAGTTAGGTTTAGCATTCGCTTTCGTAGAATCGAGGGTTAGGCTTAAGGTTAGGCTTAGGGTTAGGGTTAGGGTTAGAATCAGGCACATTTTTAGTGGTCTGCTTTTCATCAGGGTATGGCTTAAAGTGCATTTAGGGGTAGGCGTAGGAGTAGGGTTAGGATTAGGGTTAAGGTTTGTGTTGGTAGAATCGAGGTTTAGGCTTAGGCTTAGGGTCTGGAATGGCTTTTGGGTTAGAGTCGAGTGCATTTAGGGTTAGGGATAGTGTTGAAATTGACGATTTAGTGTTTGGGTTGGAATCGAGCACATTTAGGGTTAGAGTTTTGGTTAGAATTCGTTAGGGTTACGGTTAGTGTAAGGGGTAGGGGTTTTGTTACAGTGCATTTAGGGGTAGGGGTAGGGGTAGGGGTAGGGTTAGGGTTAGGGTTTGTGTTGGTAGAATCGAAGTTAGTTTAGGGTTAGGCGTAGGGTGAGGATTGCCTTTTGGGTTACCACTGAGTGCATTTAGAGTTAGGGTTAGTGTTGAGAGTGACGATTTAGTGTTGGACTTAGAATCGAGCACATTAGGGTTAGAGTTATGGTTAGAATCCACTATATTTAAGCTTACGGTTAGGGTTAGTGTTATTAGGGTCAGGATTAGAATCGAGAGCATTTAAGGATAGTGTTAGGATGAGAGTTAGGTTTCGTAGAATTCAGGGTTAGGGTTAGGGTTAGGGTTAGGGATAGAATCAAGCGCATTTTTAGTGTTAGGGGTTGGGTCAGGGTTAGGGTTAGAGTTCATATAGAGGTAGGGATAGGAGGAGGGTTGGGATTAGGGTTAGGGTTTGTGTTGGTAGAATCGAGGTTTAGGGTTAGGCTTAGGGTCAGGATTGCTTTTTGGGTTAGATTCGAGTGCATTTAGGGTTAGGCTTAGTGTTGAGATTGACGATTTAGTCTTAAGGTTATAATCGAGCACATTAGGGTTAGAGTTATGGTTAGAATCCAGTGCATTTAGGGTTAGGATTAGGGATAAGGTTAGGTTTATGTTTAGGGTGAGGGTTAGAATCGAGTGCATGCAAGGATAGTGTTAGTGTTAGAGTTAGGTATAGGGTTAGCTTTCGTAGAATCGAGGTTCAGTGTTAGGGTGAGGGTTAGGGTTAGGATTAGGGTTAGAATCAGGAGCATTTTTAGCGTTAGGGTTGGGGTTAGGGTCAGGGTTTGAGTGCATTTAGGGGTAGGGGAGGAGTTGCTTTAAGATTAGGGTTAGGGTTTGTGTTGGTAGAATCTAGGTTTTGGGTTAGCCTTAGGGTCAGGAGAGGATTTTGTGCCATAATTCAGAGCATTTGGCCTTAGGGTTAGTGTTGAAATTGATGATTTAGTTATAGCGTTAGAATCAGGCACATTTAGGGATAGAGTTATGATTAGAATTCAGTGCATTTATTGTTAGGGATAGGGTTAGGGTTAGGTTTAGGGTCAGGGTTAGAATGGAGAGCATTAAGGATAGTGCTAGGGTTAGAGTTAGGTTTAGGGTTAGCTTTCGTAGAATCGAGGGTTAGGCTTAGGGTTAGGCTTAGGGTGAGGGTTAGGGTTAGAATCAAGCACAGTTTTAGTGTTAGCGTTAGGGTGAGGATTAGGGTTAAAGTGCTTTTAGGGCTAGTGGAAGGGATAGGGTTAGGATTAGGGTTAAGTTTTGTGTTGGTAGAATCGAGGTTTAGGTTTAGGCTTAGGGTCAGGATTGCATTTTGGATCAGAATCGAGTGTATTTAGGCTTTGGGTTAGTGTTCAAATTGACGATTTAGTGTTAGGGTTTGAATCGAGCACATTTAGGGTTAGAGTTATGCTTAGAATTCAGTGCATTTAGGGTTAGCGTTAGGGTTAGGGTTAGGTTTAGGGTCAGGGTTAGAATCGAGAGCATTTAAGGATAGTGCTAGTGTTCCAGTTAGGTTTAGCATTCGCTTTTGTAGAATCGAGGGTTAGGCTTAAGGTTAGGCTTAGGGTTAGGGTTAGGGTTAGAATCAGGCACATTTTTAGTGGTCTGCTTTTCATCAGGGTATGGCTTAAAGTGCATTTAGGGGTAGGCGTAGGAGTAGGGTTAGGATTAGGGTTAAGGTTTGTGTTGGTAGAATCGAGGTTTAGGCTTAGGCTTAGGGTCCGGAATGGCTTTTGGGTTAGAGTCGAGTGCATTTAGGGTTAGGGATAGTGTTGAAATTGACGATTTAGTGTTTGGGTTGGAATCGAGCACATTTAGGGTTAGAGTTTTGGTTAGAATTCGTTAGGGTTACGGTTAGTGTAAGGGGTAGGGGTTTTGTTACAGTGCATTTAGGGGTAGGGGTAGGGGTAGGGGTAGGGTTAGGGTTAGGGTTTGTGTTGGTAGAATCGAAGTTAGTTTAGGGTTAGGCGTAGGGTGAGGATTGCCTTTTGGGTTACCACTGAGTGCATTTAGAGTTAGGGTTAGTGTTGAGAGTGACGATTTAGTGTTGGACTTAGAATCGAGCACATTAGGGTTAGAGTTATGGTTAGAATCCACTATATTTAAGCTTACGGTTAGGGTTAGTGTTATTAGGGTCAGGATTAGAATCGAGAGCATTTAAGGATAGTGTTAGGATGAGAGTTAGGTTTCGTAGAATTCAGGGTTAGGGTTAGGGTTAGGGTTAGGGATAGAATCAAGCGCATTTTTAGTGTTAGGGGTTGGGTCAGGGTTAGGGTTAGAGTTCATATAGAGGTAGGGATAGGAGGAGGGTTGGGATTAGGGTTAGGGTTTGTGTTGGTAGAATCGAGGTTTAGGGTTAGGCTTAGGGTCAGGATTGCTTTTTGGGTTTAGGCTTAGTGTTGAGATTGACGATTTAGTCTTAAGGTTATAATCGAGCACATTAGGGTTAGAGTTATGGTTAGAATCCAGTGCATTTAGGGTTAGGATTAGGGATAGGGTTAGGTTTATGTTTAGGGTGAGGGTTAGAATCGAGTGCATTCAAGGATAGTGTTAGTGTTAGAGTTAGGTATAGGGTTAGCTTTCGTAGAATCGAGGTTCAGTGTTAGGGTGAGGGTTAGGGTTAGGATTAGGGTTAGAATCAGGAGCATTTTTAGCGTTAGGGTTGGGGTTAGGGTCAGGGTTTGAGTGCATTTAGGGGTAGGGGAGGAGTTGGGTTAGGATTACGGTTAGGGTTTGTGTTGGTAGAATCTAGGTTTTGGGTTAGCCTTAGGGTCAGGAGAGGATTTTGTGCCATAATTCAGAGCATTTGGCCTTAGGGTTAGTGTTGAAATTGATGATTTAGTTATAGCGTTAGAATCAGGCACATTTAGGGATAGAGTTATGATTAGAATTCATTGCATTTATTGTTAGGGATAGGGTTAGGGTTAGGTTTAGGGTCAGGGTTAGAATGGAGAGCATTAAGGATAGTGCTAGGGTTAGAGTTAGGTTTAGGGTTAGCTTTCGTAGAATCGAGGGTTAGGCTTAGGGTTAGGCTTAGGGTGAGGGTTAGGGTTAGAATCAAGCACAGTTTTAGTGTTAGCGTTAGGGTGAGGATTAGGGTTAAAGTGCTTTTAGGGCTAGTGGAAGGGATAGGGTTAGGATTAGGGTTAAGTTTTGTGTTGGTAGAATCGAGGTTTAGGTTTAGGCTTAGGGTCAGGATTGCATTTTGGATCAGAATCGAGTGTATTTAGGCTTTGGGTTAGTGTTCAAATTGACGATTTAGTGTTAGGGTTTGAATCGAGCACATTTAGGGTTAGAGTTATGCTTAGAATTCAGTGCATTTAGGGTTAGCGTTAGGGTTGGGGTAGGTTGAGGGTCAGGGTTAACATCGAGAGCATTTAAGGATAGTGCTAGGGTTAGAGTTAGGTTTAGCGTTCGCTTTCGTAGAATCGAGGGTTAGGCTTAAGGTTAGGCTTAGGGTTAGGGTTAGGGTTAGAATCAGGCACATTTTTGTGGTCTGCTTTTCATCAGGGTATGGCTTAAAGTGCATTTAGGGGTAGGCGTAGGAGTAGGGTTAGGATTAGGGTTAAGGTTTGTGTTGGTAGAATCGAGGTTTAGGGTTAGGCTTAGGGTCAGAAATGGCTTTTGGGTTAGAGTCGAGTGCATTTAGGGTTAGGGATAGTGTTGAAATTGACGATTTAGTGTTTGGGTTAGAATCGAGCACATTTAGGGTTAGAGTTTTGGATAGAATTCCTTAGGGTTAGGGTTAGTGTAAGGGGTTGGGGTAGGGTTAGAGAGCATTTAGGGGTAGGGGTAGGGGTAGGGGTAGGGGTAGAGTTAGGGTTTGTGTTGGTAGAATCGAAGTTAGTTTAGGGTTAGGCGTAGGGTGAGGATTGCCTTTTGGGTTACAACTGAGTGTATTTAGAGTTAGGGTTAGTGTTGAGAGTGACGATTTAGTGTTAGACTTAGAATCGAGCACATTAGGGTTAGAGTTATGGTTAGAATCCATTATATATAAGCTGAGGCATAGGGTTAGGGTTATTAGGGTCTGGATTAGAATCGAGAGCATTTAAGGATAGTGTGAGGATGAGAGTTAGGTTTAGGGTTAGGTTTCGTAGAATTGAGGGTTAGGGTTAGGGTTAGGGTTAGGGATAGAATCAAGCGCATTTTTAGTGTTAGGGGTTGGGTCAGGGTTGGGGTTAGAGTGCATACAGAGGTAGGGATAGGAGGAGGGTTGGGATTAGGGGTAGGGTTTGTGTTGGTAGAATCGAGGTTTAGGGTTAGGCTTAGGGTCAGGAATGGCTTTTGGGTTAGAGTCGAGTGCATTTAGGGTTAGGGATAGTGTTGAAATTGACGATTTAGTGTTTGGGTTAGAATCGAGCACATTTAGGGTTAGAGTTTTGGTTAGAATTCGTTAGGGTTACGGTTAGTGTAAGGGGTAGGGGTAGGGTTAGAGTGCATTTAGGGGTAGGGGTAGGGGTAGGGTTAGGGATAGGGTTAGGGTTTGTGTTGGTAGAATCGAAGTTAGTTTAGGGTTAGGCGTAGGGTGAGGATTGCCTTTTGGGTTACAACTCAGTGCATTTAGAGTTAGGGTTAGTGTTGAGAGAGACGATTTAGTGTTAGACTTAGAATCGAGCACATTAGGGTTAGAGTTATGGTTAGAATCCACTATATTTAAGCTTAGGGTTAGGGTTAGGGTTATTAGGGTCAGGATTAGAATCGAGAGCATTTAAGGATAGTGTGAGGATGAGAGTTAGGTTTAGGGTTAGGTTTCGTAGAATTGAGGGTTAGGGTTAGGGTTAGGGATAGAATCAAGCGCATTTTTAGTGTTAGGGCTTGGGTCAGGGTTAGGGTTAGAGTGCATATAGAGGTAGGGATAGGAGGAGGGTTGGGATTAGGGTTAGGGTTTGTGTTGGTAGAATCGAGGTTTAGGGTTAGGCTTAGGGTCAGGATTGCTTTTTGGGTTAGATTCGAGTGCATTTAGGGTTAGGCTTAGTGTTGAGATTGACGATTTAGTGTTAGGGTTATAATCGAGCACATTAGGGTTAGAGTTATGGTTAGAATCCAGTGCATTTAGGGTTAGGATTAGGGATAGGGTTAGGTTTATGTTTAGGGTGAGGGTTAGAATCGAGTGCATTTAAGGATAGTGTTAGGGTTAGAATTATGTATACGGTTAGCTTTAGTAGAATCGAGGGTCAGTGTTAGGGTGAGGGTTAGGGTTAGGATTAGGGTTAGAATCAGGAGCATTTTTAGCTTTAGGGTTGGGGTTAGGGTGAGGGTTTGAGTGCATTTAGGGGTAGGGGAGGAGTTGCTTTAAGATTAGGGTTAGGGTTTGTGTTGGTAGAATCGAGGTTTTGGGTTAGGCTTAGGGTCAGGAATGGCTTTTGGGTTAGAGTCGAGTGCATTTAGGGTTAGGGATAGTGTTGAAATTGACGATTTAGTGTTTGGGTTGGAATCGAGCACATTTAGGGTTAGAGTTTTGGTTAGAATTCGTTAGGCTTACGGTTAGTGTAAGGGGTAGGGGTTTTGTTACAGTGCATTTAGGGGTAGGGGTAGGGGTAGGGTTAGGATTAGGGTTAAGGTTTGTGTTGGTAGAATCGAGGTTTAGGTTTAGGCTTAGGGTCAGGATTGCATTTTGGATCAGAATCGAGTGTATTTAGGCTTTGGGTTAGTGTTAAAATTGACGATTTAGTGTTAGGGTTTGAATCGAGCACATTTAGGGTTAGAGTTATGCTTAGAATTCAGTGCATTTAGGGTTAGCGTTAGGGTTGGGGTAGGTTGAGGGTCAGGGTTAACATCGAGAGCATTTAAGGATAGTGCTAGGGTTAGAGTTAGGTTTAGCGTTCGCTTTCGTAGAATCGAGGGTTAGGCTTAAGGTTAGGCTTAGGGTTAGGGTTAGGGTTAGAATCAGGCACATTTTTGTGGTCTGCTTTTCATCAGGGTATGGCTTAAAGTGCATTTAGGGGTAGGCGTAGGAGTAGGGTTAGGATTAGGGTTAAGGTTTGTGTTGGTAGAATCGAGGTTTAGGGTTAGGCTTAGGGTCAGGAATGGCTTTTGGGTTAGAGTCGAGTGCATTTAGGGTTAGGGATAGTGTTGAAATTGACGATTTAGTGTTTGGGTTAGAATCGAGCACATTTAGGGTTAGAGTTTTGGATAGAATTCCTTAGGGTTAGGGTTAGTGTAAGGGGTTGGGGTAGGGTTAGAGAGCATTTAGGGGTAGGGGTAGGGGTAGGGGTAGGGGTAGAGTTAGGGTTTGTGTTGGTAGAATCGAAGTTAGTTTAGGGTTAGGCGTAGGGTGAGGATTGCCTTTTGGGTTACAACTGAGTGTATTTAGAGTTAGGGTTAGTGTTGAGAGTGACGATTTAGTGTTAGACTTAGAATCGAGCACATTAGGGTTAGAGTTATGGTTAGAATCCATTATATATAAGCTGAGGGATAGGGTTAGGGTTATTAGGGTCAGGATTAGAATCGAGAGCATTTAAGGATAGTGTGAGGATGAGAGTTAGGTTTAGGGTTAGGTTTCGTAGAATTGAGGGTTAGGGTTAGGGTTAGGGTTAGGGATAGAATCAAGCGCATTTTTAGTGTTAGGGGTTGGGTCAGGGTTGGGGTTAGAGTGCATACAGAGGTAAGGATAGGAGGAGGGTTGGGATTAGGGGTAGGGTTTGTGTTGGTAGAATCGAGGTTTAGGGTTAGGCTTAGGGTCAGGAATGGCTTTTGGGTTAGAGTCGAGTGCATTTAGGGTTAGGGATAGTGTTGAAATTGACGATTTAGTGTTTGGGTTAGAATCGAGCACATTTAGGGTTAGAGTTTTGGTTAGAATTCGTTAGGGTTACGGTTAGTGTAAGGGGTAGGGGTAGGGTTAGAGTGCATTTAGGGGTAGGGGTAGGGGTAGGGTTAGGGTTAGGGTTAGGGTTTGTGTTGGTAGAATCGAGGTTTAGGCTTAGGCTTAGGGTCCGGAATGGCTTTTGGGTTAGAGTCGAGTGCATTTAGGGTTAGGGATAGTGTTGAAATTGACGATTTAGTGTTTGGGTTGGAATCGAGCACATTTAGGGTTAGAGTTTTGGTTAGAATTCGTTAGGGTTACGGTTAGTGTAAGGGGTAGGGGTTTTGTTACAGTGCATTTAGGAGAAGGGGTAGGGGTAGGGGTAGGGTTACGGTTAGGGTTTGTGTTGGTAGAATCGAAGTTAGTTTAGGGTTAGGCGTAGGGTGAGGATTGCCTTTTGGGTTACAACTGAGTGCATTTAGAGTTAGGGTTAGTGTTGAGAGTGACGATTTAGTGTTGGACTTAGAATCGAGCACATTAGGGTTAGAGTTATGGTTAGAATCCACTATATTTAAGCTTACGGTTAGGGTTAGTGTTATTCGGGTCAGGATTAGAATCGAGAGCATTTAAGGATAGTGTTAGGATGAGAGTTAGGTTTCGTAGAATTCAGGGTTAGGGTTAGGGTTAGGGTTAGGGATAGATTCAAGCGCATTTTTAGTGTTAGGGGTTGGGTCAGGGTTAGGGTTAGAGTGCATATAGAGGTAGGGATAGGAGGAGGGTTGGGATTAGGGTTAGGGTTTGTGTTGGTAGAATCGAGGTTTAGGGTTAGGCTTAGGGTCAGGATTGCTTTTTGGGTTAGAGTCGAATGCATTTAGCCTTAGGCTTAGTGTTGAGATTGACGATTTAGTCTTAAGGTTATAATCGAGCACATTAGGGTTAGAGTTATGGTTAGAATCCAGTGCATTTAGGGTTAGGATTAGGGATAGGGTTAGGTTTATGTTTAGGGTGAGGGTTAGAATCGAGTGCATTCAAGGATAGTGTTAGTGTTAGAGTTAGGTATAGGGTTAGCTTTCGTAGAATCGAGGTTCAGTGTTAGGGTGAGGGTTAGGGTTAGGATTAGGGTTAGAATCAGGAGCATTTTTAGCGTTAGGGTTGGGGTTAGGGTCAGGGTTTGAGTGCATTTAGGGGTAGGGGAGGAGTTGGGTTAGGATTACGGTTAGGGTTTGTGTTGGTAGAATCTAGGTTTTGGGTTAGCCTTAGGGTCAGGAGAGGATTTTGTGCCATAATTCAGAGCATTTGGCCTTAGGGTTAGTGTTGAAATTGATGATTTAGTTATAGCGTTAGAATCAGGCACATTTAGGGATAGAGTTATGGTTAGAATTCAGTGCATTTATTGTTAGGGATAGGGTTAGGGTTAGGTTTAGGGTCAGGGTTAGAATCGAGAGCATTAAGGATAGTGCTAGGGTTAGAGTTAGGTTTAGGGTTAGCTTTCGTAGAATCGAGGGTTAGGCTTAGGGTTAGGCTTAGGGTGAGGGTTAGGGTTAGAATCAAGCACAGTTTTAGTGTTAGCGTTTGGGTGAGGATTAGGGTTAAAGTGCTTTTAGGGCTAATGGAAGGGATAGGGTTAGGATTAGGGTTAAGTTTTGTGTTGGTAGAATCGAGGTTTAGGTTTAGGCTTAGGGTCAGGATTGCATTTTGGATCAGAATCGAGTGTATTTAGGCTTTGGGTTAGTGTTCAAATTGACGATTTAGTGTTAGGGTTTGAATCGAGCACATTTAGGGTTAGAGTTATGCTTAGAATTCAGTGCATTTAGGGTTAGCGTTATGGTTGGGGTAGGTTGAGGGTCTGGGTTAACATCGAGAGCATTTAAGGATAGTGCTAGGGTTAGTGTTAGGTTTAGCGTTCGCTTTCGTAGAATCGAGGGTTAGGTTTAAGGTTAGACTTAGGGTTAGGGTTAGGGTTAGAATCAAGCACAGCTTTAGTGTTAGCGTTAGGGTGAGGATTAGGGTTAAAGTGCTTTTAGGGCTAGCGGATGGGATAGGGTTAGGATTAGGGTTAAGGTCTGTGTTGGTAGAATCGAGGTTTAGGGTTAGGCTTAGGGTCAGGATTGCTTTTTGGGTTAGATTCTAGTACATTTAGGGGTAGGCTTAGTGTTGAGATTGACGATTTAGTGTTAGGGTTATAATCGAGCACATTAGGGTTAGAGCTACGGTTAGAATCCAGTGCATTTAGGGTTAGGATTAGGGATAGGGTTAGGTTTATGTTTAGGGTGAGGGTTAGAATCCAGTGCATTTAAGGATAGTGTTAGGGTTAGAGTTAGGTATAGGGTTAGCTTTCGTAGAATCGAGGGTTAGGCTTAGGGTTAGGATTAGGGTGAGGGTTAGGGTTAGAATCAAGCACACCTTTAGTGTTAGCGTTAGGGTGAGGATTAGGGTTAAAGTGCTTTTAGGACGAGAGGAAGGGTTAGGGTTAGGATTCGGGTTAAGGTTTGTGTTGGTAGAATCGAGGTTTAGGTTTAGGCTTAGGGTCAGGATTGCATTTTGGATCAGAATCGAGTGTATTAAGGCTTTGGGTTATTGTTCAATTTGACGATTTAGTGTTAGGTCTTGAATCGAGCACATTTAGGGTTAGAGTTTTGCTTAGAATTCAGTGCATTTAGGGTTAGGGTTAGGGTTAGGGTTAGGTTGAGGGTCAGGGTTAAAATCGAGAGCATTTAAGGATAGTGCTAGGGTTAGAGTTAGGTTTAGCGTTCGCTTTCGTAGAATCGAGGGTTAGGTTTAAGGTTAGACTTAGGGTTAGGGTTAGGGTTAGAATCAGGCACATTTTTAGTGGTCTGCTTTTCATCAGGGTATGGCTTAGAGTGCATTTAGGGGTAGGCGTAGGAGTAGGGTTAGGATTAGGGTTAAGGTTTGTGTTGGTAGAATCAAGGTTTAGGGTTAGGCTTAGGGTCAGGAATGGCTTTTGGGTTAGAGTCGAGTGCATGTAGGGTTAGGGATAGTGTTGAAATTGACGATTTAGTGTTTGGGTTAGAATCGAGCACATTTAGGGTTAGAGTTTTGGTTAGAATTCGTTAGGGTTAGGGTTAGTGTAAGGGGTAGGGGTAGGGTTAGAGTTCATTTAGGGGTAGGGGTAGGGGTAGGGTTAGGATTAGGGTTAGGGTTTGTGTTGGTAGAATCGAAGTTTAGGGTTAGGCGTAGGGTGAGAATTGCCTTTTGGGTTACAACTGAGTGCATTTAGAGTTAGGGTTAGTGTTGAGATTGACGATTTAGTGTTAGACTTAGAATCGAGCACATTAGGGTTAGAGTGCTGGTTAGCATCCACTATATTTAAGCTTAGGGTTAGGGTTAGGGTTATTAGGGTCAGGATTAGAATCGAGAGCATTTCAGGATAGTGTTAGGGTGAGAGTTAGGTTTAGGGTTAAGTTTCGTAGATTTGAGGGTTAGGGTTATTGTTAGGGTTAGGGTTAGGGATAGAATCAAGCGCATTTTTAGTGATAGGGGTTGGGTCAGTGTTAGGGTTAGAGTGCATATAGAGGTAGGGATAATAGTAGGGTTAGGATTAGGGTTAGGGTTTGTGTTGGTAGAATCGACGTTTAAGGTTAGGCTTAGGGTCAGGATTGCTTTTTGCGTTAGAGTCGAGTGCATTTAGGGTTAGGCTTAGTGTTGAGATTGACGATTTAGTGTTAGTGTTATAATCGAGCACATTAGGGTTAGAGTTATGGTTAGAAGCCAGTGCATTTAGGGTTAAGATTAGGGATAGGGTTAGGTTTATGTGTAGGGTGAGGGTTAGAATCGAGTGCATTTAAGGATAGTGTTAGGGGTAGAGTTATGTATAGGGTTAGCTTTCGTAGAATCAAGGGATAGGGTTAGGGTTAGGGTCAGGATTGCCTTTTAGGTTAGAATCGAGGGCATTTACGGTTAGGCTTAGTGTTGAGATCGACTATTTAGTGTTAGGGTTATAACCGAGCACATTAGGGTGAGAGTTATGGTTAGAATCCAGTGCATTTAGGCTTAGGATTAGGGATAGGGTTAGGTTTATGTTTAGGGTGAGGGTTAGAATCGAGTGCATTTAAGGATAGTGTTAGGGTTAGAGTTAGGTATAGGGTTAGCTTTCGTAGAATCGAGGTTCAGTGCTAGGGTGAGGGTTAGGGTTAGGATTAGGGTTAGAATCAGGAGCATTTTTAGCGTTAGGGTTGGGGTTAGGGTCAGGGTTTGAGTGCATTTAGGGGTAGGGAAGGAGTTGGGTTAGGATTAGGGTTAGGGTTTGTCTTGGTAGAATCGAGGTTTTGGGTTAGGCTTAGGGTCAGGAGAGCATTTTGGGTCATAATTCAGAGCATTTCGGCTTAGGGTTAGTGTTGAAATTGATGATTTAGTTATAGCGTTAGAATCAGGCACATTTAGGGATGGAGTTATGATTAGAATTCAGTGCAGTTAGGGTTAGGGTTAGGGTTAGGGTTAGGTTTAGGGTCAGGGTTAGAATCGAGAGCATTAAGGATAGTGCTAGGGGTAGAGTTAGGTTTAGGGTTAGCTTTCGTAGAATCGAGGGTTAGGCTTAGGGTTAGGCTTAGGGTGAGGGTTAGGGTTAGAATCAAGCACAGTTTTAGTGTTAGCGTTAGGGTGAGGATTAGGGTTAAAGTGCTTTTAGGGCTAGTGGAAGGGATAGGATTAGGATTAGGGTTAAGGTTTGTGTTGGTAGAATAGAGGTTTCGGTTTAGGCTAAGGGTCAGGATTGCATTTTGGATCAGAATCGAGTGTATTTAGGCATTGGGTTAGTGTTCAAATTGACGATTTAGTGTTAGGGTTTGAATCGAGCACATTTAGGGTTAGAGTTATGCTTAGAATTCAGTGCATTTAGGGTTAGCGTTAGGTTTAGGGTTAGGTTGAGGGTCAGGGTTAAAATCGAGAGCATTTAAGGATAGTGCTAGGGTTAGAGTTAGGTTTAGCGTTCGCTTTCGTAGACTCGAGGGTTAGGCTTAAGGTTAGGCTTAGGGTTAGGGTTAGGGTTAGAATCAGGCACATTTTTAGTGGTCTGCTTTTCATCAGGGTATGGCTTAAAGTGCATTTAGGGGTAGGCGTAGGAGTAGGGTTAGGATTAGGGTTAAGGTTTGTGTTGGTAGAATCGAGGTTTAGGCTTAGGCTTAGGGTCCGGAATGGCTTTTGGGTTAGAGTCGAGTGCATTTAGGGTTAGGGATAGTGTTGAAATTGACGATTTAGTGTTTGGGTTGGAATCGAGCACATTTAGGGTTAGAGTTTTGGTTAGAATTCGTTAGGGTTACGGTTAGTGTAAGGGGTAGGGGTTTTGTTACAGTGCATTTAGGGGTAGGGGTAGGGGTAGGGGTAGGGTTAGGGTTAGGGTTTGTGTTGGTAGAATCGAAGTTAGTTTAGGGTTAGGCGTAGGGTGAGGATTGCCTTTTGGGTTACCACTGAGTGCATTTAGAGTTAGGGTTAGTGTTGAGAGTGACGATTTAGTGTTGGACTTAGAATCGAGCACATTAGGGTTAGAGTTATGGTTAGAATCCACTATATTTAAGCTTACGGTTAGGGTTAGTGTTATTAGGG
This sequence comes from Notamacropus eugenii, assembly GCF_028372415.1. Taxonomy (NCBI): domain Eukaryota; kingdom Metazoa; phylum Chordata; class Mammalia; order Diprotodontia; family Macropodidae; genus Notamacropus; species Notamacropus eugenii. Next base: position 308,078,100 of record NC_092875.1, on the reverse strand, counting down.
TCAGGATTAGAATCGAGAGCATTTAAGGATAGTGTTAGGATGAGAGTTAGGTTTCGTAGAATTCAGGGTTAGGGTTAGGGTTAGGGTTAGGGATAGAATCAAGCGCATTTTTAGTGTTAGGGGTTGGGTCAGGGTTAGGGTTAGAGTTCATATAGAGGTAGGGATAGGAGGAGGGTTGGGATTAGGGTTAGGGTTTGTGTTGGTAGAATCGAGGTTTAGGGTTAGGCTTAGGGTCAGGATTGCTTTTTGGGTTTAGGCTTAGTGTTGAGATTGACGATTTAGTCTTAAGGTTATAATCGAGCACATTAGGGTTAGAGTTATGGTTAGAATCCAGTGCATTTAGGGTTAGGATTAGGGATAGGGTTAGGTTTATGTTTAGGGTGAGGGTTAGAATCGAGTGCATTCAAGGATAGTGTTAGTGTTAGAGTTAGGTATAGGGTTAGCTTTCGTAGAATCGAGGTTCAGTGTTAGGGTGAGGGTTAGGGTTAGGATTAGGGTTAGAATCAGGAGCATTTTTAGCGTTAGGGTTGGGGTTAGGGTCAGGGTTTGAGTGCATTTAGGGGTAGGGGAGGAGTTGGGTTAGGATTACGGTTAGGGTTTGTGTTGGTAGAATCTAGGTTTTGGGTTAGCCTTAGGGTCAGGAGAGGATTTTGTGCCATAATTCAGAGCATTTGGCCTTAGGGTTAGTGTTGAAATTGATGATTTAGTTATAGCGTTAGAATCAGGCACATTTAGGGATAGAGTTATGATTAGAATTCATTGCATTTATTGTTAGGGATAGGGTTAGGGTTAGGTTTAGGGTCAGGGTTAGAATGGAGAGCATTAAGGATAGTGCTAGGGTTAGAGTTAGGTTTAGGGTTAGCTTTCGTAGAATCGAGGGTTAGGCTTAGGGTTAGGCTTAGGGTGAGGGTTAGGGTTAGAATCAAGCACAGTTTTAGTGTTAGCGTTAGGGTGAGGATTAGGGTTAAAGTGCTTTTAGGGCTAGTGGAAGGGATAGGGTTAGGATTAGGGTTAAGTTTTGTGTTGGTAGAATCGAGGTTTAGGTTTAGGCTTAGGGTCAGGATTGCATTTTGGATCAGAATCGAGTGTATTTAGGCTTTGGGTTAGTGTTCAAATTGACGATTTAGTGTTAGGGTTTGAATCGAGCACATTTAGGGTTAGAGTTATGCTTAGAATTCAGTGCATTTAGGGTTAGCGTTAGGGTTGGGGTAGGTTGAGGGTCAGGGTTAACATCGAGAGCATTTAAGGATAGTGCTAGGGTTAGAGTTAGGTTTAGCGTTCGCTTTCGTAGAATCGAGGGTTAGGCTTAAGGTTAGGCTTAGGGTTAGGGTTAGGGTTAGAATCAGGCACATTTTTGTGGTCTGCTTTTCATCAGGGTATGGCTTAAAGTGCATTTAGGGGTAGGCGTAGGAGTAGGGTTAAGATTAGGGTTAAGGTTTGTGTTGGTAGAATCGAGGTTTAGGGTTAGGCTTAGGGTCAGAAATGGCTTTTGGGTTAGAGTCGAGTGCATTTAGGGTTAGGGATAGTGTTGAAATTGACGATTTAGTGTTTGGGTTAGAATCGAGCACATTTAGGGTTAGAGTTTTGGATAGAATTCCTTAGGGTTAGGGTTAGTGTAAGGGGTTGGGGTAGGGTTAGAGAGCATTTAGGGGTAGGGGTAGGGGTAGGGGTAGGGGTAGAGTTAGGGTTTGTGTTGGTAGAATCGAAGTTAGTTTAGGGTTAGGCGTAGGGTGAGGATTGCCTTTTGGGTTACAACTGAGTGTATTTAGAGTTAGGGTTAGTGTTGAGAGTGACGATTTAGTGTTAGACTTAGAATCGAGCACATTAGGGTTAGAGTTATGGTTAGAATCCATTATATATAAGCTGAGGCATAGGGTTAGGGTTATTAGGGTCTGGATTAGAATCGAGAGCATTTAAGGATAGTGTGAGGATGAGAGTTAGGTTTAGGGTTAGGTTTCGTAGAATTGAGGGTTAGGGTTAGGGTTAGGGTTAGGGATAGAATCAAGCGCATTTTTAGTGTTAGGGGTTGGGTCAGGGTTGGGGTTAGAGTGCATACAGAGGTAGGGATAGGAGGAGGGTTGGGATTAGGGGTAGGGTTTGTGTTGGTAGAATCGAGGTTTAGGGTTAGGCTTAGGGTCAGGAATGGCTTTTGGGTTAGAGTCGAGTGCATTTAGGGTTAGGGATAGTGTTGAAATTGACGATTTAGTGTTTGGGTTAGAATCGAGCACATTTAGGGTTAGAGTTTTGGTTAGAATTCGTTAGGGTTACGGTTAGTGTAAGGGGTAGGGGTAGGGTTAGAGTGCATTTAGGGGTAGGGGTAGGGGTAGGGTTAGGGATAGGGTTAGGGTTTGTGTTGGTAGAATCGAAGTTAGTTTAGGGTTAGGCGTAGGGTGAGGATTGCCTTTTGGGTTACAACTCAGTGCATTTAGAGTTAGGGTTAGTGTTGAGAGAGACGATTTAGTGTTAGACTTAGAATCGAGCACATTAGGGTTAGAGTTATGGTTAGAATCCACTATATTTAAGCTTAGGGTTAGGGTTAGGGTTATTAGGGTCAGGATTAGAATCGAGAGCATTTAAGGATAGTGTGAGGATGAGAGTTAGGTTTAGGGTTAGGTTTCGTAGAATTGAGGGTTAGGGTTAGGGTTAGGGATAGAATCAAGCGCATTTTTAGTGTTAGGGCTTGGGTCAGGGTTAGGGTTAGAGTGCATATAGAGGTAGGGATAGGAGGAGGGTTGGGATTAGGGTTAGGGTTTGTGTTGGTAGAATCGAGGTTTAGGGTTAGGCTTAGGGTCAGGATTGCTTTTTGGGTTAGATTCGAGTGCATTTAGGGTTAGGCTTAGTGTTGAGATTGACGATTTAGTGTTAGCGTTATAATCGAGCACATTAGGGTTAGAGTTATGGTTAGAATCCAGTGCATTTAGGGTTAGGATTAGGGATAGGGTTAGGTTTATGTTTAGGGTGAGGGTTAGAATCGAGTGCATTTAAGGATAGTGTTAGGGTTAGAGTTATGTATACGGTTAGCTTTCGTAGAATCGAGGGTCAGTGTTAGGGTGAGGGTGAGGGTTAGGATTAGGGTTAGAATCAGGAGCATTTTTAGCGTTAGGGTTGGGGTTAGGGTCAGGGTTTGAGTGCATTTAGGGGTAGGGGAGGAGTTGCTTTAAGATTAGGGTTAGGGTTTGTGTTGGTAGAATCGAGGTTTTGGGTTAGGTTTAGGGTCAGGAGAGCATTTTGGCTCATAATTCAGAGCATTTGGGCTTAGGGTTAGTTTTGAAATTGATGATTTAGTTATAGCGTTAGAATCAGGCACATTTAGGGATAGAGTTATGATTAGAATTCAGTGCATTTAGGGTTAGGGTTAGGGTTAGGGTTAGGGTTAGGTATAGGGTCCGGGTTAGAATGGAGAGCATTAAGGATAGTGCTAGGGTTAGAGTTAGGTTTAGGGTTAGCTTTCGTAGAATCGAGGGTTTGGCTTAGGGTTAGGCTTAGGGTGAGGGTTAGGGTTAGAATCAAGCACAGCTTTAGTGTTAGCGTTAGGGTGAGGATTAGGGTTAAAGTGCTTTTAGGGCTAGTGGAAGGGATAGGGTTAGGATTAGGGTTAAGGTTTGTGTTGGTAGAATCGAGGTTTAGGCTTAGGCTTAGGGTCAGGATTGAATTTTGGATCTGAATCGAGAGTATTTAGGCTTTGGGTTAGTGTTCAAATTGACGATTTAGTGTTAGGGTTTGAATCGAGCACATTTAGGGTTAGAGTTATGCTTAGAATTCAGTGCATTTAGGGTTAGCGTTAGGGTTAGGGTTAGGTTTAGGGTCAGGGTTAGAATCGAGAGCATTTAAGGATAGTGCTAGTGTTCCAGTTAGGTTTAGCATTCGCTTTCGTAGAATCGAGGGTTAGGCTTAAGGTTAGGCTTAGGGTTAGGGTTAGGGTTAGAATCAGGCACATTTTTAGTGGTCTGCTTTTCATCAGGGTATGGCTTAAAGTGCATTTAGGGGTAGGCGTAGGAGTAGGGTTAGGATTAGGGTTAAGGTTTGTGTTGGTAGAATCGAGGTTTAGGCTTAGGCTTAGGGTCTGGAATGGCTTTTGGGTTAGAGTCGAGTGCATTTAGGGTTAGGGATAGTGTTGAAATTGACGATTTAGTGTTTGGGTTGGAATCGAGCACATTTAGGGTTAGAGTTTTGGTTAGAATTCGTTAGGGTTACGGTTAGTGTAAGGGGTAGGGGTTTTGTTACAGTGCATTTAGGGGTAGGGGTAGGGGTAGGGGTAGGGTTAGGGTTAGGGTTTGTGTTGGTAGAATCGAAGTTAGTTTAGGGTTAGGCGTAGGGTGAGGATTGCCTTTTGGGTTACCACTGAGTGCATTTAGAGTTAGGGTTAGTGTTGAGAGTGACGATTTAGTGTTGGACTTAGAATCGAGCACATTAGGGTTAGAGTTATGGTTAGAATCCACTATATTTAAGCTTACGGTTAGGGTTAGTGTTATTAGGGTCAGGATTAGAATCGAGAGCATTTAAGGATAGTGTTAGGATGAGAGTTAGGTTTCGTAGAATTCAGGGTTAGGGTTAGGGTTAGGGTTAGGGATAGAATCAAGCGCATTTTTAGTGTTAGGGGTTGGGTCAGGGTTAGGGTTAGAGTTCATATAGAGGTAGGGATAGGAGGAGGGTTGGGATTAGGGTTAGGGTTTGTGTTGGTAGAATCGAGGTTTAGGGTTAGGCTTAGGGTCAGGATTGCTTTTTGGGTTAGATTCGAGTGCATTTAGGGTTAGGCTTAGTGTTGAGATTGACGATTTAGTCTTAAGGTTATAATCGAGCACATTAGGGTTAGAGTTATGGTTAGAATCCAGTGCATTTAGGGTTAGGATTAGGGATAAGGTTAGGTTTATGTTTAGGGTGAGGGTTAGAATCGAGTGCATGCAAGGATAGTGTTAGTGTTAGAGTTAGGTATAGGGTTAGCTTTCGTAGAATCGAGGTTCAGTGTTAGGGTGAGGGTTAGGGTTAGGATTAGGGTTAGAATCAGGAGCATTTTTAGCGTTAGGGTTGGGGTTAGGGTCAGGGTTTGAGTGCATTTAGGGGTAGGGGAGGAGTTGCTTTAAGATTAGGGTTAGGGTTTGTGTTGGTAGAATCTAGGTTTTGGGTTAGCCTTAGGGTCAGGAGAGGATTTTGTGCCATAATTCAGAGCATTTGGCCTTAGGGTTAGTGTTGAAATTGATGATTTAGTTATAGCGTTAGAATCAGGCACATTTAGGGATAGAGTTATGATTAGAATTCAGTGCATTTATTGTTAGGGATAGGGTTAGGGTTAGGTTTAGGGTCAGGGTTAGAATGGAGAGCATTAAGGATAGTGCTAGGGTTAGAGTTAGGTTTAGGGTTAGCTTTCGTAGAATCGAGGGTTAGGCTTAGGGTTAGGCTTAGGGTGAGGGTTAGGGTTAGAATCAAGCACAGTTTTAGTGTTAGCGTTAGGGTGAGGATTAGGGTTAAAGTGCTTTTAGGGCTAGTGGAAGGGATAGGGTTAGGATTAGGGTTAAGTTTTGTGTTGGTAGAATCGAGGTTTAGGTTTAGGCTTAGGGTCAGGATTGCATTTTGGATCAGAATCGAGTGTATTTAGGCTTTGGGTTAGTGTTCAAATTGACGATTTAGTGTTAGGGTTTGAATCGAGCACATTTAGGGTTAGAGTTATGCTTAGAATTCAGTGCATTTAGGGTTAGCGTTAGGGTTAGGGTTAGGTTTAGGGTCAGGGTTAGAATCGAGAGCATTTAAGGATAGTGCTAGTGTTCCAGTTAGGTTTAGCATTCGCTTTTGTAGAATCGAGGGTTAGGCTTAAGGTTAGGCTTAGGGTTAGGGTTAGGGTTAGAATCAGGCACATTTTTAGTGGTCTGCTTTTCATCAGGGTATGGCTTAAAGTGCATTTAGGGGTAGGCGTAGGAGTAGGGTTAGGATTAGGGTTAAGGTTTGTGTTGGTAGAATCGAGGTTTAGGCTTAGGCTTAGGGTCCGGAATGGCTTTTGGGTTAGAGTCGAGTGCATTTAGGGTTAGGGATAGTGTTGAAATTGACGATTTAGTGTTTGGGTTGGAATCGAGCACATTTAGGGTTAGAGTTTTGGTTAGAATTCGTTAGGGTTACGGTTAGTGTAAGGGGTAGGGGTTTTGTTACAGTGCATTTAGGGGTAGGGGTAGGGGTAGGGGTAGGGTTAGGGTTAGGGTTTGTGTTGGTAGAATCGAAGTTAGTTTAGGGTTAGGCGTAGGGTGAGGATTGCCTTTTGGGTTACCACTGAGTGCATTTAGAGTTAGGGTTAGTGTTGAGAGTGACGATTTAGTGTTGGACTTAGAATCGAGCACATTAGGGTTAGAGTTATGGTTAGAATCCACTATATTTAAGCTTACGGTTAGGGTTAGTGTTATTAGGGTCAGGATTAGAATCGAGAGCATTTAAGGATAGTGTTAGGATGAGAGTTAGGTTTCGTAGAATTCAGGGTTAGGGTTAGGGTTAGGGTTAGGGATAGAATCAAGCGCATTTTTAGTGTTAGGGGTTGGGTCAGGGTTAGGGTTAGAGTTCATATAGAGGTAGGGATAGGAGGAGGGTTGGGATTAGGGTTAGGGTTTGTGTTGGTAGAATCGAGGTTTAGGGTTAGGCTTAGGGTCAGGATTGCTTTTTGGGTTTAGGCTTAGTGTTGAGATTGACGATTTAGTCTTAAGGTTATAATCGAGCACATTAGGGTTAGAGTTATGGTTAGAATCCAGTGCATTTAGGGTTAGGATTAGGGATAGGGTTAGGTTTATGTTTAGGGTGAGGGTTAGAATCGAGTGCATTCAAGGATAGTGTTAGTGTTAGAGTTAGGTATAGGGTTAGCTTTCGTAGAATCGAGGTTCAGTGTTAGGGTGAGGGTTAGGGTTAGGATTAGGGTTAGAATCAGGAGCATTTTTAGCGTTAGGGTTGGGGTTAGGGTCAGGGTTTGAGTGCATTTAGGGGTAGGGGAGGAGTTGGGTTAGGATTACGGTTAGGGTTTGTGTTGGTAGAATCTAGGTTTTGGGTTAGCCTTAGGGTCAGGAGAGGATTTTGTGCCATAATTCAGAGCATTTGGCCTTAGGGTTAGTGTTGAAATTGATGATTTAGTTATAGCGTTAGAATCAGGCACATTTAGGGATAGAGTTATGATTAGAATTCATTGCATTTATTGTTAGGGATAGGGTTAGGGTTAGGTTTAGGGTCAGGGTTAGAATGGAGAGCATTAAGGATAGTGCTAGGGTTAGAGTTAGGTTTAGGGTTAGCTTTCGTAGAATCGAGGGTTAGGCTTAGGGTTAGGCTTAGGGTGAGGGTTAGGGTTAGAATCAAGCACAGTTTTAGTGTTAGCGTTAGGGTGAGGATTAGGGTTAAAGTGCTTTTAGGGCTAGTGGAAGGGATAGGGTTAGGATTAGGGTTAAGTTTTGTGTTGGTAGAATCGAGGTTTAGGTTTAGGCTTAGGGTCAGGATTGCATTTTGGATCAGAATCGAGTGTATTTAGGCTTTGGGTTAGTGTTCAAATTGACGATTTAGTGTTAGGGTTTGAATCGAGCACATTTAGGGTTAGAGTTATGCTTAGAATTCAGTGCATTTAGGGTTAGCGTTAGGGTTGGGGTAGGTTGAGGGTCAGGGTTAACATCGAGAGCATTTAAGGATAGTGCTAGGGTTAGAGTTAGGTTTAGCGTTCGCTTTCGTAGAATCGAGGGTTAGGCTTAAGGTTAGGCTTAGGGTTAGGGTTAGGGTTAGAATCAGGCACATTTTTGTGGTCTGCTTTTCATCAGGGTATGGCTTAAAGTGCATTTAGGGGTAGGCGTAGGAGTAGGGTTAGGATTAGGGTTAAGGTTTGTGTTGGTAGAATCGAGGTTTAGGGTTAGGCTTAGGGTCAGAAATGGCTTTTGGGTTAGAGTCGAGTGCATTTAGGGTTAGGGATAGTGTTGAAATTGACGATTTAGTGTTTGGGTTAGAATCGAGCACATTTAGGGTTAGAGTTTTGGATAGAATTCCTTAGGGTTAGGGTTAGTGTAAGGGGTTGGGGTAGGGTTAGAGAGCATTTAGGGGTAGGGGTAGGGGTAGGGGTAGGGGTAGAGTTAGGGTTTGTGTTGGTAGAATCGAAGTTAGTTTAGGGTTAGGCGTAGGGTGAGGATTGCCTTTTGGGTTACAACTGAGTGTATTTAGAGTTAGGGTTAGTGTTGAGAGTGACGATTTAGTGTTAGACTTAGAATCGAGCACATTAGGGTTAGAGTTATGGTTAGAATCCATTATATATAAGCTGAGGCATAGGGTTAGGGTTATTAGGGTCTGGATTAGAATCGAGAGCATTTAAGGATAGTGTGAGGATGAGAGTTAGGTTTAGGGTTAGGTTTCGTAGAATTGAGGGTTAGGGTTAGGGTTAGGGTTAGGGATAGAATCAAGCGCATTTTTAGTGTTAGGGGTTGGGTCAGGGTTGGGGTTAGAGTGCATACAGAGGTAGGGATAGGAGGAGGGTTGGGATTAGGGGTAGGGTTTGTGTTGGTAGAATCGAGGTTTAGGGTTAGGCTTAGGGTCAGGAATGGCTTTTGGGTTAGAGTCGAGTGCATTTAGGGTTAGGGATAGTGTTGAAATTGACGATTTAGTGTTTGGGTTAGAATCGAGCACATTTAGGGTTAGAGTTTTGGTTAGAATTCGTTAGGGTTACGGTTAGTGTAAGGGGTAGGGGTAGGGTTAGAGTGCATTTAGGGGTAGGGGTAGGGGTAGGGTTAGGGATAGGGTTAGGGTTTGTGTTGGTAGAATCGAAGTTAGTTTAGGGTTAGGCGTAGGGTGAGGATTGCCTTTTGGGTTACAACTCAGTGCATTTAGAGTTAGGGTTAGTGTTGAGAGAGACGATTTAGTGTTAGACTTAGAATCGAGCACATTAGGGTTAGAGTTATGGTTAGAATCCACTATATTTAAGCTTAGGGTTAGGGTTAGGGTTATTAGGGTCAGGATTAGAATCGAGAGCATTTAAGGATAGTGTGAGGATGAGAGTTAGGTTTAGGGTTAGGTTTCGTAGAATTGAGGGTTAGGGTTAGGGTTAGGGATAGAATCAAGCGCATTTTTAGTGTTAGGGCTTGGGTCAGGGTTAGGGTTAGAGTGCATATAGAGGTAGGGATAGGAGGAGGGTTGGGATTAGGGTTAGGGTTTGTGTTGGTAGAATCGAGGTTTAGGGTTAGGCTTAGGGTCAGGATTGCTTTTTGGGTTAGATTCGAGTGCATTTAGGGTTAGGCTTAGTGTTGAGATTGACGATTTAGTGTTAGGGTTATAATCGAGCACATTAGGGTTAGAGTTATGGTTAGAATCCAGTGCATTTAGGGTTAGGATTAGGGATAGGGTTAGGTTTATGTTTAGGGTGAGGGTTAGAATCGAGTGCATTTAAGGATAGTGTTAGGGTTAGAATTATGTATACGGTTAGCTTTAGTAGAATCGAGGGTCAGTGTTAGGGTGAGGGTTAGGGTTAGGATTAGGGTTAGAATCAGGAGCATTTTTAGCTTTAGGGTTGGGGTTAGGGTGAGGGTTTGAGTGCATTTAGGGGTAGGGGAGGAGTTGCTTTAAGATTAGGGTTAGGGTTTGTGTTGGTAGAATCGAGGTTTTGGGTTAGGCTTAGGGTCAGGAATGGCTTTTGGGTTAGAGTCGAGTGCATTTAGGGTTAGGGATAGTGTTGAAATTGACGATTTAGTGTTTGGGTTGGAATCGAGCACATTTAGGGTTAGAGTTTTGGTTAGAATTCGTTAGGCTTACGGTTAGTGTAAGGGGTAGGGGTTTTGTTACAGTGCATTTAGGGGTAGGGGTAGGGGTAGGGTTAGGATTAGGGTTAAGGTTTGTGTTGGTAGAATCGAGGTTTAGGTTTAGGCTTAGGGTCAGGATTGCATTTTGGATCAGAATCGAGTGTATTTAGGCTTTGGGTTAGTGTTCAAATTGACGATTTAGTGTTAGGGTTTGAATCGAGCACATTTAGGGTTAGAGTTATGCTTAGAATTCAGTGCATTTAGGGTTAGCGTTAGGGTTGGGGTAGGTTGAGGGTCAGGGTTAACATCGAGAGCATTTAAGGATAGTGCTAGGGTTAGAGTTAGGTTTAGCGTTCGCTTTCGTAGAATCGAGGGTTAGGCTTAAGGTTAGGCTTAGGGTTAGGGTTAGGGTTAGAATCAGGCACATTTTTGTGGTCTGCTTTTCATCAGGGTATGGCTTAAAGTGCATTTAGGGGTAGGCGTAGGAGTAGGGTTAGGATTAGGGTTAAGGTTTGTGTTGGTAGAATCGAGGTTTAGGGTTAGGCTTAGGGTCAGGAATGGCTTTTGGGTTAGAGTCGAGTGCATTTAGGGTTAGGGATAGTGTTGAAATTGACGATTTAGTGTTTGGGTTAGAATCGAGCACATTTAGGGTTAGAGTTTTGGATAGAATTCCTTAGGGTTAGGGTTAGTGTAAGGGGTTGGGGTAGGGTTAGAGAGCATTTAGGGGTAGGGGTAGGGGTAGGGGTAGGGGTAGAGTTAGGGTTTGTGTTGGTAGAATCGAAGTTAGTTTAGGGTTAGGCGTAGGGTGAGGATTGCCTTTTGGGTTACAACTGAGTGTATTTAGAGTTAGGGTTAGTGTTGAGAGTGACGATTTAGTGTTAGACTTAGAATCGAGCACATTAGGGTTAGAGTTATGGTTAGAATCCATTATATATAAGCTGAGGGATAGGGTTAGGGTTATTAGGGTCAGGATTAGAATCGAGAGCATTTAAGGATAGTGTGAGGATGAGAGTTAGGTTTAGGGTTAGGTTTCGTAGAATTGAGGGTTAGGGTTAGGGTTAGGGTTAGGGATAGAATCAAGCGCATTTTTAGTGTTAGGGGTTGGGTCAGGGTTGGGGTTAGAGTGCATACAGAGGTAAGGATAGGAGGAGGGTTGGGATTAGGGGTAGGGTTTGTGTTGGTAGAATCGAGGTTTAGGGTTAGGCTTAGGGTCAGGAATGGCTTTTGGGTTAGAGTCGAGTGCATTTAGGGTTAGGGATAGTGTTGAAATTGACGATTTAGTGTTTGGGTTAGAATCGAGCACATTTAGGGTTAGAGTTTTGGTTAGAATTCGTTAGGGTTACGGTTAGTGTAAGGGGTAGGGGTAGGGTTAGAGTGCATTTAGGGGTAGGGGTAGGGGTAGGGTTAGGGTTAGGGTTAGGGTTTGTGTTGGTAGAATCGAGGTTTAGGCTTAGGCTTAGGGTCCGGAATGGCTTTTGGGTTAGAGTCGAGTGCATTTAGGGTTAGGGATAGTGTTGAAATTGACGATTTAGTGTTTGGGTTGGAATCGAGCACATTTAGGGTTAGAGTTTTGGTTAGAATTCGTTAGGGTTACGGTTAGTGTAAGGGGTAGGGGTTTTGTTACAGTGCATTTAGGAGAAGGGGTAGGGGTAGGGGTAGGGTTACGGTTAGGGTTTGTGTTGGTAGAATCGAAGTTAGTTTAGGGTTAGGCGTAGGGTGAGGATTGCCTTTTGGGTTACAACTGAGTGCATTTAGAGTTAGGGTTAGTGTTGAGAGTGACGATTTAGTGTTGGACTTAGAATCGAGCACATTAGGGTTAGAGTTATGGTTAGAATCCACTATATTTAAGCTTACGGTTAGGGTTAGTGTTATTCGGGTCAGGATTAGAATCGAGAGCATTTAAGGATAGTGTTAGGATGAGAGTTAGGTTTCGTAGAATTCAGGGTTAGGGTTAGGGTTAGGGTTAGGGATAGATTCAAGCGCATTTTTAGTGTTAGGGGTTGGGTCAGGGTTAGGGTTAGAGTGCATATAGAGGTAGGGATAGGAGGAGGGTTGGGATTAGGGTTAGGGTTTGTGTTGGTAGAATCGAGGTTTAGGGTTAGGCTTAGGGTCAGGATTGCTTTTTGGGTTAGAGTCGAATGCATTTAGCCTTAGGCTTAGTGTTGAGATTGACGATTTAGTCTTAAGGTTATAATCGAGCACATTAGGGTTAGAGTTATGGTTAGAATCCAGTGCATTTAGGGTTAGGATTAGGGATAGGGTTAGGTTTATGTTTAGGGTGAGGGTTAGAATCGAGTGCATTCAAGGATAGTGTTAGTGTTAGAGTTAGGTATAGGGTTAGCTTTCGTAGAATCGAGGTTCAGTGTTAGGGTGAGGGTTAGGGTTAGGATTAGGGTTAGAATCAGGAGCATTTTTAGCGTTAGGGTTGGGGTTAGGGTCAGGGTTTGAGTGCATTTAGGGGTAGGGGAGGAGTTGGGTTAGGATTACGGTTAGGGTTTGTGTTGGTAGAATCTAGGTTTTGGGTTAGCCTTAGGGTCAGGAGAGGATTTTGTGCCATAATTCAGAGCATTTGGCCTTAGGGTTAGTGTTGAAATTGATGATTTAGTTATAGCGTTAGAATCAGGCACATTTAGGGATAGAGTTATGGTTAGAATTCAGTGCATTTATTGTTAGGGATAGGGTTAGGGTTAGGTTTAGGGTCAGGGTTAGAATGGAGAGCATTAAGGATAGTGCTAGGGTTAGAGTTAGGTTTAGGGTTAGCTTTCGTAGAATCGAGGGTTAGGCTTAGGGTTAGGCTTAGGGTGAGGGTTAGGGTTAGAATCAAGCACAGTTTTAGTGTTAGCGTTTGGGTGAGGATTAGGGTTAAAGTGCTTTTAGGGCTAATGGAAGGGATAGGGTTAGGATTAGGGTTAAGTTTTGTGTTGGTAGAATCGAGGTTTAGGTTTAGGCTTAGGGTCAGGATTGCATTTTGGATCAGAATCGAGTGTATTTAGGCTTTGGGTTAGTGTTCAAATTGACGATTTAGTGTTAGGGTTTGAATCGAGCACATTTAGGGTTAGAGTTATGCTTAGAATTCAGTGCATTTAGGGTTAGCGTTATGGTTGGGGTAGGTTGAGGGTCTGGGTTAACATCGAGAGCATTTAAGGATAGTGCTAGGGTTAGTGTTAGGTTTAGCGTTCGCTTTCGTAGAATCGAGGGTTAGGTTTAAGGTTAGACTTAGGGTTAGGGTTAGGGTTAGAATCAAGCACAGCTTTAGTGTTAGCGTTAGGGTGAGGATTAGGGTTAAAGTGCTTTTAGGGCTAGCGGATGGGATAGGGTTAGGATTAGGGTTAAGGTCTGTGTTGGTAGAATCGAGGTTTAGGGTTAGGCTTAGGGTCAGGATTGCTTTTTGGGTTAGATTCTAGTACATTTAGGGGTAGGCTTAGTGTTGAGATTGACGATTTAGTGTTAGGGTTATAATCGAGCACATTAGGGTTAGAGCTACGGTTAGAATCCAGTGCATTTAGGGTTAGGATTAGGGATAGGGTTAGGTTTATGTTTTAGGGTGAGGGTTAGAATCCAGTGCATTTAAGGATAGTGTTAGGGTTAGAGTTAGGTATAGGGTTAGCTTTCGTAGAATCGATGGGTAGGCTTAGGGTTAGGATTAGGGTGAGGTGTTAGGGTTAGAATCAAGCACACCTTTAGTGTTAGCGTTAGGGTGAGGATTAGGTGTTAAAGTGCTTTTAGGACGAGAGGAAGGGTTAGGGTTAGGATTCGGGTTGTTTGTGTTGGTAGAATCGAGGTTTAGGTTTAGGCTTAGGGTCAGGATTGCATTTTGGATCAGAATCGAGTGTATTAAGGCTTTGGGTTATTGTTCAATTTGACGATTTAGTGTTAGGTCTTGAATCGAGCACATTTAGGGTTAGAGTTTTCCTTAGAATTCAGTGCATTTAGGGTTAGGGTTAGGGTTAGGGTTAGGTTGAGGGTCAGGGTTAAAATCGAGAGCATTTAAGGATAGTGCTAGGGTTAGAGTTAGGTTTAGCGTTCGCTTTCGTAGAATCGAGGGTTAGGTTTAAGGTTAGACTTAGGGTTAGGGTTAGGGTTAGAATCAGGCACATTTTTAGTGGTCTGCTTTTCATCAGGGTATGGCTTAGAGTGCATTTAGGGGTAGGCGTAGGAGTAGGGTTAGGATTAGGGTTAAGGTTTGTGTTGGTAGAATCAAGGTTTAGGGTTAGGCTTAGGGTCAGGAATGGCTTTTGGGTTAGAGTCGAGTGCATGTAGGGTTAGGGATAGTGTTGAAATTGACGATTTAGTGTTTGGGTTAGAATCGAGCACATTTAGGGTTAGAGTTTTGGTTAGAATTCGTTAGGGTTAGGGTTAGTGTAAGGGGTAGGGGTAGGGTTAGAGTTCATTTAGGGGTAGGGGTAGGGGTAGGGTTAGGATTAGGGTTAGGGTTTGTGTTGGTAGAATCGAAGTTTAGGGTTAGGCGTAGGGTGAGAATTGCCTTTTGGGTTACAACTGAGTGCATTTAGAGTTAGGGTTAGTGTTGAGATTGACGATTTAGTGTTAGACTTAGAATCGAGCACATTAGGGTTAGAGTGCTGGTTAGCATCCACTATATTTAAGCTTAGGGTTAGGGTTAGGGTTATTAGGGTCAGGATTAGAATCGAGAGCATTTCAGGATAGTGTTAGGGTGAGAGTTAGGTTTAGGGTTAAGTTTCGTAGATTTGAGGGTTAGGGTTATTGTTAGGGTTAGGGTTAGGGATAGAATCAAGCGCATTTTTAGTGATAGGGGTTGGGTCAGTGTTAGGGTTAGAGTGCATATAGAGGTAGGGATAATAGTAGGGTTAGGATTAGGGTTAGGGTTTGTGTTGGTAGAATCGACGTTTAAGGTTAGGCTTAGGGTCAGGATTGCTTTTTGCGTTAGAGTCGAGTGCATTTAGGGTTAGGCTTAGTGTTGAGATTGACGATTTAGTGTTAGTGTTATAATCGAGCACATTAGGGTTAGAGTTATGGTTAGAAGCCAGTGCATTTAGGGTTAAGATTAGGGATAGGGTTAGGTTTATGTGTAGGGTGAGGGTTAGAATCGAGTGCATTTAAGGATAGTGTTAGGGGTAGAGTTATGTATAGGGTTAGCTTTCGTAGAATCAAGGGATAGGGTTAGGGTTAGGGTCAGGATTGCCTTTTAGGTTAGAATCGAGGGCATTTACGGTTAGGCTTAGTGTTGAGATCGACTATTTAGTGTTAGGGTTATAACCGAGCACATTAGGGTGAGAGTTATGGTTAGAATCCAGTGCATTTAGGCTTAGGATTAGGGATAGGGTTAGGTTTATGTTTAGGGTGAGGGTTAGAATCGAGTGCATTTAAGGATAGTGTTAGGGTTAGAGTTAGGTATAGGGTTAGCTTTCGTAGAATCGAGGTTCAGTGCTAGGGTGAGGGTTAGGGTTAGGATTAGGGTTAGAATCAGGAGCATTTTTAGCGTTAGGGTTGGGGTTAGGGTCAGGGTTTGAGTGCATTTAGGGGTAGGGAAGGAGTTGGGTTAGGATTAGGGTTAGGGTTTGTCTTGGTAGAATCGAGGTTTTGGGTTAGGCTTAGGGTCAGGAGAGCATTTTGGGTCATAATTCAGAGCATTTCGGCTTAGGGTTAGTGTTGAAATTGATGATTTAGTTATAGCGTTAGAATCAGGCACATTTAGGGATGGAGTTATGATTAGAATTCAGTGCAGTTAGGGTTAGGGTTAGGGTTAGGGTTAGGTTTAGGGTCAGGGTTAGAATCGAGAGCATTAAGGATAGTGCTAGGGGTAGAGTTAGGTTTAGGGTTAGCTTTCGTAGAATCGAGGGTTAGGCTTAGGGTTAGGCTTAGGGTGAGGGTTAGGGTTAGAATCAAGCACAGTTTTAGTGTTAGCGTTAGGGTGAGGATTAGGGTTAAAGTGCTTTTAGGGCTAGTGGAAGGGATAGGATTAGGATTAGGGTTAAGGTTTGTGTTGGTAGAATAGAGGTTTCGGTTTAGGCTAAGGGTCAGGATTGCATTTTGGATCAGAATCGAGTGTATTTAGGCATTGGGTTAGTGTTCAAATTGACGATTTAGTGTTAGGGTTTGAATCGAGCACATTTAGGGTTAGAGTTATGCTTAGAATTCAGTGCATTTAGGGTTAGCGTTAGGTTTAGGGTTAGGTTGAGGGTCAGGGTTAAAATCGAGAGCATTTAAGGATAGTGCTAGGGTTAGAGTTAGGTTTAGCGTTCGCTTTCGTAGACTCGAGGGTTAGGCTTAAGGTTAGGCTTAGGGTTAGGGTTAGGGTTAGAATCAGGCACATTTTTAGTGGTCTGGTTTTCATCAGGGTATGGCTTAGAGTGCATTTAGTGTTAGGCGTAGGAGTAGGGTTAGGATTAGGGTTAAGGTTTGTGTTGGTTGAATCGAGGTTTAGGGTAGGCTTAGGGTCAGGAATGGCTTTTGGTTAGAGTCGAGCGCATGTAGGGTTAGGAATAGTGTTGAAATTGACGATTTAATGTTTGGGTTAGAATCGAGCACATTTAGGGTTAGAGTTTTACTTAGAATTCGTTAGGGTTAGGGTTAGTGTAAGGGGTAGGGGTAGGGTTAGAGTGCATTAAGGGGTAGGGGTAGGGGTAGGGTTAGGATTAGGGTTAGGGTTTGTGTTGGTAGAATCGAAGTTTAGGGTTAGGCGTAGGGTGAGGATTGCCTTTTGGGTTACAACTGAGTGCATTTAGAGTTAGGGTTAGTGTTGAGATTGACGATTTAGTGTTAGACTTAGAATCGAGCACATTAGGGTTAGAGTGCTGGTTAGCATCCACTATATTTAAGCTTAGGGTTAAGGTTAGGGTTATTAGGGTCAGGATTAGAATCGAGAGCATTTCAGGATAGTGTTAGGGTGAGAGTTAGGTTTAGGGTTAGGTTTCGTAGAATTGAGGGTTAGGATTATTGTTAGGGTTAGGGTTAGGGATAGAATCAAGCGCATTTTTAGTGTTAGGGGTTGGGTCAGTGTTAGGGTTAGAGTGCATATAGAGGTAGGGATAATAGTAGGGTTAGGATTAGGGTTAGGGTTTGTGTTGGTAGAATCGACGTTTAAGGTTAGGCTTAGGGTCAGGATTGCTTTTTGCGTTAGAGTCGAGTGCATTTAGTGTTAGGCTTAGTGTTGAGATTGACGATTTAGTGTTAGTGTTATAATCGAGCACATTAGGGTTAGAGTTATGGTTGGAATCCAGTGCATTTAGTGTTAAGATTAGGGATAGGGTTAGGTTTATGTGTAGGGTGAGGGTTAGAATCGAGTGCATTTAAGGATAGTGTTAGGGGTAGAGTTATGTATAGGGTTAGCTTTCGTAGAATCAAGGGTTAGGGTTAGGGTTAGGGTCAGGATTGCCTTTTAGGTTAGAATCGAGGGCATTTACCGTTAGGCTTAGTGTTGAGATTGACGATTTAGTGTTAGGGTTATAACCGAGCACATTAGGGTGAGAGTTATGGTTAGAATCCAGTGCATTTAGGCTTAGGATTAGGGATAGGGTTAGATTTATGTTTAGGGTGAGGGTTAGAATCGAGTGCATTTAAGGATAGTGTTAGGGTTAGAGTTAGGTATAGGGTTAGCTTTCGTAGAATCCAGGTTCAGTGTTAGGGTGAGGGTTAGCGTTAGGATTAGGGTTAGAATCAGGAGCATTTTTAGCGTTAGGGTTGGGGTTAGGGTCAGGGTTTGAGTGCATTTAGGGGTAGGGAAGGAGTTTGGTTAGGATTAGGGTTAGTGTTTGTGTTGGTAGAATCGAGGTTTTGGGTTAGGCTTAGGGTCAGGAGAGCATTTTGGGTCATAATTCAGAGCATTTGGGCTTAGGGTTAGTGTTGAAATTGATGATTTAGTTATAGCGTTAGAATCTGGCACATTTAGGGATAGAGTTATGATTAGAATTCAGTGCATTTAGGGTTAGGGTTAGGGTTAGGGTTAGGTTTAGGGTCAGGGTTAGAATCGAGAGCATTAAGGATAGTGCTAGGGTTAGAGTTAGGTTTAGGGTTAGCTTTCGTAGAATCGAGGGTTAGTCTTAGGGTTAGGCTTAGGGTGAGGGTTAGGGTTAGAATCAAGCACAGTTTTAGTGTTAGCGTTAGGGTGAGGATTAGGGTTAAAGTGCTTTTAGGGCTAGTGGAAGGGATAGGATTAGGATTAGGATTAAGGTTTGTGTTGGTAGAATCGAGGTTTAGCTTTAGGCTTAGGGTCAGGGTTGCATTTTGGATCAGAATCGAGTGTATTTAGGCTTTGGGTTAGTGTTCAAATTGCCGATTTAGTGTTAGGGTTTGAATCGAGCACATTTAGGGTTAGAGTTATGCTTAGAATTCAGTGCATTTAGGGTTAGCGTTAGGGTTAGGGTTAGGTTGAGGGTCAGAGTTAAAATCGAGAGCATTTAAGGATAGTGCTAGGGTTAGAGTTAGGTTTAGCGTTCGCTTTCGTAGAATCGAGGGTTAGTCTTAAGTTTAGGCTTAGGTTTAGGGTTAGGGTTAGAATCAGGCACATTTTTAGTGGTCTGCTTTTCATCAGGGTATGGCTTAGAGTGCATTTAGGGGTAGGCGTAGGAGTAGGGTTAGGATTAGGGTTAAGGTTTGTGTTGGTAGAATCGAGGTTTAGGGTTAGGCTTAGGGTCAGGAATGGCATTTGAGTTAGAGTCGAGTGCATGTAGGTTTAGGAATAGTGTTGAAATTGACGATTTAGTGTTTGGGTTAGAATCGAGCACATTTAGGGTTAAAGTTTTGGTTAGAATTCGTTAGGGTTAGGGTTAGTGTAAGGGGTAGGGGTACGGTTAGAGTGCATTTAGGGGTAGGGGTAGGGGTAGGGTTAGGATTAGGGTTAGGGTTTGTGTTGGTAGAATCGAAGTTTAGGGTTAGGCGTAGGGTGAGTATTGCCTTTTGGGTTACAACTGAGTGCATTTAGAGTTAGGGTTAGTGTTGAGATTGACGATTTAGTGTTAGATTTAGAATCGAGCACATTAGGGTTAGAGTTATGGTTAGAATACACTGCATTTAGGTTTAGGCTTAGGGTTAGGGTTAGGTTGAGGGTCAGGGTTAAAATCGAGAGCATTTAAGGATAGTGCTAGGGTTAGAGTTAGGTTTAGCATTCGCTTTCGTAAAATCGAGGCTTAGGTTTAAGGTTAGGCTTAGGGTTAGGGTTAGGGTTAGAATCAGGCACATTTTTAGTGGTCT
The DNA here is from genome assembly GCF_028372415.1 of Notamacropus eugenii. Classification (NCBI taxonomy): domain Eukaryota; kingdom Metazoa; phylum Chordata; class Mammalia; order Diprotodontia; family Macropodidae; genus Notamacropus; species Notamacropus eugenii. Next base: position 308,059,207 of record NC_092875.1, on the reverse strand, counting down.
GTTTTCATCAGGGTATGGCTTAGAGTGCATTTAGGGGTAGGCGTAGGAGTAGGGTTAGGATTAGGGTTAAGGTTTGTGTTGGTAGAATCGAGGTTTAGGGTTAGGCTTAGGGTCAGGAATGGCTTTTGGGTTAGAGTCGAGTGCATTTAGGGTTAGAAATAGTGTTGAAATAGACGATTTAGTGTTTGGGTTAGAATCGAGCACATTTAGGGTTAGAGTTTTGGTTAGAATTCGTTAGGCCTAGGGTTAGATTAAGGGGTAGGGGTAGGGTTAGAGTGCATTAAGGGGTGGGGTAGGGGTAGGGTTAGGATTAGGGTTAGGGTTTGTTTTGGTAGAATCGAAGTTTAGGGTTCGGCTTAGGGTAAGGATTGCCTTTTGGGTTACAACTGAGTGCATTTAGAGTTAGGGTTAGTGTTGAGATTGACGATTTAGTGTTAGACTTAGAATCGAGCCATTAGGGTTAGAGTTCTGGTTAGAATCCACTATATTTAAGCTTAGGGTTAGGGTTAGGGTTATTAGGGTCAGGATTAGAATCGAGAGCATTTCAGGATAGTGTTAGGGTGAGAGTTAGGTTTAGGGTTAGGTTTCGTAGAATTGAGGGTTAGGGTTAGAATCAGGCACATTTTTAGTGGTCTGCTTTTCATCAGGGTGTGGCTTAGAGTGCATTTAGGGGTAGGCGTAGGAGTAGGGTTAGGATTAGGGTTAAGGTTTTTGTTGGTAGAATCGAGGTTTAGGGTTAGGCTTAGGGTCAGGAATGGCTTTTGGGTTAGAGTCGAGTGCATTTAGGGTTAGAAATAGTGTTGAAATAGACGATTTAGTGTTTGGGTTAGAATCGAGCACATTTAGGGTTAGAGTTTTGGTTAGAATTCGTTAGGCCTAGGGTTAGATTAAGGGGTAGGGGTAGGGTTAGAGTGCATTAAGGGGTGGGGTAGGGGTAGGGTTAGGATTAGGGTTAGGGTTTGTTATGGTAGAATCGAAGTTTAGGGTTCGGCTTAGGGTAAGGATTGCCTTTTGGGTTACAACTGAGTGCATTTAGAGTTAGGGTTAGTGTTGAGATTGACGATTTAGTGTTAGACTTAGAATCGAGCCATTAGGGTTAGAGTTCTGGTTAGAATCCACTATATTTAAGCTTAGGGTTAGGGTTAGGGTTATTAGGGTCAGGATTAGAATCGAGAGCATTTCAGGATAGTGTTAGGGTGAGAGTTAGGTTTAGGGTTAGGTTTCGTAGAATTGAGGGTTAGGGTTAGAATCAGGCACATTTTTAGTGGTCTGCTTTTCATCAGGGTGTGGCTTAGAGTGCATTTAGGGGTAGGCGTAGGAGTAGGGTTAGGATTAGGGTTAAGGTTTGTGTTGGTAGGATCGAGGTTTAGGGTTAGGCTTAGGGTCAGGAATGGCTTTTGTGTTAGAGTCGAGTGCATGTAGGGTTAGGAATAGTGTTGAAATTGACGATTTAGTGTTTGGGTTAGAATCGAGCACATTTAGGGTTAAAGTTTTGGTTAGAATTCGTTAGGGTTAGGGTTAGTGTAAGGGGTAGGGGTACGGTTAGAGTGCATTTAGGGGTAGGGGTAGGGGTAGGGTTAGGATTAGGGTTAAGGTTTGTGTTGGTAGAATCGAAGATTAGGGTTAGGCGTAGGGTGAGGATTGCCTTGTGGGTCACAACTGAGTGCATTTAGAGTTAGGGTTAGTGTTGAGATTGACGATTTAGTGTTAGACTTAGAATCGAGCACATTAGGGTTAGAGTTATGGTTAGAATACACTGCATTTAGGTTTAGGCTTAGGGTTAGGGTTATTAGGGTCAGGATTAGAATCGAGAGCATTTAAGGATAGTGTTAGGGTTAGAGTTCGGCTTAGGCTTAGGTTTCGTAGAATTGAGGGTTAGGGTTATGGTTAGGGTTAGGGTTAGGGTTAGGGTTAAAATCAAGCGCATTTTTAGTGTTAGGGGTTGGGTTAGGGTTAGGGTTATAGTGCATATAGAGGTAGGGATAGTAGTAGGGTTAGGATTAGGGTTAGGGTTTGTGTTGGTAGAATCGACGTTTAAGGTTAGGCTTACGGTCAGGATTGCTTTTTGAGTTAGAGTCGAGTGCATTTAGGGTTAGGCTTAGTGTTGAGATTGACGATGTAGTGTTAGGGTTATAATCGAGCACATTAGGGTTAGAGTTATGGTTAGAATCCAGTGCATTTAGGGTTAGGATTAGGGATAGTGTTAGGTTTATGGTTAGGGTGAGGGTTAGAATCTAGTGCATTTAAGGATAGTGTTAGGGTTAGAATTCGGTATAGGGTTAGCTTTTGTAGAATCGAGGGTTAGGCTTAGGGTTAGGCTTAGGGTGAGGGTTAGGGTTAGAATCAAGCACACCTTTAGTGTTAGCGTTAGGGTGAGGATTAGGGTTAAAGTGCTTTTAGGGCTAGTAGAAGGGATAGGGTTAGGATTAGGGTTAAGGTTTGTGTTGGTAGAATCGAGGTTTAGGGTTAGGCTTAGGGTCAGGAATGGCTTTTGGGTTAGAGTCGAGTGCATGTAGGGTTAGGGATAGTGTTGAAATTGACGATTTAGTGTTTGGGTTAGAATCGAGCACATTTAGGGTTAGAGTTTTGGTTAGAATTCGTTAGGGTTAGGGTTAGTGTAAGGGGTAGGGGTACGGTTAGAGTGCATTTAGGGGTAGGGGTAGGGGTAGGGTTAGGATTAGGGTTAGGGTTTGTGTTGGTAGAATCGAAGTTTAGGGTTAGGCGTAGGGTGAGGATTGCCTTTTGCGTTACAACTGAGTGCATTTAGAGTTAGGGTTAGTGTTGAGATTGACGATTTAGTGTTAGACTTAGAATCGAGCACATTAGGGTTAGAGTGCTGGTTAGCATCCACTATATTTAAGCTTAGGGTTAGGGTTAGGGTTATTAGGGTCAGGATTAGAATCGAGAGCATTTCAGGATAGTGTTAGGGTGAGAGTTAGGTTTAGGGTTAGGTTTCGTAGAATTGAGGTTTAGGGTTATTGTTAGGGTTAGGGTTAGGGATAGAATCAAGCGCATTTTTAGTGTTAGCGGTTGGGTCAGTGTTAGGGTTAGAGTGCATATAGAGGTAGGGATAATAGTAGGGTTAGGATTAGGGTTAGGGTTTGTGTTGGTAGAATCGACGTTTAAGGTTAGGCTTAGGGCCAGGATTGCTTTTTGCGTTAGAGTCGAGTGCATTTAGGGTTAGGCTTAGTGTTGAGATTGACGATTTAGTGTTAGTGTTATAATCGAGCACATTAGGGTTAGAGTTATGGTTAGAATCCAGTGCATTTAGGGTTAAGATTAGGGATAGGGTTAGGTTTATGTGTAGGGTGAGCGTTAGAATCGAGTGCATTTAAGCATAGTGTTAGGGGTAGAGTTATGTATAGGGTTAGCTTTCGTAGAATCAAGGGTTAGGGTTAGGGTTAGGGTCAGGATTGCCTTTTAAGTTAGAATCGAGGGCATTTAGGGTTAGGCTTAGTGTTGAGATCGACGATTTAGTGTTAGGGTTATAATCGAGCACATTAGGGTGAGAGTTATGGTTCGAATCCAGTGCATTTAGGGTTAGGATTAGGGATAGGGTTAGGTTTATGTTTAGGGTGAGGGTTAGAATCGAGTGCATTTAAGGATAGTGTTAGGGTTAGAGTTAGGTATAGGGTTAGCTTTCGTAGAATCGAGGTTCAGTGTTAGGGTGAGGGTTAGGGTTAGGATTAGGGTTAGAATCAGGAGCATTTTCAGCGTTAGGGTTGGGGTTAGGGTCAGGGTTTGAGTGCATTTAGGGGTAGGGGAGGAGTTTGGTTAGGATTAGGGTTAGTGTTTGTGTTGGTAGAATCGAGGTTTTGGGTTAGGCTTAGGGTCAGGAGAGCATTTTGGCTCATAATTCAGAGCATTTGGGCTTAGGGTTAGTGTTGAAATTGATGATTTAGTTATAGCGTTAGAATCAGGCACATTTAGGGATAGAGTTATGATTAGAATTCAGTGCATTTAGGGTTAGGGTTAGGGTTAGGGTTAGGTTTAGGGTCAGGGTTAGAATCGAGACCATTAAGGATAGTGCTAGGGTTAGAGTTAGGTTTATGGTTAGCTTTCGTAGAATCGAGGGTTAGGCTTAGGGTTAGGCTTAGGGTGAGGGTTAGGGTTAGAATCAAGCACAGTTTTAGTGTTAGCGTTAGGGTGAGGATTAGGGTTAAAGTGCTTTTAGGGCTAGTGGCAGGTATAGGATTAGGATTAGCGTTAAGGTTTGTGTTGGTAGAATAGAGGTTTAGGTTTAGGCTTAGGGTCAGGATTGCATTTTGGATCAGAATCGAGTGTATTTAGGCTTTGGGTTAGTGTTCAAATTGCCGATTTAGTGTTAGGGTTTGAATCGAGCACATTTAGAGTTAGAGTTATGCTTAGAATTCAGTGCATTTAGGGTTAGCGTTAGGTTTAGGGTTAGTTTGAGGGTCAGGGTTAACATCGAGAGCATTTAAGGATAGTGCTATGGTTAGAGTTAGGTTTAGCGTTCGCTTTCGTAGAATCGAGGGTTAGGCTTAAGGTTAGGCTTAGGGTTAGGGTTAGGGTTAGAATCAGGCACATTTTTATTGGTCTGCTTTTCGTCAGGGTATGGTTTAGAGTGCATTTAGGGGTAGGCGTAGTTGTAGGGTTAGGATTAGGGTTAAGGTTTGTGTTGGTAGAATCGAGGTTTAGGGTAGGCTTAGGGTCAGGAATGGCTTTTGGGTTAGAGTCGAGTGCATGTAGGGTTAGGAATAGTGTTGAACCTGACGATTTAATGTTTGGGTTAGAATCGAGCACATTTAGGGTTAGAGTTTTGGTTAGAATTCGTTAGGGTTAGGGTTAGTGTAAGGGGTAGGGGTAGGGTTAGAGTGCATTAAGGGGTAGGGGTAGGGGTAGGGGTAGGATTAGGGTTAGGGTTTGTGTTGGTAGAATCGAAGTTTAGGGTTAGGCGTAGGGTGAGGATTGTCTTTGGGTTACAACTGAGTGCATTTAGAGTTAGGGTTAGTGTTGAGATTGACGATTTAGTGTTAGACTTAGAATCGAGCACATTAGGGTTAGAGTTATGGTTAGAATCCACTATATTTAAGCTTAGGGTTAGGGTTAGGGTTATTAGGGTCAGGATTAGAATCGAGAGCATTTCAGGATAGTGTTAGGGTGAGAGTTAGGTTTAGGGTTAGGTTTCGTAGAATTGAGGGTTAGGGTTATTGTTAGGGTGAGGGTTAGGGATAGAATCAAGCGCCTTTTTAGTGTTAGGGGTTCAGTCAGTGTTAGGGTTAGAGTGCATATAGAGGTAGTGATAATAGTAGGGTTAGGATTAGGGTTAGGGTTTGTGTTGGTAGAATCGACGTTTAAGGTTAGGCTTAGGGTCAGGAATGGCTTTTGGGTTAGAGTCGAGTGCATTTAGGGCTAGGGATAGTGTTGAAATTGACGATTTAGTGTTTGGGTTAGAATCGAGCACATTTAGGGTTAGAGTTTTGGTCAGAATTCGTTAGGGTTAGGGTTAGTGTAAGGGGTAGGGGTAGGCTTAGAGGGTATTTAGGGGTAGGGGTAGGGGTAGGGTTAGGATTAGGGTTAGGGTTTGTGTTGGTAGAATCGAAGTTTAGGGTTAGGGGTAGGGTGAGGATTGCCTTTTGGGTTACAACCGAGTGCATTTAGAGTTAGGGTTAGTGTTGAGATTGATGATTTAGTGTTAGACTTAGAATCGAGCACATTAGGGTTAGAGTTATGGTTAGAATCCACTATATTTAAGCTTAGGGTTAGGGTTAGGGTTATTAGGGTCAGGATTAGAATCGAGAGCATTTAAGGATAGTGTTAGGGTTAGAGTTAGGTTTAGGGTTAGGTTTCGTAGAATTGAGGGTCAGGGTTATCTTTAGGGTTAGGGATAGGGTTAGAATGAAGCGCATTTTTAGTGTTACGGGTTGGGTCAGGGTTAGGGTTAGAGTGCATACAGAGGTAGGGATAGGAGGAGGGTTGGGATTAGGGGTAGGGTTTGTGTTGGTAGAATCGAGGTTTACGGTTAGGCTTAGGGTCAGGATTGCTTTTTGGGTTAAAGTCGAATGCATTTAGGGTTAGCCTTAGAGCTGAGATTGACGATTTAGTCTTAGGGTTATAATCGAGCACATTAGGGTTAGAGTTATGGTTAGAATCCAGTGCATTTAGGGTTAGGATTAGGGATAGGGTTAGGTTTATGTTTAGGGTGAGGGTTAGAATTGAGTGCATTTAAGGATAGTGTTAGTGTTAGAGTTAGGTATAGGGACAGCTTTCGTAGAATCGAGGGTCAGTGTTAGGGTGAGGGTTAGGGTTAGGATTACGGTTAGAATCAGGAGAATTTTTAGCGTTAGGGTTGGGGTTAGGGTCAGGGTTTGAGTGCATTTAGCGGTAGGGGAGGAGTTGCTTTAGGATTAGGGTTAGGGTTTGTGTTGGTAGAATCGAGGTTTTGGGTTAGCCTTAGGGTCAGGAAAGCATTTTGGGTCATAATTCAGAGCATTTGGGCTTAGGGTTAGTGTTGAAATTGATGATTTAGTTATAGCGTTAGAATCAGGCACATTTAGGGATAGAGTTGTGATTAGAACTCAGTGCATTTAGGGTTAGGGTTAGGGTTAGTGTTAGGTTTAGGGTCAGGGTTAGAATCGAGAGCATTAAGGATAGTGCTAGGGTTAGAGTTAGGTTTATGGTTAGCTTTCGTAGAATCGAGGGTTAGGCTTAGGGTTAGGCTTAGGGTGAGGGTTAGGGTTAGAATCAAGCACAGCTTTAGTGTTAGCGTTAGGGTTAGGGTTACGTTTAGGGTCAGGGTTAGAATCGAGAGCATTTAAGGATAGTGCTAGGGTTAGAGTTAGGTTTAGCGTTCGCTTTCGTAGACTCGAGGGTTAGGCTTAAGGTTAGGCTCAGGGTTAAGGTTAGGGTTAGAATCAGGCACATTTTTAATGGTCTGCTTTTCATCAGGGTATGGCTTAAAGTGCATTTAGGGGTAGGCGTAGGAGTAGGGTTAGGATTAGGGTTAAGGTTTGTGTTGGTAGAATCGAGGTTTAGGGTTAGGCTTAGGGTCAGAAATGACTTTTGGGTTAGAGTCGAGTGCATTTAGGGTTAGGGATAGTGTTGAAATTGACGATTTAGTGTTTGGGTTAGATTCGAGCACATTTAGGGTTAGAGTTTTGAATAGAATTCCTTAAGGTTAGTGTTAGTGTAAGGGGTTGGGGTAGGGTTAGAGAGCATTTAAGGGTAAGGGTAGGGGTAGGGGTAGGGTTAGGGTTAGGGTTTGTGTTGGTACAATCGAAGTTAGTTTAGGGTTAGGCGTAGGGTGAGGATTGCCTTTTGGGTTACAACTGAGTGCATTTAGAGTTAGGGTTAGTGTTGAGAGTGACGATTTAGTGTTAGACTTAGAATCGAGCACATTAGGGTGAGAGTTATGGTTAGAATCCACTATATTTAAGATTAGGGTTAGGGTTAGGGTTATTAGGGTCAGGATTGGAATCGAGAGCATTTAAGGATAGTGTTTGGGTTAGAGTTAGGTTTAGGGTTAGGTTTCGTAGAATTGAGGGTTAGGGTTAGGGTTAGGGTTAGGGTTAGGGTTAGGGATAGAATCAAGCGCATTTTTAGTGTTTGGGGTTGGGTCAGGGTTAGGGTTAGAGTGCATATAGAGGTAGGGATAGGAGGAGGGTTGGTATTTGGGATAAGGTTTGTGTTGGTAGAATCGAAGTTTAGGGTTAGGCTTAGGGTCAGGATTGCTTTTTGGGTTAGATTCGAGTACATTTAGGGTTAGAGTTTTGGTTAGAATTCGTTAGGGTTAGGGTTAGTGTAAGGGGTAGGGAAAGGGTTAGAGTGCATTTAGGGGTAGGGATAGGGGTAGGGTTAGGATTAGGGTTAGGGTTTGTGTTGGTAGAATCGAAGTTTAGGGTTCGGCGTAGGGTAAGGATTGCCTTTTGGGTTACAACTGAGTGCATTTAGAGTTAGGGTTAGTGTTGACAGTGACGATTTAGTGTTGGACTTAGAATCGAGCACATTAGGGTTAGAGTGCTGGTTAGCATCCACTATATTTAAGCTTAGGGTTAGGGTTAGGGTTATTAGGGTCAGGATTAGAATCGAGAGCATTTCAGGATAGTGTTAGGGTGAGAGTTAGGTTTAGGGTTAGGTTTCGTAGATTTGAGGGTTAGGGTTATTGTTAGGGTTAGGGTTAGGGATAGAATCAAGCGCATTTTTAGTGATAGGGATTGGGTCAGTGTTAGGGTTAGAGTGCATACAGAGGTAGGGATAATACTAGGGTTAGGATTAGGGTTAGGGTTTGTGTTGGTAGAATTGAGGTTTAAGGTTAGGCTTAGGGTCAGGATTGCTTTTTGCGTTAGAGTCGAGTGCATTTAGGGTTAGGCTTAGTGTTGAGATTGACGATTTAGTGTTAGTGTTATAATCGAGCACATTAGGGTTAGAGGTATGGTTAGAAGCCAGTGCATTTAGGGTTAAGATTAGGGATAGGGTTAGGTTTATGTGTAGGGTGAGGGTTAGAATCCAGTGCATTTAAGGATAGTGTTAGCGGTAGAGTTATGTATAGGGTTAGCTTTCGTAGAATCAAGGGTTAGGGTTAGGGTTAGGGTCAGGATTGCCTTTTAGGTTAGAATCGAGGGCATTTACTGTTAGGCTTAGTGTTGAGATCGACTATTTAGTGTTAGGGTTATAATCGAGCACATTAGGGTGAGAGTTATGGTTAGAATCCAGTGCATTTAGGCTTAGGATTAGGGATAGGGTTAGGTTTATGTTTAGGGTGAGGGTTAGAATCGAGTGCATTTAAGGATAGTGTTAGGGTTAGAGTTAGGTATAGGGTTAGCTTTCGTAGAATCGAGGGTCAGTGTTAGGGTGAGGGTTAGGGTTAGGATTAGGGTTAGAATCAGGAGCATTTTTAGCGTTAGGGTTGGGGTTAGGGTCAGGGTTTGAGTGCATTTAGGGGTAGGGAAGGAGTTGGGTTAGGATTAGGGTTAGGGTTTGTCTTGGTAGAATCGAGGTTTTGGGTTAGGCTTAGGGTCAGGAGAGCATTTTGGGTCATAATTCAGAGCATTTGGGCTTAGGGTTAGTGTTGAAATTGATGATTTAGTTATACCGTTAGAATCAGGCACATTTAGGGATGGAGTTATGATTAGAATTCAGTGCATTTAGGGTTAGGGTTAGGGTTAGGGTTAGGGTTAGGTTTAGGGTCAGGGTTAGAATGGAGAGCATTAAGGATAGTGCTAGGGGTAGAGTTAGGTTTAGAGTTAGCTTTCGTAGAATCGAGGGTTAGGCTTAGGGTTAGGCTTAGGGTGAGGGTTAAGGTTTGAATCAAGCACAGTTTTAGTGTTAGCGTTAGGGTGAGGATTAGGGTTAAAGTGCTTTTAGGGCTAGTGGAAGGGATAGGATTAGGATTAGGGTTAAGGTTTGTGTTGGTAGAATAGAGGTTTAGGATTAGGCTTAGGGTCAGGATTGCATTTTGGATCAGAATCGAGTGTATTTAGGCTTTGGGTTAGTCTTCAAATTGACGATTTAGTGTTAGGGTTTGAATCGAGCACATTTAGGGTTAGAGTTATGCTTAGAATTCAGTGCATTTAGGGTTAGCGTTAGGTTTAGGGTTAGGTTGAGGGTCAGGGTTAAAATCGAGGGCATTTAAGGATAGTGCTAGGGTTAGAGTTAGGTTTAGCGTTCGCTTTCGTAGACTCGAGGGTTAGGCTTAAGGTTAGGCTTAGGGTTAGGGTTAGGGTTAGAATCAGGCACATTTTTAGTGGTCTGGTTTTCATCAGGGTATGGCTTAGAGTGCATTTAGTGTTAGGCGTAGGAGTAGGGTTAGGATTAGGGTTAAGGTTTGTGTTGGTTGAATCGAGGTTTAGGGTAGGCTTAGGGTCAGGAATGGCTTTTGGTTAGAGTCGAGCGCATGTAGGGTTAGGAATAGTGTTGAAATTGACGATTTAATGTTTGGGTTAGAATCGAGCACATTTAGGGTTAGAGTTTTGGTTAGAATTCGTTAGGGTTAGGGTTAGTGTAAGGGGTAGGGGTAGGCTTAGAGTGCATTAAGGGGTAGGGGTAGGGGTAGGGTTAGGATTAGGGTTAGGGTTTGTGTTGGTAGAATCGAAGTTTAGGGTTAGGCGTAGGGTGAGGATTGCCTTTTGGGTTACAACTGAGTGCATTTAGAGTTAGGGTTAGTGTTGAGATTGACGATTTAGTGTTAGACTTAGAATCGAGCACATTAGGGTTAGAGTGCTGGTTAGCATCCACTATATTTAAGCTTAGGGTTAAGGTTAGGGTTATTAGGGTCAGGATTAGAATCGAGAGCATTTCAGGATAGTGTTAGGGTGAGAGTTAGGTTTAGGGTTAGGTTTCGTAGAATTGAGGGTTAGGATTATTGTTAGGGTTAGGGTTAGGGATAGAATCAAGCGCATTTTTAGTGTTAGGGGTTGGGTCAGTGTTAGGGTTAGAGTGCATATAGAGGTAGGGATAATAGTAGGGTTAGGATTAGGGTTAGGGTTTGTGTTGGTAGAATCGACGTTTAAGGTTAGGCTTAGGGTCAGGATTGCTTTTTCCGTTAGAGTCGAGTGCATTCAGTGTTAGGCTTAGTGTTGAGATTGACGATTTAGTGTTAGTGTTATAATCGAGCACATTAGGGTTAGAGTTATGGTTGGAATCCAGTGCATTTAGTGTTAAGATTAGGGATAGGGTTAGGTTTATGTGTAGGGTGAGGGTTAGAATCGAGTGCATTTAAGGATAGTGTTAGGGGTAGAGTTATGTATAGGGTTAGCTTTCGTAGAATCAAGGGTTAGGGTTAGGGTTAGGGTCAGGATTTCCTTTTAGGTTAGAATCGAGGGCATTTACCGTTAGGCTTAGTGTTGAGATTGACGATTTAGTGTTAGGGTTATAACCGAGCACATTAGGGTGAGAGTTATGGTTAGAATCCAGTGCATTTAGGCTTAGGATTAGGGATAGGGTTAGGTTTATGTTAGGGTGAGGGTTAGAATCGAGTGCATTTAAGGATAGTGTTAGGGTTAGAGTTAGGTATAGGGTTAGCTTTCGTAGAATCGAGGGTCAGTGTTAGGGTGAGGGTTAGCGTTAGGATTAGGGTTAGAATCAGGAGCATTTTTAGCGTTAGGGTTGGGGTTAGGGTCAGGGTTTGAGTGCATTTAGGGGTAGGGAAGGAGTTGGGTTAGGATTAGGGTTAGGGTTTGTGTTGGTAGAATCGAGGTTTTGGGTTAGGCTTAGGGTCAGGAGAGCATTTTGGGTCATAATTCAGAGCATTTGGGCTTAGGGTTAGTGTTGAAATTGATGATTTAGTTATAGCGTTAGAATCAGGCACATTTAGGGATAGAGTTATGATTAGAATTCAGTGCATTTAGGGTTAGGGTTAGGGTTAGGGTTAGGTTTAGGGTCAGGGTTAGAATGGAGAGCATTAAGGATAGTGCTAGGGTTAGAGTTAGGTTTAGGGTTAGCTTTCGTAGAATCGAGGGTTAGTCTTAGGGTTAGGCTTAGGGTGAGGGTTAGGGTTAGAATCAAGCACAGTTTTAGTGTTAGCGTTAGGGTGAGGATTAGGGTTAAAGTGCTTTTAGGGCTAGTGGAAGGGATAGGATTAGGATTAGGATTAAGGTTTGTGTTGGTAGAATCGAGGTTTAGCTTTAGGCTAAGGGTCAGGATTGCATTTTGGATCAGAATCGAGAGTATTTAGGCTTTGGGTTAGTGTTCAAATTGCCGATTTAGTGTTAGGGTTTGAATCGAGCACATTTAGGGTTAGAGTTATGCTTAGAATTCAGTGCATTTAGGGTTAGCGTTAGGGTTAGGGTTAGGTTGAGGGTCAGAGTTAAAATCGAGAGCATTTAAGGATAGTGCTAGGGTTAGAGTTAGGTTTAGCGTTCGCTTTCGTAGAATCGAGGGTTAGTCTTAAGGTTAGGCTTAGGGTTAGGGTTAGGGTTAGAATCAGGCACATTTTTAGTGGTCTGCTTTTCATCAGGGTATGGCTTAGAGTGCATTTAGGGGTAGGCGTAGGAGTAGGGTTAGGATTAGAGTTAAGGTTTGTGTTGGTAGAATCGAGGTTTAGGGTTAGGCTTAGGGTCAGGAATGGCTTTTGGGTTAGAGTCGAGTGCATGTAGGGTTAGGGATAGTGTTGAAATTGACGATTTAGTGTTTGGGTTAGAATCGAGCACATTTAGGGTTAGAGTTTTGGTTAGAATTCGTTAGGGTTAGGGTTAGTGTAAGGGGTAGGGGTACGGTTAGAGTGCATTTAGGGGTAGGGGTAGGGGTAGGGTTAGGATTAGGGTTAGGGTTTGTGTTGGTAGAATCGAAGTTTAGGGTTAGGCGTAGGGTGAGGATTGCCTTTTGCGTTACAACTGAGTGCATTTAGAGTTAGGGTTAGTGTTGAGATTGACGATTTAGTGTTAGACTTAGAATCGAGCACATTAGGGTTAGAGTGCTGGTTAGCATCCACTATATTTAAGCTTAGGGTTAGGGTTAGGGTTATTAGGGTCAGGATTAGAATCGAGAGCATTTCAGGATAGTGTTAGGGTGAGAGTTAGGTTTAGGGTTAGGTTTCGTAGAATTGAGGTTTAGGGTTATTGTTAGGGTTAGGGTTAGGGATAGAATCAAGCGCATTTTTAGTGTTAGCGGTTGGGTCAGTGTTAGGGTTAGAGTGCATATAGAGGTAGGGATAATAGTAGGGTTAGGATTAGGGTTAGGGTTTGTGTTGGTAGAATCGACGTTTAAGGTTAGGCTTAGGGCCAGGATTGCTTTTTGCGTTAGAGTCGAGTGCATTTAGGGTTAGGCTTAGTGTTGAGATTGACGATTTAGTGTTAGTGTTATAATCGAGCACATTAGGGTTAGAGTTATGGTTAGAATCCAGTGCATTTAGGGTTAAGATTAGGGATAGGGTTAGGTTTATGTGTAGGGTGAGCGTTAGAATCGAGTGCATTTAAGCATAGTGTTAGGGGTAGAGTTATGTATAGGGTTAGCTTTCGTAGAATCAAGGGTTAGGGTTAGGGTTAGGGTCAGGATTGCCTTTTAAGTTAGAATCGAGGGCATTTAGGGTTAGGCTTAGTGTTGAGATCGACGATTTAGTGTTAGGGTTATAATCGAGCACATTAGGGTGAGAGTTATGGTTCGAATCCAGTGCATTTAGGGTTAGGATTAGGGATAGGGTTAGGTTTATGTTTAGGGTGAGGGTTAGAATCGAGTGCATTTAAGGATAGTGTTAGGGTTAGAGTTAGGTATAGGGTTAGCTTTCGTAGAATCGAGGTTCAGTGTTAGGGTGAGGGTTAGGGTTAGGATTAGGGTTAGAATCAGGAGCATTTTCAGCGTTAGGGTTGGGGTTAGGGTCAAGGTTTGAGTGCATTTAGGGGTAGGGGAGGAGTTTGGTTAGGATTAGGGTTAGTGTTTGTGTTGGTAGAATCGAGGTTTTGGGTTAGGCTTAGGGTCAGGAGAGCATTTTGGCTCATAATTCAGAGCATTTGGGCTTAGGGTTAGTGTTGAAATTGATGATTTAGTTATAGCGTTAGAATCAGGCACATTTAGGGATAGAGTTATGATTAGAATTCAGTGCATTTAGGGTTAGGGTTAGGGTTAGGGTTAGGTTTAGGGTCAGGGTTAGAATCGAGACCATTAAGGATAGTGCTAGGGTTAGACTTAGGTTTAGGGTTAGCTTTCGTAGAATCGAGGGTTAGGCTTAGGGTTAGGCTTAGGGTGAGGGTTAGGGTTAGAATCAAGCACAGTTTTAGTGTTAGCGTTAGGGTGAGGATTAGGGTTAAAGTGCTTTTAGGGCTAGTGGCAGGTATAGGATTAGGATTAGCGTTAAGGTTTGTGTTGGTAGAATAGAGGTTTAGGTTTAGGCTTAGGGTCAGGATTGCATTTTGGATCAGAATCGAGTGTATTTAGGCTTTGGGTTAGTGTTCAAATTGCCGATTTAGTGTTAGGGTTTGAATCGAGCACATTTAGGGTTAGAGTTATGCTTAGAATTCAGTGCATTTAGGGTTAGCGTTAGGTTTAGGGTTAGTTTGAGGGTCAGGGTTAACATCGAGAGCATTTAAGGATAGTGCTATGGTTAGAGTTAGGTTTAGCGTTCGCTTTCGTAGAATCGAGGGTTAGGCTTAAGGTTAGGCTTAGGGTTAGGGTTAGGGTTAGAATCAGGCACATTTTTATTGGTCTGCTTTTCGTCAGGGTATGGCTTAGAGTGCATTTAGGGGTAGGCGTAGTTGTAGGGTTAGGATTAGGGTTAAGGTTTGTGTTGGTAGAATCGAGGTTTAGGGTAGGCTTAGGGTCAGGAATGGCTTTTGGGTTAGAGTCGAGTGCATGTAGGGTTAGGAATAGTGTTGAACCTGACGATTTAATGTTTGGGTTAGAATCGAGCACATTTAGGGTTAGAGTTTTGGTTAGAATTCGTTAGGGTTAGGGTTAGTGTAAGGGGTAGGGGTAGGGTTAGAGTGCATTAAGGGGTAGGGGTAGGGGTAGGGTTAGGATTAGGGTTAGGGTTTGTGTTGGTAGAATCGAAGTTTAGGGTTAGGCGTAGGGTGAGGATTGCCTTTTGGGTTACAACTGAGTGCATTTAGAGTTAGGGTTAGTGTTGAGATTGACGATTTAGTGTTAGATTTAGAATCGAGCACATTAGGGTTAGAGTTATGGTTAGAATACACTGCATTTAGGTTTAGGCTTAGGGTTAGGGTTAGGTTGAGGGTCAGGGTTAAAATCGAGAGCATTTAAGGATAGTGCTAGGGTTAGAGTTAGGTTTAGGGTTAGGTTTCGTAGAATTGAGGGTTAGGGTTAGAATCAGGCACATTTTTAGTGGTCTGTTTTCATCAGGGTATGGCTTAGAGTGCATTTAGGGGTAGGCGTAGGAGTAGGGTTAGGATTAGGGTTAAGGTTTGTGTTGGTAGAATCGAGGTTTAGGGTTAAGCTTAGGGTCAGGAATGGCTTTTGGGTTAGAGTCGAGTGCATTTAGGGTTAGAAATAGTGTTGAAATAGACGATTTAGTGTTTGGGTTAGAATCGAGCACATTTAGGGTTAGAGTTTTGGTTAGAATTCGTTAGGCCTAGGGTTAGATTAAGGGGTAGGGGTAGGGTTAGAGTGCATTAAGGGGTGGGGTAGGGGTAGGGTTAGGATTAGGGTTAGGGTTTGTTTTGGTAGAATCGAAGTTTAGGGTTCGGCTTAGGGTAAGGATTGCCTTTTGGGTTACAACTGAGTGCATTTAGAGTTAGGGTTAGTGTTGAGATTGACGATTTAGTGTTAGACTTAGAATCGAGCCATTAGGGTTAGAGTTCTGGTTAGAATCCACTATATTTAAGCTTAGGGTTAGGGTTAGGGTTATTAGGGTCAGGATTAGAATCGAGAGCATTTCAGGATAGTGTTAGGGTGAGAGTTAGGTTTAGGGTTAGGTTTCGTAGAATTGAGGGTTAGGGTTAGAATCAGGCACATTTTTAGTGGTCTGCTTTTCATCAGGGTGTGGCTTAGAGTGCATTTAGGGGTAGGCGTAGGAGTAGGGTTAGGATTAGGGTTAAGGTTTTTGTTGGTAGAATCGAGGTTTAGGGTTAGGCTTAGGGTCAGGAATGGCTTTTGGGTTAGAGTCGAGTGCATTTAGGGTTAGAAATAGTGTTGAAATAGACGATTTAGTGTTTGGGTTAGAATCGAGCACATTTAGGGTTAGAGTTTTGGTTAGAATTCGTTAGGCCTAGGGTTAGATTAAGGGGTAGGGGTAGGGTTAGAGTGCATTAAGGGGTGGGGTAGGGGTAGGGTTAGGATTAGGGTTAGGGTTTGTTATGGTAGAATCGAAGTTTAGGGTTCGGCTTAGGGTAAGGATTGCCTTTTGGGTTACAACTGAGTGCATTTAGAGTTAGGGTTAGTGTTGAGATTGACGATTTAGTGTTAGACTTAGAATCGAGCCATTAGGGTTAGAGTTCTGGTTAGAATCCACTATATTTAAGCTTAGGGTTAGGGTTAGGGTTATTAGGGTCAGGATTAGAATCGAGAGCATTTCAGGATAGTGTTAGGGTGAGAGTTAGGTTTAGGGTTAGGTTTCGTAGAATTGAGGGTTAGGGTTAGAATCAGGCACATTTTTAGTGGTCTGCTTTTCATCAGGGTGTGGCTTAGAGTGCATTTAGGGGTAGGCGTAGGAGTAGGGTTAGGATTAGGGTTAAGGTTTGTGTTGGTAGGATCGAGGTTTAGGGTTAGGCTTAGGGTCAGGAATGGCTTTTGTGTTAGAGTCGAGTGCATGTAGGGTTAGGAATAGTGTTGAAATTGAGGATTTAGTGTTTGGGTTAGAATCGAGCACATTTAGGGTTAAAGTTTTGGTTAGAATTCGTTAGGGTTAGGGTTAGTGTAAGGGGTAGGGGTACGGTTAGAGTGCATTTAGGGGTAGGGGTAGGGGTAGGGTTAGGATTAGGGTTAAGGTTTGTGTTGGTAGAATCGAAGATTAGGGTTAGGCGTAGGGTGAGGATTGCCTTGTGGGTCACAACTGAGTGCATTTAGAGTTAGGGTTAGTGTTGAGATTGACGATTTAGTGTTAGACTTAGAATCGAGCACATTAGGGTTAGAGTTATGGTTAGAATACACTGCATTTAGGTTTAGGCTTAGGGTTAGGGTTATTAGGGTCAGGATTAGAATCGAGAGCATTTAAGGATAGTGTTAGGGTTAGAGTTCGGCTTAGGCTTAGGTTTCGTAGAATTGAGGGTTAGGGTTATGGTTAGGGTTAGGGTTAGGGTTAGGGTTAAAATCAAGCGCATTTTTAGTGTTAGGGGTTGGGTTAGGGTTAGGGTTATAGTGCATATAGAGGTAGGGATAGTAGTAGGGTTAGGATTAGGGTTAGGGTTTGTGTTGGTAGAATCGACGTTTAAGGTTAGGCTTACGGTCAGGATTGCTTTTTGAGTTAGAGTCGAGTGCATTTAGGGTTAGGCTTAGTGTTGAGATTGACGATGTAGTGTTAGGGTTATAATCGAGCACATTAGGGTTAGAGTTATGGTTAGAATCCAGTGCATTTAGGGTTAGGATTAGGGATAGTGTTAGGTTTATGGTTAGGGTGAGGGTTAGAATCTAGTGCATTTAAGGATAGTGTTAGGGTTAGAATTCGGTATAGGGTTAGCTTTTGTAGAATCGAGGGTTAGGCTTAGGGTTAGGCTTAGGGTGAGGGTTAGGGTTAGAATCAAGCACACCTTTAGTGTTAGCGTTAGGGTGAGGATTAGGGTTAAAGTGCTTTTAGGGCTAGTAGAAGGGATAGGGTTAGGATTAGGGTTAAGGTTTGTGTTGGTAGAATCGAGGTTTAGGGTTAGGCTTAGGGTCAGGAATGGCTTTTGGGTTAGAGTCGAGTGCATGTAGGGTTAGGGATAGTGTTGAAATTGACGATTTAGTGTTTGGGTTAGAATCGAGCACATTTAGGGTTAGAGTTTTGGTTAGAATTCGTTAGGGTTAGGGTTAGTGTAAGGGGTAGGGGTACGGTTAGAGTGCATTTAGGGGTAGGGGTAGGGGTAGGGTTAGGATTAGGGTTAGGGTTTGTGTTGGTAGAATCGAAGTTTAGGGTTAGGGGTAGGGTGAGGATTGCCTTTTGCGTTACAACTGAGTGCATTTAGAGTTAGGGTTAGTGTTGAGATTGACGATTTAGTGTTAGACTTAGAATCGAGCACATTAGGGTTAGAGTGCTGGTTAGCATCCACTATATTTAAGCTTAGGGTTAGGGTTAGGGTTATTAGGGTCAGGATTAGAATCGAGAGCATTTCAGGATAGTGTTAGGGTGAGAGTTAGGTTTAGGGTTAGGTTTCGTAGAATTGAGGTTTAGGGTTATTGTTAGGGTTAGGGTTAGGGATAGAATCAAGCGCATTTTTAGTGTTAGCGGTTGGGTCAGTGTTAGGGTTAGAGTGCATATAGAGGTAGGGATAATAGTAGGGTTAGGATTAGGGTTAGGGTTTGTGTTGGTAGAATCGACGTTTAAGGTTAGGCTTAGGGCCAGGATTGCTTTTTGCGTTAGAGTCGAGTGCATTTAGGGTTAGGCTTAGTGTTGAGATTGACGATTTAGTGTTAGTGTTATAATCGAGCACATTAGGGTTAGAGTTATGGTTAGAATCCAGTGCATTTAGGGTTAAGATTAGGGATAGGGTTAGGTTTATGTGTAGGGTGAGCGTTAGAATCGAGTGCATTTAAGCATAGTGTTAGGGGTAGAGTTATGTATAGGGTTAGCTTTCGTAGAATCAAGGGTTAGGGTTAGGGTTAGGGTCAGGATTGCCTTTTAAGTTAGAATCGAGGGCATTTGGGGTTAGGCTTAGTGTTGAGATCGACGATTTAGTGTTAGGGTTATAATCGAGCACATTAGGGTGAGAGTTATGGTTCGAATCCAGTGCATTTAGGGTTAGGATTAGGGATAGGGTTAGGTTTATGTTTAGGGTGAGGGTTAGAATCGAGTGCATTTAAGGATAGTGTTAGGGTTAGAGTTAGGTATAGGGTTAGCTTTCGTAGAATCGAGGTTCAGTGTTAGGGTGAGGGTTAGGGTTAGGATTAGGGTTAGAATCAGGAGCATTTTCAGCGTTAGGGTTGGGGTTAGGGTCAGGGTTTGAGTGCATTTAGGGGTAGGGGAGGAGTTGGATTAGGATTAGGGTTAGTGTTTGTGTTGGTAGAATCGAGGTTTTGGGTTAGGCTTAGGGTCAGGAGAGCATTTTGGCTCATAATTCAGAGCATTTGGGCTTAGGGTTAGTGTTGAAATTGATGATTTAGTTATAGCGTTAGAATCAGGCACATTTAGGGATAGAGTTATGATTAGAATTCAGTGCATTTAGGGTTAGGGTTAGGGTTAGGGTTAGGTTTAGGGTCAGGGTTAGAATCGAGAGCATTAAGGATAGTGCTAGGGTTAGAGTTAGGTTTATGGTTAGCTTTCGTAGAATCGAGGGTTAGGCTTAGGGTTAGGCTTAGGGTGAGGGTTAGGGTTAGAATCAAGCACAGTTTTAGTGTTAGCGTTAGGGTGAGGATTAGGGTTAAAGTGCTTTTAGGGCTAGTGGCAGGTATAGGATTAGGATTAGCGTTAAGGTTTGTGTTGGTAGAATAGAGGTTTAGGTTTAGGCTTAGGGTCAGGATTGCATTTTGGATCAGAATCGAGTGTATTTAGGCTTTGGGTTAGTGTTCAAATTGCCGATTTAGTGTTAGGGTTTGAATCGAGCACATTTAGGGTTAGAGTTATGCTTAGAATTCAGTGCATTTAGGGTTAGCGTTAGGTTTAGGGTTAGTTTGAGGGTCAGGGTTAACATCGAGAGCATTTAAGGATAGTGCTATGGTTAGAGTTAGGTTTAGCGTTCGCTTTCGTAGAATCGAGGGTTAGGCTTAAGGTTAGGCTTAGGGTTAGGGTTAGGGTTAGAATCAGGCACATTTTTATTGGTCTGCTTTTCGTCAGGGTATGGTTTAGAGTGCATTTAGGGGTAGGCGTAGTTGTAGGGTTAGGATTAGGGTTAAGGTTTGTGTTGGTAGAATCGAGGTTTAGGGTAGGCTTAGGGTCAGGAATGGCTTTTGGGTTAGAGTCGAGTGCATGTAGGGTTAGGAATAGTGTTGAACCTGACGATTTAATGTTTGGGTTAGAATCGAGCACATTTAGGGTTAGAGTTTTGGTTAGAATTCGTTAGGGTTAGGGTTAGTGTAAGGGGTAGGGGTAGGGTTAGAGTGCATTAAGGGGTAGGGGTAGGGGTAGGGTTAGGATTAGGGTTAGGGTTTGTGTTGGTAGAATCGAAGTTTAGGGTTAGGCGTAGGGTGAGGATTGTCTTTGGGTTACAACTGAGTGCATTTAGAGTTAGGGTTAGTGTTGAGATTGACGATTTAGTGTTAGACTTAGAATCGAGCACATTAGGGTTAGAGTTATGGTTAGAATCCACTATATTTAAGCTTAGGGTTAGGGTTAGGGTTATTAGGGTCAGGATTAGAATCGAGAGCATTTCAGGATAGTGTTAGGGTGAGAGTTAGGTTTAGGGTTAGGTTTCGTAGAATTGAGGGTTAGGGTTATTGTTAGGGTGAGGGTTAGGGATAGAATCAAGCGCCTTTTTAGTGTTAGGGGTTCAGTCAGTGTTAGGGTTAGAGTGCATATAGAGGTAGTGATAATAGTAGGGTTAGGATTAGGGTTAGGGTTTGTGTTGGTAGAATCGACGTTTAAGGTTAGGCTTAGGGTCAGGAATGGCTTTTGGGTTAGAGTCGAGTGCATTTAGGGCTAGGGATAGTGTTGAAATTGACGATTTAGTGTTTGGGTTAGAATCGAGCACATTTAGGGTTAGAGTTTTGGTCAGAATTCGTTAGGGTTAGGGTTAGTGTAAGGGGTAGGGGTAGGCTTAGAGGGTATTTAGGGGTAGGGGTAGGGGTAGGGTTAGGATTAGGGTTAGGGTTTGTGTTGGTAGAATCGAAGTTTAGGGTTAGGGGTAGGGTGAGGATTGCCTTTTGGGTTACAACCGAGTGCATTTAGAGTTAGGGTTAGTGTTGAGATTGATGATTTAGTGTTAGACTTAGAATCGAGCACATTAGGGTTAGAGTTATGGTTAGAATCCACTATATTTAAGCTTAGGGTTAGGGTTAGGGTTATTAGGGTCAGGATTAGAATCGAGAGCATTTAAGGATAGTGTTAGGGTTAGAGTTAGGTTTAGGGTTAGGTTTCGTAGAATTGAGGGTCAGGGTTATCTTTAGGGTTAGGGATAGGGTTAGAATGAAGCGCATTTTTAGTGTTACGGGTTGGGTCAGGGTTAGGGTTAGAGTGCATACAGAGGTAGGGATAGGAGGAGGGTTGGGATTAGGGGTAGGGTTTGTGTTGGTAGAATCGAGGTTTACGGTTAGGCTTAGGGTCAGGATTGCTTTTTGGGTTAAAGTCGAATGCATTTAGGGTTAGCCTTAGAGCTGAGATTGACGATTTAGTCTTAGGGTTATAATCGAGCACATTAGGGTTAGAGTTATGGTTAGAATCCAGTGCATTTAGGGTTAGGATTAGGGATAGGGTTAGGTTTATGTTTAGGGTGAGGGTTAGAATTGAGTGCATTTAAGGATAGTGTTAGTGTTAGAGTTAGGTATAGGGACAGCTTTCGTAGAATCGAGGGTCAGTGTTAGGGTGAGGGTTAGGGTTAGGATTACGGTTAGAATCAGGAGAATTTTTAGCGTTAGGGTTGGGGTTAGGGTCAGGGTTTGAGTGCATTTAGCGGTAGGGGAGGAGTTGCTTTAGGATTAGGGTTAGGGTTTGTGTTGGTAGAATCGAGGTTTTGGGTTAGCCTTAGGGTCAGGAAAGCATTTTGGGTCATAATTCAGAGCATTTGGGCTTAGGGTTAGTGTTGAAATTGATGATTTAGTTATAGCGTTAGAATCAGGCACATTTAGGGATAGAGTTGTGATTAGAACTCAGTGCATTTAGGGTTAGGGTTAGGGTTAGTGTTAGGTTTAGGGTCAGGGTTAGAATGGAGAGCATTAAGGATAGTGCTAGGGTTAGAGTTAGGTTCATGGTTAGCTTTCGTAGAATCGAGGGTTAGGCTTAGGGTTAGGCTTAGGGTGAGGGTTAGGGTTAGAATCAAGCACAGCTTTAGTGTTAGCGTTAGGGTTAGGGTTACGTTTAGGGTCAGGGTTAGAATCGAGAGCATTTAAGGATAGTGCTAGGGTTAGAGTTAGGTTTAGCGTTCGCTTTCGTAGACTCGAGGGTTAGGCTTAAGGTTAGGCTCAGGGTTAAGGTTAGGGTTAGAATCAGGCACATTTTTAATGGTCTGCTTTTCATCAGGGTATGGCTTAAAGTGCATTTAGGGGTAGGCGTAGGAGTAGGGTTAGGATTAGGGTTAAGGTTTGTGTTGGTAGAATCGAGGTTTAGGGTTAGGCTTAGGGTCAGAAATGACTTTTGGGTTAGAGTCGAGTGCATTTAGGGTTAGGGATAGTGTTGAAATTGACGATTTAGTGTTTGGGTTAGATTCGAGCACATTTAGGGTTAGAGTTTTGAATAGAATTCCTTAAGGTTAGTGTTAGTGTAAGGGGTTGGGGTAGGGTTAGAGAGCATTTAAGGGTAAGGGTAGGGGTAGGGGTAGGGTTAGGGTTAGGGTTTGTGTTGGTACAATCGAAGTTAGTTTAGGGTTAGGCGTAGGGTGAGGATTGCCTTTTGGGTTACAACTGAGTGCATTTAGAGTTAGGGTTAGTGTTGAGAGTGACGATTTAGTGTTAGACTTAGAATCGAGCACATTAGGGTGAGAGTTATGGTTAGAATCCACTATATTTAAGATTAGGGTTAGGGTTAGGGTTATTAGGGTCAGGATTGGAATCGAGAGCATTTAAGGATAGTGTTTGGGTTAGAGTTAGGTTTAGGGTTAGGTTTCGTAGAATTGAGGGTTAGGGTTAGGGTTAGGGTTAGGGTTAGGGTTAGGGATAGAATCAAGCGCATTTTTAGTGTTTGGGGTTGGGTCAGGGTTAGGGTTAGAGTGCATATAGAGGTAGGGATAGGAGGAGGGTTGGTATTTGGGATAAGGTTTGTGTTGGTAGAATCGAAGTTTAGGGTTAGGCTTAGGGTCAGGATTGCTTTTTGGGTTAGATTCGAGTACATTTAGGGTTAGAGTTTTGGTTAGAATTCGTTAGGGTTAGGGT
This sequence comes from Notamacropus eugenii, assembly GCF_028372415.1. Lineage (NCBI taxonomy): Eukaryota > Metazoa > Chordata > Mammalia > Diprotodontia > Macropodidae > Notamacropus > Notamacropus eugenii. Next base: position 308,036,713 of record NC_092875.1, on the reverse strand, counting down.
TAGTGTAAGGGGTAGGGAAAGGGTTAGAGTGCATTTAGGGGTAGGGATAGGGGTAGGGTTAGGATTAGGGTTAGGGTTTGTGTTGGTAGAATCGAAGTTTAGGGTTCGGCGTAGGGTAAGGATTGCCTTTTGGGTTACAACTGAGTGCATTTAGAGTTAGGGTTAGTGTTGACAGTGACGATTTAGTGTTGGACTTAGAATCGAGCACATTAGGGTTAGAGTGCTGGTTAGCATCCACTATATTTAAGCTTAGGGTTAGGGTTAGGGTTATTAGGGTCAGGATTAGAATCGAGAGCATTTCAGGATAGTGTTAGGGTGAGAGTTAGGTTTAGGGTTAGGTTTCGTAGATTTGAGGGTTAGGGTTATTGTTAGGGTTAGGGTTAGGGATAGAATCAAGCGCATTTTTAGTGATAGGGATTGGGTCAGTGTTAGGGTTAGAGTGCATACAGAGGTAGGGATAATACTAGGGTTAGGATTAGGGTTAGGGTTTGTGTTGGTAGAATTGAGGTTTAAGGTTAGGCTTAGGGTCAGGATTGCTTTTTGCGTTAGAGTCGAGTGCATTTAGGGTTAGGCTTAGTGTTGAGATTGACGATTTAGTGTTAGTGTTATAATCGAGCACATTAGGGTTAGAGGTATGGTTAGAAGCCAGTGCATTTAGGGTTAAGATTAGGGATAGGGTTAGGTTTATGTGTAGGGTGAGGGTTAGAATCCAGTGCATTTAAGGATAGTGTTAGCGGTAGAGTTATGTATAGGGTTAGCTTTCGTAGAATCAAGGGTTAGGGTTAGGGTTAGGGTCAGGATTGCCTTTTAGGTTAGAATCGAGGGCATTTACTGTTAGGCTTAGTGTTGAGATCGACTATTTAGTGTTAGGGTTATAATCGAGCACATTAGGGTGAGAGTTATGGTTAGAATCCAGTGCATTTAGGCTTAGGATTAGGGATAGGGTTAGGTTTATGTTTAGGGTGAGGGTTAGAATCGAGTGCATTTAAGGATAGTGTTAGGGTTAGAGTTAGGTATAGGGTTAGCTTTCGTAGAATCGAGGGTCAGTGTTAGGGTGAGGGTTAGGGTTAGGATTAGGGTTAGAATCAGGAGCATTTTTAGCGTTAGGGTTGGGGTTAGGGTCAGGGTTTGAGTGCATTTAGGGGTAGGGAAGGAGTTGGGTTAGGATTAGGGTTAGGGTTTGTCTTGGTAGAATCGAGGTTTTGGGTTAGGCTTAGGGTCAGGAGAGCATTTTGGGTCATAATTCAGAGCATTTGGGCTTAGGGTTAGTGTTGAAATTGATGATTTAGTTATACCGTTAGAATCAGGCACATTTAGGGATGGAGTTATGATTAGAATTCAGTGCATTTAGGGTTAGGGTTAGGGTTAGGGTTAGGGTTAGGTTTAGGGTCAGGGTTAGAATGGAGAGCATTAAGGATAGTGCTAGGGGTAGAGTTAGGTTTAGAGTTAGCTTTCGTAGAATCGAGGGTTAGGCTTAGGGTTAGGCTTAGGGTGAGGGTTAAGGTTTGAATCAAGCACAGTTTTAGTGTTAGCGTTAGGGTGAGGATTAGGGTTAAAGTGCTTTTAGGGCTAGTGGAAGGGATAGGATTAGGATTAGGGTTAAGGTTTGTGTTGGTAGAATAGAGGTTTAGGTTTACGCTAAGGGTCAGGATTGCATTTTGGATCAGAATCGAGTGTATTTAGGCTTTGGGTTAGTCTTCAAATTGACGATTTAGTGTTAGGGTTTGAATCGAGCACATTTAGGGTTAGAGTTATGCTTAGAATTCAGTGCATTTAGGGTTAGCGTTAGGTTTAGGGTTAGGTTGAGGGTCAGGGTTAAAATCGAGGGCATTTAAGGATAGTGCTAGGGTTAGAGTTAGGTTTAGCGTTCGCTTTCGTAGACTCGAGGGTTAGGCTTAAGGTTAGGCTTAGGGTTAGGGTTAGGGTTAGAATCAGGCACATTTTTAGTGGTCTGGTTTTCATCAGGGTATGGCTTAGAGTGCATTTAGTGTTAGGCGTAGGAGTAGGGTTAGGATTAGGGTTAAGGTTTGTGTTGGTTGAATCGAGGTTTAGGGTAGGCTTAGGGTCAGGAATGGCTTTTGGTTAGAGTCGAGCTCATGTAGGGTTAGGAATAGTGTTGAAATTGACGATTTAATGTTTGGGTTAGAATCGAGCACATTTAGGGTTAGAGTTTTGGTTAGAATTCGTTAGGGTTAGGGTTAGTGTAAGGGGTAGGGGTAGGCTTAGAGTGCATTAAGGGGTAGGGGTAGGGGTAGGGTTAGGATTAGGGTTAGGGTTTGTGTTGGTAGAATCGAAGTTTAGGGTTAGGCGTAGGGTGAGGATTGCCTTTTGGGTTACAACTGAGTGCATTTAGAGTTAGGGTTAGTGTTGAGATTGACGATTTAGTGTTAGACTTAGAATCGAGCACATTAGGGTTAGAGTGCTGGTTAGCATCCACTATATTTAAGCTTAGGGTTAAGGTTAGGGTTATTAGGGTCAGGATTAGAATCGAGAGCATTTCAGGATAGTGTTAGGGTGAGAGTTAGGTTTAGGGTTAGGTTTCGTAGAATTGAGGGTTAGGATTATTGTTAGGGTTAGGGTTAGGGATAGAATCAAGCGCATTTTTAGTGTTAGGGGTTGGGTCAGTGTTAGGGTTAGAGTGCATATAGAGGTAGGGATAATAGTAGGGTTAGGATTAGGGTTAGGGTTTGTGTTGGTAGAATCGACGTTTAAGGTTAGGCTTAGGGTCAGGATTGCTTTTTGCGTTAGAGTCGAGTGCATTCAGTGTTAGGCTTAGTGTTGAGATTGACGATTTAGTGTTAGTGTTATAATCGAGCACATTAGGGTTAGAGTTATGGTTGGAATCCAGTGCATTTAGTGTTAAGATTAGGGATAGGGTTAGGTTTATGTGTAGGGTGAGGGTTAGAATCGAGTGCATTTAAGGATAGTGTTAGGGGTAGAGTTATGTATAGGGTTAGCTTTCGTAGAATCAAGGGTTAGGGTTAGGGTTAGGGTCAGGATTTCCTTTTAGGTTAGAATCGAGGGCATTTACCGTTAGGCTTAGTGTTGAGATTGACGATTTAGTGTTAGGGTTATAACCGAGCACATTAGGGTGAGAGTTATGGTTAGAATCCAGTGCATTTAGGCTTAGGATTAGGGATAGGGTTAGGTTTATGTTAGGGTGAGGGTTAGAATCGAGTGCATTTAAGGATAGTGTTAGGGTTAGAGTTAGGTATAGGGTTAGCTTTCGTAGAATCGAGGGTCAGTGTTAGGGTGAGGGTTAGCGTTAGGATTAGGGTTAGAATCAGGAGCATTTTTAGCGTTAGGGTTGGGGTTAGGGTCAGGGTTTGAGTGCATTTAGGGGTAGGGAAGGAGTTGGGTTAGGATTAGGGTTAGGGTTTGTGTTGGTAGAATCGAGGTTTTGGGTTAGGCTTAGGGTCAGGAGAGCATTTTGGGTCATAATTCAGAGCATTTGGGCTTAGGGTTAGTGTTGAAATTGATGATTTAGTTATAGCGTTAGAATCAGGCACATTTAGGGATAGAGTTATGATTAGAATTCAGTGCATTTAGGGTTAGGGTTAGGGTTAGGGTTAGGTTTAGGGTCAGGGTTAGAATGGAGAGCATTAAGGATAGTGCTAGGGTTAGAGTTAGGTTTAGGGTTAGCTTTCGTAGAATCGAGGGTTAGTCTTAGGGTTAGGCTTAGGGTGAGGGTTAGGGTTAGAATCAAGCACAGTTTTAGTGTTAGCGTTAGGGTGAGGATTAGGGTTAAAGTGCTTTTAGGGCTAGTGGAAGGGATAGGATTAGGATTAGGATTAAGGTTTGTGTTGGTAGAATCGAGGTTTAGCTTTAGGCTAAGGGTCAGGATTGCATTTTGGATCAGAATCGAGTGTATTTAGGCTTTGGGTTAGTGTTCAAATTGCCGATTTAGTGTTAGGGTTTGAATCGAGCACATTTAGGGTTAGAGTTATGCTTAGAATTCAGTGCATTTAGGGTTAGCGTTAGGGTTAGGGTTAGGTTGAGGGTCAGAGTTAAAATCGAGAGCATTTAAGGATAGTGCTAGGGTTAGAGTTAGGTTTAGCGTTCGCTTTCGTAGAATCGAGGGTTAGTCTTAAGGTTAGGCTTAGGGTTAGGGTTAGGGTTAGAATCAGGCACATTTTTAGTGGTCTGCTTTTCATCAGGGTATGGCTTAGAGTGCATTTAGGGGTAGGCGTAGGAGTAGGGTTAGGATTAGAGTTAAGGTTTGTGTTGGTAGAATCGAGGTTTAGGGTTAGGCTTAGGGTCAGGAATGGCTTTTGGGTTAGAGTCGAGTGCATGTAGGGTTAGGGATAGTGTTGAAATTGACGATTTAGTGTTTGGGTTAGAATCGAGCACATTTAGGGTTAGAGTTTTGGTTAGAATTCGTTAGGGTTAGGGTTAGTGTAAGGGGTAGGGGTACGGTTAGAGTGCATTTAGGGGTAGGGGTAGGGGTAGGGTTAGGATTAGGGTTAGGGTTTGTGTTGGTAGAATCGAAGTTTAGGGTTAGGCGTAGGGTGAGGATTGCCTTTTGCGTTACAACTGAGTGCATTTAGAGTTAGGGTTAGTGTTGAGATTGACGATTTAGTGTTAGACTTAGAATCGAGCACATTAGGGTTAGAGTGCTGGTTAGCATCCACTATATTTAAGCTTAGGGTTAGGGTTAGGGTTATTAGGGTCAGGATTAGAATTGAGAGCATTTCAGGATAGTGTTAGGGTGAGAGTTAGGTTTAGGGTTAGGTTTCGTAGAATTGAGGTTTAGGGTTATTGTTAGGGTTAGGGTTAGGGATAGAATCAAGCGCATTTTTAGTGTTAGCGGTTGGGTCAGTGTTAGGGTTAGAGTGCATATAGAGGTAGGGATAATAGTAGGGTTAGGATTAGGGTTAGGGTTTGTGTTGGTAGAATCGACGTTTAAGGTTAGGCTTAGGGCCAGGATTGCTTTTTGCGTTAGAGTCGAGTGCATTTAGGGTTAGGCTTAGTGTTGAGATTGACGATTTAGTGTTAGTGTTATAATCGAGCACATTAGGGTTAGAGTTATGGTTAGAATCCAGTGCATTTAGGGTTAAGATTAGGGATAGGGTTAGGTTTATGTGTAGGGTGAGCGTTAGAATTGAGTGCATTTAAGCATAGTGTTAGGGGTAGAGTTATGTATAGGGTTAGCTTTCGTAGAATCAAGGGTTAGGGTTAGGGTTAGGGTCAGGATTGCCTTTTAAGTTAGAATCGAGGGCATTTAGGGTTAGGCTTAGTGTTGAGATCGACGATTTAGTGTTAGGGTTATAATCGAGCACATTAGGGTGAGAGTTATGGTTCGAATCCAGTGCATTTAGGGTTAGGATTAGGGATAGGGTTAGGTTTATGTTTAGGGTGAGGGTTAGAATCGAGTGCATTTAAGGATAGTGTTAGGGTTAGAGTTAGGTATAGGGTTAGCTTTCGTAGAATCGAGGTTCAGTGTTAGGGTGAGGGTTAGGGTTAGGATTAGGGTTAGAATCAGGAGCATTTTCAGCGTTAGGGTTGGGGTTAGGGTCAGGGTTTGAGTGCATTTAGGGGTAGGGGAGGAGTTTGGTTAGGATTAGGGTTAGTGTTTGTGTTGGTAGAATCGAGGTTTTGGGTTAGGCTTAGGGTCAGGAGAGCATTTTGGGTCATAATTCAGAGCATTTGGGCTTAGGGTTAGTGTTGAAATTGATGATTTAGTTATAGCGTTAGAATCAGGCACATTTAGGGATAGAGTTATGATTAGAATTCAGTGCATTTAGGGTTAGGGTTAGGGTTAGGGTTAGGTTTAGGGTCAGGGTTAGAATCGAGACCATTAAGGATAGTGCTAGGGTTAGACTTAGGTTTAGGGTTAGCTTTCGTAGAATCGAGGGTTAGGCTTAGGGTTAGGCTTAGGGTGAGGGTTAGGGTTAGAATCAAGCACAGTTTTAGTGTTAGCGTTAGGGTGAGGATTAGGGTTAAAGTGCTTTTAGGGCTAGTGGCAGGTATAGGATTAGGATTAGCGTTAAGGTTTGTGTTGGTAGAATAGAGGTTTAGGTTTAGGCTTAGGGTCAGGATTGCATTTTGGATCAGAATCGAGTGTATTTAGGCTTTGGGTTAGTGTTCAAATTGCCGATTTAGTGTTAGGGTTTGAATCGAGCACATTTAGGGTTAGAGTTATGCTTAGAATTCAGTGCATTTAGGGTTAGCGTTAGGTTTAGGGTTAGTTTGAGGGTCAGGGTTAACATCGAGAGCATTTAAGGATAGTGCTATGGTTAGAGTTAGGTTTAGCGTTCGCTTTCGTAGAATCGAGGGTTAGGCTTAAGGTTAGGCTTAGGGTTAGGGTTAGGGTTAGAATCAGGCACATTTTTATTGGTCTGCTTTTCGTCAGGGTATGGCTTAGAGTGCATTTAGGGGTAGGCGTAGTTGTAGGGTTAGGATTAGGGTTAAGGTTTGTGTTGGTAGAATCGAGGTTTAGGGTAGGCTTAGGGTCAGGAATGGCTTTTGGGTTAGAGTCGAGTGCATGTAGGGTTAGGAATAGTGTTGAACCTGACGATTTAATGTTTGGGTTAGAATCGAGCACATTTAGGGTTAGAGTTTTGGTTAGAATTCGTTAGGGTTAGGGTTAGTGTAAGGGGTAGGGGTAGGGTTAGAGTGCATTAAGGGGTAGGGGTAGGGGTAGGGTTAGGATTAGGGTTAGGGTTTGTGTTGGTAGAATCGAAGTTTAGGGTTAGGCGTAGGGTGAGGATTGCCTTTTGGGTTACAACTGAGTGCATTTAGAGTTAGGGTTAGTGTTGAGATTGACGATTTAGTGTTAGACTTAGAATCGAGCACATTAGGGTTAGAGTTATGGTTAGAATCCACTATATTTAAGCTTAGGGTTAGGGTTAGGGTTATTAGGGTCAGGATTAGAATCGAGAGCATTTCAGGATAGTGTTAGGGTGAGAGTTAGGTTTAGGGTTAGGTTTCGTAGAATTGAGGGTTAGGGTTATTGTTAGGGTGAGGGTTAGGGATAGAATCAAGCGCCTTTTTAGTGTTAGGGGTTCAGTCAGTGTTAGGGTTAGAGTGCATATAGAGGTAGTGATAATAGTAGGGTTAGGATTAGGGTTAGGGTTTGTGTTGGTAGAATCGACGTTTAAGGTTAGGCTTAGGGTCAGGAATGGCTTTCGGGTTAGAGTCGAGTGCATTTAGGGCTAGGGATAGTGTTGAAATTGACGATTTAGTGTTTGGGTTAGAATCGAGCACATTTAGGGTTAGAGTTTTGGTCAGAATTCGTTAGGGTTAGGGTTAGTGTAAGGGGTAGGGGTAGGCTTAGAGGGTATTTAGGGGTAGGGGTAGGGGTAGGGTTAGGATTAGGGTTAGGGTTTGTGTTGGTAGAATCGAAGTTTAGGGTTAGGGGTAGGGTGAGGATTGCCTTTTGGGTTACAACCGAGTGCATTTAGAGTTAGGGTTAGTGTTGAGATTGATGATTTAGTGTTAGACTTAGAATCGAGCACATTAGGGTTAGAGTTATGGTTAGAATCCACTATATTTAAGCTTAGGGTTAGGGTTAGGGTTATTAGGGTCAGGATTAGAATCGAGAGCATTTAAGGATAGTGTTAGGGTTAGAGTTAGGTTTAGGGTTAGGTTTCGTAGAATTGAGGGTCAGGGTTATCTTTAGGGTTAGGGATAGGGTTAGAATGAAGCGCATTTTTAGTGTTACGGGTTGGGTCAGGGTTAGGGTTAGAGTGCATACAGAGGTAGGGATAGGAGGAGGGTTGGGATTAGGGGTAGGGTTTGTGTTGGTAGAATCGAGGTTTACGGTTAGGCTTAGGGTCAGGATTGCTTTTTGGGTTAAAGTCGAATGCATTTAGGGTTAGCCTTAGAGCTGAGATTGACGATTTAGTCTTAGGGTTATAATCGAGCACATTAGGGTTAGAGTTATGGTTAGAATCCAGTGCATTTAGGGTTAGGATTAGGGATAGGGTTAGGTTTATGTTTAGGGTGAGGGTTAGAATTGAGTGCATTTAAGGATAGTGTTAGTGTTAGAGTTAGGTATAGGGACAGCTTTCGTAGAATCGAGGGTCAGTGTTAGGGTGAGGGTTAGGGTTAGGATTACGGTTAGAATCAGGAGAATTTTTAGCGTTAGGGTTGGGGTTAGGGTCAGGGTTTGAGTGCATTTAGCGGTAGGGGAGGAGTTGCTTTAGGATTAGGGTTAGGGTTTGTGTTGGTAGAATCGAGGTTTTGGGTTAGCCTTAGGGTCAGGAAAGCATTTTGGGTCATAATTCAGAGCATTTGGGCTTAGGGTTAGTGTTGAAATTGATGATTTAGTTATAGCGTTAGAATCAGGCACATTTAGGGATAGAGTTGTGATTAGAACTCAGTGCATTTAGGGTTAGGGTTAGGGTTAGTGTTAGGTTTAGGGTCAGGGTTAGAATCGAGAGCATTAAGGATAGTGCTAGGGTTAGAGTTAGGTTTATGGTTAGCTTTCGTAGAATCGAGGGTTAGGCTTAGGGTTAGGCTTAGGGTGAGGGTTAGGGTTAGAATCAAGCACAGCTTTAGTGTTAGCGTTAGGGTTAGGGTTACGTTTAGGGTCAGGGTTAGAATCGAGAGCATTTAAGGATATTGCTAGGGTTAGAGTTAGGTTTAGCGTTCGCTTTCGTAGAATCGAGGGTTAGGCTTAAAGTTAGGCTCAGGGTTAAGGTTAGGGTTAGAATCAGGCACATTTTTAATGGTCTGCTTTTCATCAGGGTATGGCTTAAAGTGCATTTAGGGGTAGGCGTAGGAGTAGGGTTAGGATTAGGGTTAAGGTTTGTGTTGGTAGAATCGAGGTTTAGGGTTAGGCTTAGGGTCAGAAATGACTTTTGGGTTAGAGTCGAGTGCATTTAGGGTTAGGGATAGTGTTGAAATTGACGATTTAGTGTTTGGGTTAGATTCGAGCACATTTAGGGTTAGAGTTTTGAATAGAATTCCTTAAGGTTAGTGTTAGTGTAAGGGGTTGGGGTAGGGTTAGAGAGCATTTAAGGGTAAGGGTAGGGGTAGGGGTAGGGTTAGGGTTAGGGTTTGTGTTGGTACAATCGAAGTTAGTTTAGGGTTAGGCGTAGGGTGAGGATTGCCTTTTGGGTTACAACTGAGTGCATTTAGAGTTAGGGTTAGTGTTGAGAGTGACGATTTAGTGTTAGACTTAGAATCGAGCACATTAGGGTGAGAGTTATGGTTAGAATCCACTATATTTAAGATTAGGGTTAGGGTTAGGGTTATTAGGGTCAGGATTGGAATCGAGAGCATTTAAGGATAGTGTTTGGGTTAGAGTTAGGTTTAGGGTTAGGTTTCGTAGAATTGAGGGTTAGGGTTAGGGTTAGGGTTAGGGTTAGGGTTATGGATAGAATCAAGCGCATTTTTAGTGTTTGGGGTTGGGTCAGGGTTAGGGTTAGAGTGCATATAGAGGTAGGGATAGGAGGAGGGTTGGTATTTGGGATAAGGTTTGTGTTGGTAGAATCGAAGTTTAGGGTTAGGCTTAGGATCAGGATTGCTTTTTGGGTTAGATTCGAGTACATTTAGGGTTAGAGTTTTGGTTAGAATTCGTTAGGGTTAGGGTTAGTGTAAGGGGTAGGGAAAGGGTTAGAGTGCATTTAGGGGTAGGGATAGGGGTAGGGTTAGGATTAGGGTTAGGGTTTGTGTTGGTAGAATCGAAGTTTAGGGTTCGGCGTAGGGTAAGGATTGCCTTTTGGGTTACAACTGAGTGCATTTAGAGTTAGGGTTAGTGTTGACAGTGACGATTTAGTGTTGGACTTAGAATCGAGCACATTAGGGTTAGAGTGCTGGTTAGCATCCACTATATTTAAGCTTAGGGTTAGGGTTAGGGTTATTAGGGTCAGGATTAGAATCGAGAGCATTTCAGGATAGTGTTAGGGTGAGAGTTAGGTTTAGGGTTAGGTTTCGTAGATTTGAGGGTTAGGGTTATTGTTAGGGTTAGGGTTAGGGATAGAATCAAGCGCATTTTTAGTGATAGGGATTGGGTCAGTGTTAGGGTTAGAGTGCATACAGAGGTAGGGATAATACTAGGGTTAGGATTAGGGTTAGGGTTTGTGTTGGTAGAATTGAGGTTTAAGGTTAGGCTTAGGGTCAGGATTGCTTTTTGCGTTAGAGTCGAGTGCATTTAGGGTTAGGCTTAGTGTTGAGATTGACGATTTAGTGTTAGTGTTATAATCGAGCACATTAGGGTTAGAGGTATGGTTAGAAGCCAGTGCATTTAGGGTTAAGATTAGGGATAGGGTTAGGTTTATGTGTAGGGTGAGGGTTAGAATCCAGTGCATTTAAGGATAGTGTTAGGGGTAGAGTTATGTATAGGGTTAGCTTTCGTAGAATCAAGGGTTAGGGTTAGGGTTAGGGTCAGGATTGCCTTTTAGGTTAGAATCGAGGGCATTTACTGTTAGGCTTAGTGTTGAGATCGACTATTTAGTGTTAGGGTTATAATCGAGCACATTAGGGTGAGAGTTATGGTTAGAATCCAGTGCATTTAGGGTTAGGATTAGGGATAGGGTTAGGTTTATGTTTAGGGTGAGGGTTAGAATCGAGTGCATTTAAGGATAGTGTTAGGGTTAGAGTTAGGTATAGGGTTAGCTTTCGTAGAATCGAGGGTCAGTGTTAGGGTGAGGGTTAGGGTTAGGATTAGGGTTAGAATCAGGAGCATTTTTAGCGTTAGGGTTGGGGTTAGGGTCAGGGTTTGAGTGCATTTAGGGGTAGGGAAGGAGTTGGGTTAGGATTAGGGTTAGGGTTTGTCTTGGTAGAATCGAGGTTTTGGGTTAGGCTTAGGGTCAGGAGAGCATTTTGGGTCATAATTCAGAGCATTTGGGCTTAGGGTTAGTGTTGAAATTGATGATTTAGTTATACCGTTAGAATCAGGCACATTTAGGGATGGAGTTATGATTAGAATTCAGTGCATTTAGGGTTAGGGTTAGGGTTAGGGTTAGGGTTAGGTTTAGGGTCAGGGTTAGAATGGAGAGCATTAAGGATAGTGCTAGGGGTAGAGTTAGGTTTAGAGTTAGCTTTCGTAGAATCGAGGGTTAGGCTTAGGGTTAGGCTTAGGGTGAGGGTTAAGGTTTGAATCAAGCACAGTTTTAGTGTTAGCGTTAGGGTGAGGATTAGGGTTAAAGTGCTTTTAGGGCTAGTGGAAGGGATAGGATTAGGATTAGGGTTAAGGTTTGTGTTGGTAGAATAGAGGTTTAGGTTTAGGCTAAGGGTCAGGATTGCATTTTGGATCAGAATCGAGTGTATTTAGGCTTTGGGTTAGTCTTCAAATTGACGATTTAGTGTTAGGGTTTGAATCGAGCACATTTAGGGTTAGAGTTATGCTTAGAATTCAGTGCATTTAGGGTTAGCGTTAGGTTTAGGGTTAGGTTGAGGGTCAGGGTTAAAATCGAGGGCATTTAAGGATAGTGCTAGGGTTAGAGTTAGGTTTAGCGTTCGCTTTCGTAGACTCGAGGGTTAGGCTTAAGGTTAGGCTTAGGGTTAGGGTTAGGGTTAGAATCAGGCACATTTTTAGTGGTCTGGTTTTCGTCAGGGTATGGCTTAGAGTGCATTTAGGGGTAGGCGTAGTTGTAGGGTTAGGATTAGGGTTAAGGTTTGTGTTGGTAGAATCGAGGTTTAGGGTAGGCTTAGGGTCAGGAATGGCTTTTGGGTTAGAGTCGAGTGCATGTAGGGTTAGGGATAGTGTTGAAATTGACGATTTAGTGTTTGGGTTAGAATCGAGCACATTTAGGGTTAGAGTTTTGGTAAGAATTCGTTAGGGTTAGGGTTAGTGTAAGGGGTAGGCGTAGGGTTAGAGTGCATTTAGGGGTAGGGGTAGGGGTAGGGTTAGGATTAGGGTTAGGGTTTGTGTTGGTAGAATCGAAGTTTAGGGTTAGGCGTAGGGTGAGGATTGCCTTTTGGGATACCACTGAGTGCATTTAGAGTTAGGGTTAGTGTTGTGATTGACGATTTAGTGTTAGACTTAGAATCGAGCACATTAGGGTTAGAGTTATGGTTAGAATCCACTATATTTAAGCTTAGGGTTAGGGTTAGGGTTATTAGGGTCAGGATTAGAATCGAGAGCATTTCAGGATAGTGTTAAGGTGAGAGTTAGGTTTAGGGTTAGGTTTCGTAGAATTGAGCGTTAGGGTTATTGTTAGGGTTAAGGTTAGGGATAGAATCAAGCGCATTTTTAGTGTTAGGGGTTGGGTCAGGGTTAGGATTAGAGTGCATATAGAAGTAGGGATAGGAGGAGGGTTGGGATTAGGGTTAGGGTTTGTGTTGGTAGAATCGAGGTTTAGGGTTAGGCTTAGGGTCAGGATTGCTTTTTGGGTTAGAGTCGAGTGCATTTAGGGTTAGGCTTAGTGTTGAGATTGACGATTTAGTGTTAGTGTTACAAACGAGCACATTAGGGTTAGAATTATGGTTAGAATCCAGTGCATTTAGGGTTAAGATTAGGGATAGGGTTAGGTTTATGTTTAGGGAGAGGGTTAGAATCGAGTGCAATTAAGGATAGTGTTAGGGGTAGAGTTATGTATAGGGTTAGCTTTCGTAGAATCAAGGCTTACGGTTAGGGTTAGGGTCAGGATTGCCTTTTAGGTTAGAATCGAGTGCATTTAGGGTTAGGCTTAGTGTTGAGATTGACGATTTAGTGTTAGGGTGATAATCGAGCACATGAGGGTTAGAGGTATGGTTAAAATCCAGTGCATTTAGGGTTTGGGTTAGGGATAGGGTTAGGTTTATGTTTAGGGTGAGGGTTAGAATCGAGTGCATTTAAGGATAGTGTTAGGGTTAGAGTTAGGTATAGGGTTAGCTTTCGTAGAATCGAGGGTCACTGTTAGGGTGAGGGTTAGGGTTAGGATTAGCGTTAGAATCAGGAGCATTTTTAGCGTTATGGTTGGGGTTAGGGTAAGAGTTTGAGTGCATTTAGGGGTAGGGGAGGAGTTGGATTAGGATTAGGGTTAGGGTTTCTGTTGGTAAAATCGAGGTTTTGGGTTACGCTTAGGGTCAGGAGAGTATTTTGGCTCATAATTCAGAGCATTTGGGCTTAGGGTTGGTGTTGAAATTGATGATTTAGTTATAGCGTTAGAATCAGGCACATTTAGGGATAGAGTTATGATTAGAATTCAGTGCATTTAGGGTTAGGGTTAGGGTTAGGGTTAGGTTTAGGGTCAGGGTTAGAATCGAGAGCATTAAGGATAGTGCTAGGGTTAGACTTAGGTTTAGGGTTAGCTTTCGTAGAATCGAGGGTTAGGCTTAGGGTTAGAATCAAGCACAGTTTTAGTGTTAGTGTTAGGGTGAGGATTAGGGTTAAAGTGCTTTTAGGGCTAGTGGAAGGGATAGGATTAGGATTACGGTTAAGGTTTGTGTTGGTAGAATCGAGGTTTAGGTTTAGGCTTAGGGTCAGGATTGCATTTTGGATCAGAATCGAGTGTATTTAGGCTTTGGGTTAGTGTTCAAATTGACGATTTAGTGTTAGGGTTTGAATCGAGCACATTTAGGGTTAGAGTTATGCTTAGAATTCAGTGCATTTAGGGTTAGCGTTAGGGTTAGGGTTAGGTTGAGGCTCAGAGATAAAATCGAGAGCATTTAAGGATATTGCTAGGGTTAGAGTTAGGCTTAGCGTTCGCTTTCGTAGAATCGAGGGTTAGGCTTAAGGTTAGGCTTAGGGTTAGGGTTAGGGTTAGAATCAGGCACATTTTTAGTGGTCTGCTTTTCATCAGGGTATGGCTTAGAGTGCATTTAGGGGTAGGCGTAGGAGTAGGGTTAGGATTAGGGTTAAGGTTTGTGTTGGTAGAATCGAGGTTTAGGGTTAGGCTTAGGGTCAGGAATGGCTTTTGGGTTAGAGTCGAGTGCATGTAGGGTTAGGAATAGTGTTGAAATTGACGATTTAGTGTTTGGGTTAGAATCGAGCACATTTAGGGTTAGAGTTTTGGTTAGAATTCGTTAGGGTTAGGGTTAGTGTAAGGGGTAGGGGTAGGGTTAGAGTGCATTTAGGGGTAGGGGTAGGGGTAGGGTTAGGATTAGGGTTAGGGTTTGTGTTGGTAGAATCGAAGTTTAGGGTTAGGCGTAGGGTGAGGATTGCCTTTTGGGTCACAACTGAGTGCATTTAGAGTTAGGGTTAGTGTTGAGATTGACGATTTAGTGTTAGACTTAGAATCGAGCACATGAGGGTTAGAGTTATGGTTAGAATACACTGCATTTAGGTTTAGGCTTAGGGTTAGGGTTATTAGGATCAGGATTAGAATCGAGAGCATTTAAGGATAGTGTTAGGGTGAGAGTTAGGTTTAGGGTTAGGTTTCGTAGAATTGAGGGTTAGGGTTATGGTTATGGTTAGGGTTAGGGTTAGGGTTAAAATCAAGCGCATTTTTAGTGTTAGGGGTTGGGTTAGGGTTAGGGTTATAGTGCATATAGAGGTAGGGATAGTAGTAGGGTTAGGATTAGGGTTAGGGTTTGTGTTGGTAGAATCGACGTTTAAGGTTAGGCTTACGGTCAGGATTGCTTTTTGAGTTAGAATCGAGTGCATTTAGGGTTAGGCTTAGTGTTGAGATTGACGATGTAGTGTTAGGGTTATAATCGAGCACATTAGGGTTAGAGTTATGGTTAGAATCCAGTGCATTTAGGGTTAGGATTAGGGATAGTGTTAGGTTTATGTTTAGGGTGAGGGTTAGAATCTAGTGCATTTAAGGATAGTGTTAGGGTTAGAGTTCGGTATAGGGTTAGCTTTTGTAGAATCGAGGGTTAGGCTTAGGGTTAGGCTTAGGGTGAGGGTTAGGGTTAGAATCAAGCACACCTTTAGTGTTAGAGTTAGGGTGAGGATTAGGGTTAAAGTGCTTTTAGGGCTAGTAGAAGGGATAGGGTTAGGATTAGGGTTAAGGTTTGTGTTGGTAGAATCGAGGTTTAGGCTTAGGCTTAGGGTCAGGAATGGCTTTTGGGTTAGAGTCGAGTGCATGTAGGGTTAGGGATAGTGTTGAAATTGACGATTTAGTGTTTGGGTTAGAATCGAGCACATTTAGGGTTAGAGTTTTGGTAAGAATTCGTTAGGGTTAGGGTTAGTGTAAGGGGTAGGCGTAGGGTTAGAGTGCATTTAGGGGTAGGGGTAGGGGTAGGGTTAGGATTAGGGTTAGGGTTTGTGTTGGTAGAATCGAGGTTTAGGCTTAGGCTTAGGGTCAGGAATGGCTTTTGGGTTAGAGTCGAGTGCATGTAGGGTTAGGGATAGTGTTGAAATTGACGATTTAGTGTTTGGGTTAGAATCGAGCACATTTAGGGTTAGAGTTTTGGTAAGAATTCGTTAGGGTTAGGGTTAGTGTAAGGGGTAGGCGTAGGGTTAGAGTGCATTTAGGGGTAGGGGTAGGGGTAGGGTTAGGATTAGGGTTAGGGTTTGTGTTGGTAGAATCGAAGTTTAGGGTTAGGCGTAGGGTGAGGATTGCCTTTTGGGATACAAATGAGTGCATTTAGAGTTAGGGTTAGTGTTGAGATTGACGATTTAGTGTTAGACTTAGAATCGAGCACATTAGGGTTAGAGTTATGGTTAGAATCCACTATATTTAAGCTTAGGGTTAGGGTTAGGGTTATTAGGGTCAGGATTAGAATCGAGAGCATTTCAGGATAGTGTTAAGGTGAGAGTTAGGTTTAGGGTTAGGTTTCGTAGAATTGAGCGTTAGGGTTATTGTTAGGGTTAAGGTTAGGGATAGAATCAAGCGCATTTTTAGTGTTAGGGGTTGGGTCAGGGTTAGGATTAGAGTGCATATAGAAGTAGGGATAGGAGGAGGGTTGGGATTAGGGTTAGGGTTTGTGTTGGTAGAATCGAGGTTTAGGGTTAGGCTTAGGGTCAGGATTGCTTTTTGGGTTAGAGTCGAGTGCATTTAGGGTTAGGCTTAGTGTTGAGATTGACGATTTAGTGTTAGTGTTACAAACGAGCACATTAGGGTTAGAATTATGGTTAGAATCCAGTGCATTTAGGGTTAGGATTAGGGATAAGGTTAGGTTTATGTTTAGGGTGAGGGTTAGAATCGAGTGCATGCAAGGATAGTGTTAGTGTTAGAGTTAGGTATAGGGTTAGCTTTCGTAGAATCGAGGTTCAGTGTTAGGGTGAGGGTTAGGGTTAGGATTAGGGTTAGAATCAGGAGCATTTTTAGCGTTAGGGTTGGGGTTAGGGTCAGGGTTTGAGTGCATTTAGGGGTAGGGGAGGAGTTGCTTTAAGATTAGGGTTAGGGTTTGTGTTGGTAGAATCTAGGTTTTGGGTTAGCCTTAGGGTCAGGAGAGGATTTTGTGCCATAATTCAGAGCATTTGGCCTTAGGGTTAGTGTTGAAATTGATGATTTAGTTATAGCGTTAGAATCAGGCACATTTAGGGATAGAGTTATGATTAGAATTCAGTGCATTTATTGTTAGGGATAGGGTTAGGGTTAGGTTTAGGGTCAGGGTTAGAATGGAGAGCATTAAGGATAGTGCTAGGGTTAGAGTTAGGTTTAGGGTTAGCTTTCGTAGAATCGAGGGTTAGGCTTAGGGTTAGGCTTAGGGTGAGGGTTAGGGTTAGAATCAAGCACAGTTTTAGTGTTAGCGTTAGGGTGAGGATTAGGGTTAAAGTGCTTTTAGGGCTAGTGGAAGGGATAGGGTTAGGATTAGGGTTAAGTTTTGTGTTGGTAGAATCGAGGTTTAGGTTTAGGCTTAGGGTCAGGATTGCATTTTGGATCAGAATCGAGTGTATTTAGACTTTGGGTTAGTGTTCAAATTGACGATTTAGTGTTAGGGTTTGAATCGAGCACATTTAGGGTTAGAGTTATGCTTAGAATTCAGTGCATTTAGGGTTAGCGTTAGGGTTAGGGTTAGGTTTAGGGTCAGGGTTAGAATCGAGAGCATTTAAGGATAGTGCTAGTGTTCCAGTTAGGTTTAGCATTCGCTTTTGTAGAATCGAGGGTTAGGCTTAAGGTTAGGCTTAGGGTTAGGGTTAGGGTTAGAATCAGGCACATTTTTAGTGGTCTGCTTTTCATCAGGGTATGGCTTAAAGTGCATTTAGGGGTAGGCGTAGGAGTAGGGTTAGGATTAGGGTTAAGGTTTGTGTTGGTAGAATCGAGGTTTAGGCTTAGGCTTAGGGTCCGGAATGGCTTTTGGGTTAGAGTCGAGTGCATTTAGGGTTAGGGATAGTGTTGAAATTGACGATTTAGTGTTTGGGTTGGAATCGAGCACATTTAGGGTTAGAGTTTTGGTTAGAATTCGTTAGGGTTACGGTTAGTGTAAGGGGTAGGGGTTTTGTTACAGTGCATTTAGGGGTAGGGGTAGGGGTAGGGGTAGGGTTAGGGTTAGGGTTTGTGTTGGTAGAATCGAAGTTAGTTTAGGGTTAGGCGTAGGGTGAGGATTGCCTTTTGGGTTACCACTGAGTGCATTTAGAGTTAGGGTTAGTGTTGAGAGTGACGATTTAGTGTTGGACTTAGAATCGAGCACATTAGGGTTAGAGTTATGGTTAGAATCCACTATATTTAAGCTTACGGTTAGGGTTAGTGTTATTAGGGTCAGGATTAGAATCGAGAGCATTTAAGGATAGTGTTAGGATGAGAGTTAGGTTTCGTAGAATTCAGGGTTAGGGTTAGGGTTAGGGTTAGGGATAGAATCAAGCGCATTTTTAGTGTTAGGGGTTGGGTCAGGGTTAGGGTTAGAGTTCATATAGAGGTAGGGATAGGAGGAGGGTTGGGATTAGGGTTAGGGTTTGTGTTGGTAGAATCGAGGTTTAGGGTTAGGCTTAGGGTCAGGATTGCTTTTTGGGTTTAGGCTTAGTGTTGAGATTGACGATTTAGTCTTAAGGTTATAATCGAGCACATTAGGGTTAGAGTTATGGTTAGAATCCAGTGCATTTAGGGTTAGGATTAGGGATAGGGTTAGGTTTATGTTTAGGGTGAGGGTTAGAATCGAGTGCATTCAAGGATAGTGTTAGTGTTAGAGTTAGGTATAGGGTTAGCTTTCGTAGAATCGAGGTTCAGTGTTAGGGTGAGGGTTAGGGTTAGGATTAGGGTTAGAATCAGGAGCATTTTTAGCGTTAGGGTTGGGGTTAGGGTCAGGGTTTGAGTGCATTTAGGGGTAGGGGAGGAGTTGGGTTAGGATTACGGTTAGGGTTTGTGTTGGTAGAATCTAGGTTTTGGGTTAGCCTTAGGGTCAGGAGAGGATTTTGTGCCATAATTCAGAGCATTTGGCCTTAGGGTTAGTGTTGAAATTGATGATTTAGTTATAGCGTTAGAATCAGGCACATTTAGGGATAGAGTTATGATTAGAATTCATTGCATTTATTGTTAGGGATAGGGTTAGGGTTAGGTTTAGGGTCAGGGTTAGAATGGAGAGCATTAAGGATAGTGCTAGGGTTAGAGTTAGGTTTAGGGTTAGCTTTCGTAGAATCGAGGGTTAGGCTTAGGGTTAGGCTTAGGGTGAGGGTTAGGGTTAGAATCAAGCACAGTTTTAGTGTTAGCGTTAGGGTGAGGATTAGGGTTAAAGTGCTTTTAGGGCTAGTGGAAGGGATAGGGTTAGGATTAGGGTTAAGTTTTGTGTTGGTAGAATCGAGGTTTAGGTTTAGGCTTAGGGTCAGGATTGCATTTTGGATCAGAATCGAGTGTATTTAGGCTTTGGGTTAGTGTTCAAATTGACGATTTAGTGTTAGGGTTTGAATCGAGCACATTTAGGGTTAGAGTTATGCTTAGAATTCAGTGCATTTAGGGTTAGCGTTAGGGTTGGGGTAGGTTGAGGGTCAGGGTTAACATCGAGAGCATTTAAGGATAGTGCTAGGGTTAGAGTTAGGTTTAGCGTTCGCTTTCGTAGAATCGAGGGTTAGGCTTAAGGTTAGGCTTAGGGTTAGGGTTAGGGTTAGAATCAGGCACATTTTTGTGGTCTGCTTTTCATCAGGGTATGGCTTAAAGTGCATTTAGGGGTAGGCGTAGGAGTAGGGTTAAGATTAGGGTTAAGGTTTGTGTTGGTAGAATCGAGGTTTAGGGTTAGGCTTAGGGTCAGAAATGGCTTTTGGGTTAGAGTCGAGTGCATTTAGGGTTAGGGATAGTGTTGAAATTGACGATTTAGTGTTTGGGTTAGAATCGAGCACATTTAGGGTTAGAGTTTTGGATAGAATTCCTTAGGGTTAGGGTTAGTGTAAGGGGTTGGGGTAGGGTTAGAGAGCATTTAGGGGTAGGGGTAGGGGTAGGGGTAGGGGTAGAGTTAGGGTTTGTGTTGGTAGAATCGAAGTTAGTTTAGGGTTAGGCGTAGGGTGAGGATTGCCTTTTGGGTTACAACTGAGTGTATTTAGAGTTAGGGTTAGTGTTGAGAGTGACGATTTAGTGTTAGACTTAGAATCGAGCACATTAGGGTTAGAGTTATGGTTAGAATCCATTATATATAAGCTGAGGCATAGGGTTAGGGTTATTAGGGTCTGGATTAGAATCGAGAGCATTTAAGGATAGTGTGAGGATGAGAGTTAGGTTTAGGGTTAGGTTTCGTAGAATTGAGGGTTAGGGTTAGGGTTAGGGTTAGGGATAGAATCAAGCGCATTTTTAGTGTTAGGGGTTGGGTCAGGGTTGGGGTTAGAGTGCATACAGAGGTAGGGATAGGAGGAGGGTTGGGATTAGGGGTAGGGTTTGTGTTGGTAGAATCGAGGTTTAGGGTTAGGCTTAGGGTCAGGAATGGCTTTTGGGTTAGAGTCGAGTGCATTTAGGGTTAGGGATAGTGTTGAAATTGACGATTTAGTGTTTGGGTTAGAATCGAGCACATTTAGGGTTAGAGTTTTGGTTAGAATTCGTTAGGGTTACGGTTAGTGTAAGGGGTAGGGGTAGGGTTAGAGTGCATTTAGGGGTAGGGGTAGGGGTAGGGTTAGGGATAGGGTTAGGGTTTGTGTTGGTAGAATCGAAGTTAGTTTAGGGTTAGGCGTAGGGTGAGGATTGCCTTTTGGGTTACAACTCAGTGCATTTAGAGTTAGGGTTAGTGTTGAGAGAGACGATTTAGTGTTAGACTTAGAATCGAGCACATTAGGGTTAGAGTTATGGTTAGAATCCACTATATTTAAGCTTAGGGTTAGGGTTAGGGTTATTAGGGTCAGGATTAGAATCGAGAGCATTTAAGGATAGTGTGAGGATGAGAGTTAGGTTTAGGGTTAGGTTTCGTAGAATTGAGGGTTAGGGTTAGGGTTAGGGATAGAATCAAGCGCATTTTTAGTGTTAGGGCTTGGGTCAGGGTTAGGGTTAGAGTGCATATAGAGGTAGGGATAGGAGGAGGGTTGGGATTAGGGTTAGGGTTTGTGTTGGTAGAATCGAGGTTTAGGGTTAGGCTTAGGGTCAGGATTGCTTTTTGGGTTAGATTCGAGTGCATTTAGGGTTAGGCTTAGTGTTGAGATTGACGATTTAGTGTTAGCGTTATAATCGAGCACATTAGGGTTAGAGTTATGGTTAGAATCCAGTGCATTTAGGGTTAGGATTAGGGATAGGGTTAGGTTTATGTTTAGGGTGAGGGTTAGAATCGAGTGCATTTAAGGATAGTGTTAGGGTTAGAGTTATGTATACGGTTAGCTTTCGTAGAATCGAGGGTCAGTGTTAGGGTGAGGGTGAGGGTTAGGATTAGGGTTAGAATCAGGAGCATTTTTAGCGTTAGGGTTGGGGTTAGGGTCAGGGTTTGAGTGCATTTAGGGGTAGGGGAGGAGTTGCTTTAAGATTAGGGTTAGGGTTTGTGTTGGTAGAATCGAGGTTTTGGGTTAGGTTTAGGGTCAGGAGAGCATTTTGGCTCATAATTCAGAGCATTTGGGCTTAGGGTTA
This sequence comes from Notamacropus eugenii, assembly GCF_028372415.1. NCBI lineage: Eukaryota > Metazoa > Chordata > Mammalia > Diprotodontia > Macropodidae > Notamacropus > Notamacropus eugenii. The sequence continues at coordinate 308,015,987 of NC_092875.1, read as the reverse complement.
GTTTTGAAATTGATGATTTAGTTATAGCGTTAGAATCAGGCACATTTAGGGATAGAGTTATGATTAGAATTCAGTGCATTTAGGGTTAGGGTTAGGGTTAGGGTTAGGGTTAGGTATAGGGTCCGGGTTAGAATGGAGAGCATTAAGGATAGTGCTAGGGTTAGAGTTAGGTTTAGGGTTAGCTTTCGTAGAATCGAGGGTTTGGCTTAGGGTTAGGCTTAGGGTGAGGGTTAGGGTTAGAATCAAGCACAGCTTTAGTGTTAGCGTTAGGGTGAGGATTAGGGTTAAAGTGCTTTTAGGGCTAGTGGAAGGGATAGGGTTAGGATTAGGGTTAAGGTTTGTGTTGGTAGAATCGAGGTTTAGGCTTAGGCTTAGGGTCAGGATTGAATTTTGGATCTGAATCGAGAGTATTTAGGCTTTGGGTTAGTGTTCAAATTGACGATTTAGTGTTAGGGTTTGAATCGAGCACATTTAGGGTTAGAGTTATGCTTAGAATTCAGTGCATTTAGGGTTAGCGTTAGGGTTAGGGTTAGGTTTAGGGTCAGGGTTAGAATCGAGAGCATTTAAGGATAGTGCTAGTGTTCCAGTTAGGTTTAGCATTCGCTTTCGTAGAATCGAGGGTTAGGCTTAAGGTTAGGCTTAGGGTTAGGGTTAGGGTTAGAATCAGGCACATTTTTAGTGGTCTGCTTTTCATCAGGGTATGGCTTAAAGTGCATTTAGGGGTAGGCGTAGGAGTAGGGTTAGGATTAGGGTTAAGGTTTGTGTTGGTAGAATCGAGGTTTAGGCTTAGGCTTAGGGTCTGGAATGGCTTTTGGGTTAGAGTCGAGTGCATTTAGGGTTAGGGATAGTGTTGAAATTGACGATTTAGTGTTTGGGTTGGAATCGAGCACATTTAGGGTTAGAGTTTTGGTTAGAATTCGTTAGGGTTACGGTTAGTGTAAGGGGTAGGGGTTTTGTTACAGTGCATTTAGGAGAAGGGGTAGGGGTAGGGGTAGGGTTACGGTTAGGGTTTGTGTTGGTAGAATCGAAGTTAGTTTAGGGTTAGGCGTAGGGTGAGGATTGCCTTTTGGGTTACCACTGAGTGCATTTAGAGTTAGGGTTAGTGTTGAGAGTGACGATTTAGTGTTGGACTTAGAATCGAGCACATTAGGGTTAGAGTTATGGTTAGAATCCACTATATTTAAGCTTACGGTTAGGGTTAGTGTTATTAGGGTCAGGATTAGAATCGAGAGCATTTAAGGATAGTGTTAGGATGAGAGTTAGGTTTCGTAGAATTCAGGGTTAGGGTTAGGGTTAGGGTTAGGGATAGAATCAAGCGCATTTTTAGTGTTAGGGGTTGGGTCAGGGTTAGGGTTAGAGTTCATATAGAGGTAGGGATAGGAGGAGGGTTGGGATTAGGGTTAGGGTTTGTGTTGGTAGAATCGAGGTTTAGGGTTAGGCTTAGGGTCAGGATTGCTTTTTGGGTTAGATTCGAGTGCATTTAGGGTTAGGCTTAGTGTTGAGATTGACGATTTAGTCTTAAGGTTATAATCGAGCACATTAGGGTTAGAGTTATGGTTAGAATCCAGTGCATTTAGGGTTAGGATTAGGGATAAGGTTAGGTTTATGTTTAGGGTGAGGGTTAGAATCGAGTGCATGCAAGGATAGTGTTAGTGTTAGAGTTAGGTATAGGGTTAGCTTTCGTAGAATCGAGGTTCAGTGTTAGGGTGAGGGTTAGGGTTAGGATTAGGGTTAGAATCAGGAGCATTTTTAGCGTTAGGGTTGGGGTTAGGGTCAGGGTTTGAGTGCATTTAGGGGTAGGGGAGGAGTTGCTTTAAGATTAGGGTTAGGGTTTGTGTTGGTAGAATCTAGGTTTTGGGTTAGCCTTAGGGTCAGGAGAGGATTTTGTGCCATAATTCAGAGCATTTGGCCTTAGGGTTAGTGTTGAAATTGATGATTTAGTTATAGCGTTAGAATCAGGCACATTTAGGGATAGAGTTATGATTAGAATTCAGTGCATTTATTGTTAGGGATAGGGTTAGGGTTAGGTTTAGGGTCAGGGTTAGAATGGAGAGCATTAAGGATAGTGCTAGGGTTAGAGTTAGGTTTAGGGTTAGCTTTCGTAGAATCGAGGGTTAGGCTTAGGGTTAGGCTTAGGGTGAGGGTTAGGGTTAGAATCAAGCACAGTTTTAGTGTTAGCGTTAGGGTGAGGATTAGGGTTAAAGTGCTTTTAGGGCTAGTGGAAGGGATAGGGTTAGGATTAGGGTTAAGTTTTGTGTTGGTAGAATCGAGGTTTAGGTTTAGGCTTAGGGTCAGGATTGCATTTTGGATCAGAATCGAGTGTATTTAGGCTTTGGGTTAGTGTTCAAATTGACGATTTAGTGTTAGGGTTTGAATCGAGCACATTTAGGGTTAGAGTTATGCTTAGAATTCAGTGCATTTAGGGTTAGCGTTAGGGTTAGGGTTAGGTTTAGGGTCAGGGTTAGAATCGAGAGCATTTAAGGATAGTGCTAGTGTTCCAGTTAGGTTTAGCATTCGCTTTTGTAGAATCGAGGGTTAGGCTAAAGGTTAGGCTTAGGGTTAGGGTTAGGGTTAGAATCAGGCACATTTTTAGTGGTCTGCTTTTCATCAGGGTATGGCTTAAAGTGCATTTAGGGGTAGGCGTAGGAGTAGGGTTAGGATTAGGGTTAAGGTTTGTGTTGGTAGAATCGAGGTTTAGGCTTAGGCTTAGGGTCCGGAATGGCTTTTGGGTTAGAGTCGAGTGCATTTAGGGTTAGGGATAGTGTTGAAATTGACGATTTAGTGTTTGGGTTGGAATCGAGCACATTTAGGGTTAGAGTTTTGGTTAGAATTCGTTAGGGTTACGGTTAGTGTAAGGGGTAGGGGTTTTGTTACAGTGCATTTAGGGGTAGGGGTAGGGGTAGGGGTAGGGTTAGGGTTAGGGTTTGTGTTGGTAGAATCGAAGTTAGTTTAGGGTTAGGCGTAGGGTGAGGATTGCCTTTTGGGTTACCACTGAGTGCATTTAGAGTTAGGGTTAGTGTTGAGAGTGACGATTTAGTGTTGGACTTAGAATCGAGCACATTAGGGTTAGAGTTATGGTTAGAATCCACTATATTTAAGCTTACGGTTAGGGTTAGTGTTATTAGGGTCAGGATTAGAATCGAGAGCATTTAAGGATAGTGTTAGGATGAGAGTTAGGTTTCGTAGAATTCAGGGTTAGGGTTAGGGTTAGGGTTAGGGATAGAATCAAGCGCATTTTTAGTGTTAGGGGTTGGGTCAGGGTTAGGGTTAGAGTTCATATAGAGGTAGGGATAGGAGGAGGGTTGGGATTAGGGTTAGGGTTTGTGTTGGTAGAATCGAGGTTTAGGGTTAGGCTTAGGGTCAGGATTGCTTTTTGGGTTTAGGCTTAGTGTTGAGATTGACGATTTAGTCTTAAGGTTATAATCGAGCACATTAGGGTTAGAGTTATGGTTAGAATCCAGTGCATTTAGGGTTAGGATTAGGGATAAGGTTAGGTTTATGTTTAGGGTGAGGGTTAGAATCGAGTGCATGCAAGGATAGTGTTAGTGTTAGAGTTAGGTATAGGGTTAGCTTTCGTAGAATCGAGGTTCAGTGTTAGGGTGAGGGTTAGGGTTAGGATTAGGGTTAGAATCAGGAGCATTTTTAGCGTTAGGGTTGGGGTTAGGGTCAGGGTTTGAGTGCATTTAGGGGTAGGGGAGGAGTTGGGTTAGGATTACGGTTAGGGTTTGTGTTGGTAGAATCTAGGTTTTGGGTTAGCCTTAGGGTCAGGAGAGGATTTTGTGCCATAATTCAGAGCATTTGGCCTTAGGGTTAGTGTTGAAATTGATGATTTAGTTATAGCGTTAGAATCAGGCACATTTAGGGATAGAGTTATGATTAGAATTCATTGCATTTATTGTTAGGGATAGGGTTAGGGTTAGGTTTAGGGTCAGGGTTAGAATGGAGAGCATTAAGGATAGTGCTAGGGTTAGAGTTAGGTTTAGGGTTAGCTTTCGTAGAATCGAGGGTTAGGCTTAGGGTTAGGCTTAGGGTGAGGGTTAGGGTTAGAATCAAGCACAGTTTTAGTGTTAGCGTTAGGGTGAGGATTAGGGTTAAAGTGCTTTTAGGGCTAGTGGAAGGGATAGGGTTAGGATTAGGGTTAAGTTTTGTGTTGGTAGAATCGAGGTTTAGGTTTAGGCTTAGGGTCAGGATTGCATTTTGGATCAGAATCGAGTGTATTTAGGCTTTGGGTTAGTGTTCAAATTGACGATTTAGTGTTAGGGTTTGAATCGAGCACATTTAGGGTTAGAGTTATGCTTAGAATTCAGTGCATTTAGGGTTAGCGTTAGGGTTGGGGTAGGTTGAGGGTCAGGGTTAACATCGAGAGCATTTAAGGATAGTGCTAGGGTTAGAGTTAGGTTTAGCGTTCGCTTTCGTAGAATCGAGGGTTAGGCTTAAGGTTAGGCTTAGGGTTAGGGTTAGGGTTAGAATCAGGCACATTTTTGTGGTCTGCTTTTCATCAGGGTATGGCTTAAAGTGCATTTAGGGGTAGGCGTAGGAGTAGGGTTAGGATTAGGGTTAAGGTTTGTGTTGGTAGAATCGAGGTTTAGGGTTAGGCTTAGGGTCAGAAATGGCTTTTGGGTTAGAGTCGAGTGCATTTAGGGTTAGGGATAGTGTTGAAATTGACGATTTAGTGTTTGGGTTAGAATCGAGCACATTTAGGGTTAGAGTTTTGGATAGAATTCCTTAGGGTTAGGGTTAGTGTAAGGGGTTGGGGTAGGGTTAGAGAGCATTTAGGGGTAGGGGTAGGGGTAGGGGTAGGGGTAGAGTTAGGGTTTGTGTTGGTAGAATCGAAGTTAGTTTAGGGTTAGGCGTAGGGTGAGGATTGCCTTTTGGGTTACAACTGAGTGTATTTAGAGTTAGGGTTAGTGTTGAGAGTGACGATTTAGTGTTAGACTTAGAATCGAGCACATTAGGGTTAGAGTTATGGTTAGAATCCATTATATATAAGCTGAGGCATAGGGTTAGGGTTATTAGGGTCTGGATTAGAATCGAGAGCATTTAAGGATAGTGTGAGGATGAGAGTTAGGTTTAGGGTTAGGTTTCGTAGAATTGAGGGTTAGGGTTAGGGTTAGGGTTAGGGATAGAATCAAGCGCATTTTTAGTGTTAGGGGTTGGGTCAGGGTTGGGGTTAGAGTGCATACAGAGGTAGGGATAGGAGGAGGGTTGGGATTAGGGGTAGGGTTTGTGTTGGTAGAATCGAGGTTTAGGGTTAGGCTTAGGGTCAGGAATGGCTTTTGGGTTAGAGTCGAGTGCATTTAGGGTTAGGGATAGTGTTGAAATTGACGATTTAGTGTTTGGGTTAGAATCGAGCACATTTAGGGTTAGAGTTTTGGTTAGAATTCGTTAGGGTTACGGTTAGTGTAAGGGGTAGGGGTAGGGTTAGAGTGCATTTAGGGGTAGGGGTAGGGGTAGGGTTAGGGATAGGGTTAGGGTTTGTGTTGGTAGAATCGAAGTTAGTTTAGGGTTAGGCGTAGGGTGAGGATTGCCTTTTGGGTTACAACTCAGTGCATTTAGAGTTAGGGTTAGTGTTGAGAGAGACGATTTAGTGTTAGACTTAGAATCGAGCACATTAGGGTTAGAGTTATGGTTAGAATCCACTATATTTAAGCTTAGGGTTAGGGTTAGGGTTATTAGGGTCAGGATTAGAATCGAGAGCATTTAAGGATAGTGTGAGGATGAGAGTTAGGTTTAGGGTTAGGTTTCGTAGAATTGAGGGTTAGGGTTAGGGTTAGGGATAGAATCAAGCGCATTTTTAGTGTTAGGGCTTGGGTCAGGGTTAGGGTTAGAGTGCATATAGAGGTAGGGATAGGAGGAGGGTTGGGATTAGGGTTAGGGTTTGTGTTGGTAGAATCGAGGTTTAGGGTTAGGCTTAGGGTCAGGATTGCTTTTTGGGTTAGATTCGAGTGCATTTAGGGTTAGGCTTAGTGTTGAGATTGACGATTTAGTGTTAGGGTTATAATCGAGCACATTAGGGTTAGAGTTATGGTTAGAATCCAGTGCATTTAGGGTTAGGATTAGGGATAGGGTTAGGTTTATGTTTAGGGTGAGGGTTAGAATCGAGTGCATTTAAGGATAGTGTTAGGGTTAGAATTATGTATACGGTTAGCTTTAGTAGAATCGAGGGTCAGTGTTAGGGTGAGGGTTAGGGTTAGGATTAGGGTTAGAATCAGGAGCATTTTTAGCTTTAGGGTTGGGGTTAGGGTGAGGGTTTGAGTGCATTTAGGGGTAGGGGAGGAGTTGCTTTAAGATTAGGGTTAGGGTTTGTGTTGGTAGAATCGAGGTTTTGGGTTAGGCTTAGTGTCAGGAATGGCTTTTGGGTTAGAGTCGAGTGCATTTAGGGTTAGGGATAGTGTTGAAATTGACGATTTAGTGTTTGGGTTGGAATCGAGCACATTTAGGGTTAGAGTTTTGGTTAGAATTCGTTAGGCTTACGGTTAGTGTAAGGGGTAGGGGTTTTGTTACAGTGCATTTAGGGGTAGGGGTAGGGGTAGGGTTAGGATTAGGGTTAAGGTTTGTGTTGGTAGAATCGAGGTTTAGGTTTAGGCTTAGGGTCAGGATTGCATTTTGGATCAGAATCGAGTGTATTTAGGCTTTGGGTTAGTGTTAAAATTGACGATTTAGTGTTAGGGTTTGAATCGAGCACATTTAGGGTTAGAGTTATGCTTAGAATTCAGTGCATTTAGGGTTAGCGTTAGGGTTGGGGTAGGTTGAGGGTCAGGGTTAACATCGAGAGCATTTAAGGATAGTGCTAGGGTTAGAGTTAGGTTTAGCGTTCGCTTTCGTAGAATCGAGGGTTAGGCTTAAGGTTAGGCTTAGGGTTAGGGTTAGGGTTAGAATCAGGCACATTTTTGTGGTCTGCTTTTCATCAGGGTATGGCTTAAAGTGCATTTAGGGGTAGGCGTAGGAGTAGGGTTAGGATTAGGGTTAAGGTTTGTGTTGGTAGAATCGAGGTTTAGGGTTAGGCTTAGGGTCAGGAATGGCTTTTGGGTTAGAGTCGAGTGCATTTAGGGTTAGGGATAGTGTTGAAATTGACGATTTAGTGTTTGGGTTAGAATCGAGCACATTTAGGGTTAGAGTTTTGGATAGAATTCCTTAGGGTTAGGGTTAGTGTAAGGGGTTGGGGTAGGGTTAGAGAGCATTTAGGGGTAGGGGTAGGGGTAGGGGTAGGGGTAGAGTTAGGGTTTGTGTTGGTAGAATCGAAGTTAGTTTAGGGTTAGGCGTAGGGTGAGGATTGCCTTTTGGGTTACAACTGAGTGTATTTAGAGTTAGGGTTAGTGTTGAGAGTGACGATTTAGTGTTAGACTTAGAATCGAGCACATTAGGGTTAGAGTTATGGTTAGAATCCATTATATATAAGCTGAGGGATAGGGTTAGGGTTATTAGGGTCAGGATTAGAATCGAGAGCATTTAAGGATAGTGTGAGGATGAGAGTTAGGTTTAGGGTTAGGTTTCGTAGAATTGAGGGTTAGGGTTAGGGTTAGGGTTAGGGATAGAATCAAGCGCATTTTTAGTGTTAGGGGTTGGGTCAGGGTTGGGGTTAGAGTGCATACAGAGGTAAGGATAGGAGGAGGGTTGGGATTAGGGGTAGGGTTTGTGTTGGTAGAATCGAGGTTTAGGGTTAGGCTTAGGGTCAGGAATGGCTTTTGGGTTAGAGTCGAGTGCATTTAGGGTTAGGGATAGTGTTGAAATTGACGATTTAGTGTTTGGGTTAGAATCGAGCACATTTAGGGTTAGAGTTTTGGTTAGAATTCGTTAGGGTTACGGTTAGTGTAAGGGGTAGGGGTAGGGTTAGAGTGCATTTAGGGGTAGGGGTAGGGGTAGGGTTAGGGTTAGGGTTAGGGTTTGTGTTGGTAGAATCGAGGTTTAGGCTTAGGCTTAGGGTCCGGAATGGCTTTTGGGTTAGAGTCGAGTGCATTTAGGGTTAGGGATAGTGTTGAAATTGACGATTTAGTGTTTGGGTTGGAATCGAGCACATTTAGGGTTAGAGTTTTGGTTAGAATTCGTTAGGGTTACGGTTAGTGTAAGGGGTAGGGGTTTTGTTACAGTGCATTTAGGAGAAGGGGTAGGGGTAGGGGTAGGGTTACGGTTAGGGTTTGTGTTGGTAGAATCGAAGTTAGTTTAGGGTTAGGCGTAGGGTGAGGATTGCCTTTTGGGTTACAACTGAGTGCATTTAGAGTTAGGGTTAGTGTTGAGAGTGACGATTTAGTGTTGGACTTAGAATCGAGCACATTAGGGTTAGAGTTATGGTTAGAATCCACTATATTTAAGCTTACGGTTAGGGTTAGTGTTATTCGGGTCAGGATTAGAATCGAGAGCATTTAAGGATAGTGTTAGGATGAGAGTTAGGTTTCGTAGAATTCAGGGTTAGGGTTAGGGTTAGGGTTAGGGATAGATTCAAGCGCATTTTTAGTGTTAGGGGTTGGGTCAGGGTTAGGGTTAGAGTGCATATAGAGGTAGGGATAGGAGGAGGGTTGGGATTAGGGTTAGGGTTTGTGTTGGTAGAATCGAGGTTTAGGGTTAGGCTTAGGGTCAGGATTGCTTTTTGGGTTAGAGTCGAATGCATTTAGCCTTAGGCTTAGTGTTGAGATTGACGATTTAGTCTTAAGGTTATAATCGAGCACATTAGGGTTAGAGTTATGGTTAGAATCCAGTGCATTTAGGGTTAGGATTAGGGATAGGGTTAGGTTTATGTTTAGGGTGAGGGTTAGAATCGAGTGCATTCAAGGATAGTGTTAGTGTTAGAGTTAGGTATAGGGTTAGCTTTCGTAGAATCGAGGTTCAGTGTTAGGGTGAGGGTTAGGGTTAGGATTAGGGTTAGAATCAGGAGCATTTTTAGCGTTAGGGTTGGGGTTAGGGTCAGGGTTTGAGTGCATTTAGGGGTAGGGGAGGAGTTGGGTTAGGATTACGGTTAGGGTTTGTGTTGGTAGAATCTAGGTTTTGGGTTAGCCTTAGGGTCAGGAGAGGATTTTGTGCCATAATTCAGAGCATTTGGCCTTAGGGTTAGTGTTGAAATTGATGATTTAGTTATAGCGTTAGAATCAGGCACATTTAGGGATAGAGTTATGATTAGAATTCATTGCATTTATTGTTAGGGATAGGGTTAGGGTTAGGTTTAGGGTCAGGGTTAGAATGGAGAGCATTAAGGATAGTGCTAGGGTTAGAGTTAGGTTTAGGGTTAGCTTTCGTAGAATCGAGGGTTAGGCTTAGGGTTAGGCTTAGGGTGAGGGTTAGGGTTAGAATCAAGCACAGTTTTAGTGTTAGCGTTAGGGTGAGGATTAGGGTTAAAGTGCTTTTAGGGCTAGTGGAAGGGATAGGGTTAGGATTAGGGTTAAGTTTTGTGTTGGTAGAATCGAGGTTTAGGTTTAGGCTTAGGGTCAGGATTGCATTTTGGATCAGAATCGAGTGTATTTAGGCTTTGGGTTAGTGTTCAAATTGACGATTTAGTGTTAGGGTTTGAATCGAGCACATTTAGGGTTAGAGTTATGCTTAGAATTCAGTGCATTTAGGGTTAGCGTTAGGGTTGGGGTAGGTTGAGGGTCAGGGTTAACATCGAGAGCATTTAAGGATAGTGCTAGGGTTAGAGTTAGGTTTAGCGTTCGCTTTCGTAGAATCGAGGGTTAGGCTTAAGGTTAGGCTTAGGGTTAGGGTTAGGGTTAGAATCAGGCACATTTTTGTGGTCTGCTTTTCATCAGGGTATGGCTTAAAGTGCATTTAGGGGTAGGCGTAGGAGTAGGGTTAGGATTAGGGTTAAGGTTTGTGTTGGTAGAATCGAGGTTTAGGGTTAGGCTTAGGGTCAGAAATGGCTTTTGGGTTAGAGTCGAGTGCATTTAGGGTTAGGGATAGTGTTGAAATTGACGATTTAGTGTTTGGGTTAGAATCGAGCACATTTAGGGTTAGAGTTTTGGATAGAATTCCTTAGGGTTAGGGTTAGTGTAAGGGGTTGGGGTAGGGTTAGAGAGCATTTAGGGGTAGGGGTAGGGGTAGGGGTAGGGGTAGAGTTAGGGTTTGTGTTGGTAGAATCGAAGTTAGTTTAGGGTTAGGCGTAGGGTGAGGATTGCCTTTTGGGTTACAACTGAGTGTATTTAGAGTTAGGGTTAGTGTTGAGAGTGACGATTTAGTGTTAGACTTAGAATCGAGCACATTAGGGTTAGAGTTATGGTTAGAATCCATTATATATAAGCTGAGGCATAGGGTTAGGGTTATTAGGGTCTGGATTAGAATCGAGAGCATTTAAGGATAGTGTGAGGATGAGAGTTAGGTTTAGGGTTAGGTTTCGTAGAATTGAGGGTTAGGGTTAGGGTTAGGGTTAGGGATAGAATCAAGCGCATTTTTAGTGTTAGGGGTTGGGTCAGGGTTGGGGTTAGAGTGCATACAGAGGTAGGGATAGGAGGAGGGTTGGGATTAGGGGTAGGGTTTGTGTTGGTAGAATCGAGGTTTAGGGTTAGGCTTAGGGTCAGGAATGGCTTTTGGGTTAGAGTCGAGTGCATTTAGGGTTAGGGATAGTGTTGAAATTGACGATTTAGTGTTTGGGTTAGAATCGAGCACATTTAGGGTTAGAGTTTTGGTTAGAATTCGTTAGGGTTACGGTTAGTGTAAGGGGTAGGGGTAGGGTTAGAGTGCATTTAGGGGTAGGGGTAGGGGTAGGGTTAGGGATAGGGTTAGGGTTTGTGTTGGTAGAATCGAAGTTAGTTTAGGGTTAGGCGTAGGGTGAGGATTGCCTTTTGGGTTACAACTCAGTGCATTTAGAGTTAGGGTTAGTGTTGAGAGAGACGATTTAGTGTTAGACTTAGAATCGAGCACATTAGGGTTAGAGTTATGGTTAGAATCCACTATATTTAAGCTTAGGGTTAGGGTTAGGGTTATTAGGGTCAGGATTAGAATCGAGAGCATTTAAGGATAGTGTGAGGATGAGAGTTAGGTTTAGGGTTAGGTTTCGTAGAATTGAGGGTTAGGGTTAGGGTTAGGGATAGAATCAAGCGCATTTTTAGTGTTAGGGCTTGGGTCAGGGTTAGGGTTAGAGTGCATATAGAGGTAGGGATAGGAGGAGGGTTGGGATTAGGGTTAGGGTTTGTGTTGGTAGAATCGAGGTTTAGGGTTAGGCTTAGGGTCAGGATTGCTTTTTGGGTTAGATTCGAGTGCATTTAGGGTTAGGCTTAGTGTTGAGATTGACGATTTAGTGTTAGGGTTATAATCGAGCACATTAGGGTTAGAGTTATGGTTAGAATCCAGTGCATTTAGGGTTAGGATTAGGGATAGGGTTAGGTTTATGTTTAGGGTGAGGGTTAGAATCGAGTGCATTTAAGGATAGTGTTAGGGTTAGAATTATGTATACGGTTAGCTTTAGTAGAATCGAGGGTCAGTGTTAGGGTGAGGGTTAGGGTTAGGATTAGGGTTAGAATCAGGAGCATTTTTAGCTTTAGGGTTGGGGTTAGGGTGAGGGTTTGAGTGCATTTAGGGGTAGGGGAGGAGTTGCTTTAAGATTAGGGTTAGGGTTTGTGTTGGTAGAATCGAGGTTTTGGGTTAGGCTTAGGGTCAGGAATGGCTTTTGGGTTAGAGTCGAGTGCATTTAGGGTTAGGGATAGTGTTGAAATTGACGATTTAGTGTTTGGGTTGGAATCGAGCACATTTAGGGTTAGAGTTTTGGTTAGAATTCGTTAGGCTTACGGTTAGTGTAAGGGGTAGGGGTTTTGTTACAGTGCATTTAGGGGTAGGGGTAGGGGTAGGGTTAGGATTAGGGTTAAGGTTTGTGTTGGTAGAATCGAGGTTTAGGTTTAGGCTTAGGGTCAGGATTGCATTTTGGATCAGAATCGAGTGTATTTAGGCTTTGGGTTAGTGTTAAAATTGACGATTTAGTGTTAGGGTTTGAATCGAGCACATTTAGGGTTAGAGTTATGCTTAGAATTCAGTGCATTTAGGGTTAGCGTTAGGGTTGGGGTAGGTTGAGGGTCAGGGTTAACATCGAGAGCATTTAAGGATAGTGCTAGGGTTAGAGTTAGGTTTAGCGTTCGCTTTCGTAGAATCGAGGGTTAGGCTTAAGGTTAGGCTTAGGGTTAGGGTTAGGGTTAGAATCAGGCACATTTTTGTGGTCTGCTTTTCATCAGGGTATGGCTTAAAGTGCATTTAGGGGTAGGCGTAGGAGTAGGGTTAGGATTAGGGTTAAGGTTTGTGTTGGTAGAATCGAGGTTTAGGGTTAGGCTTAGGGTCAGGAATGGCTTTTGGGTTAGAGTCGAGTGCATTTAGGGTTAGGGATAGTGTTGAAATTGACGATTTAGTGTTTGGGTTAGAATCGAGCACATTTAGGGTTAGAGTTTTGGATAGAATTCCTTAGGGTTAGGGTTAGTGTAAGGGGTTGGGGTAGGGTTAGAGAGCATTTAGGGGTAGGGGTAGGGGTAGGGGTAGGGGTAGAGTTAGGGTTTGTGTTGGTAGAATCGAAGTTAGTTTAGGGTTAGGCGTAGGGTGAGGATTGCCTTTTGGGTTACAACTGAGTGTATTTAGAGTTAGGGTTAGTGTTGAGAGTGACGATTTAGTGTTAGACTTAGAATCGAGCACATTAGGGTTAGAGTTATGGTTAGAATCCATTATATATAAGCTGAGGGATAGGGTTAGGGTTATTAGGGTCAGGATTAGAATCGAGAGCATTTAAGGATAGTGTGAGGATGAGAGTTAGGTTTAGGGTTAGGTTTCGTAGAATTGAGGGTTAGGGTTAGGGTTAGGGTTAGGGATAGAATCAAGCGCATTTTTAGTGTTAGGGGTTGGGTCAGGGTTGGGGTTAGAGTGCATACAGAGGTAAGGATAGGAGGAGGGTTGGGATTAGGGGTAGGGTTTGTGTTGGTAGAATCGAGGTTTAGGGTTAGGCTTAGGGTCAGGAATGGCTTTTGGGTTAGAGTCGAGTGCATTTAGGGTTAGGGATAGTGTTGAAATTGACGATTTAGTGTTTGGGTTAGAATCGAGCACATTTAGGGTTAGAGTTTTGGTTAGAATTCGTTAGGGTTACGGTTAGTGTAAGGGGTAGGGGTAGGGTTAGAGTGCATTTAGGGGTAGGGGTAGGGGTAGGGTTAGGGTTAGGGTTAGGGTTTGTGTTGGTAGAATCGAGGTTTAGGCTTAGGCTTAGGGTCCGGAATGGCTTTTGGGTTAGAGTCGAGTGCATTTAGGGTTAGGGATAGTGTTGAAATTGACGATTTAGTGTTTGGGTTGGAATCGAGCACATTTAGGGTTAGAGTTTTGGTTAGAATTCGTTAGGGTTACGGTTAGTGTAAGGGGTAGGGGTTTTGTTACAGTGCATTTAGGAGAAGGGGTAGGGGTAGGGGTAGGGTTACGGTTAGGGTTTGTGTTGGTAGAATCGAAGTTAGTTTAGGGTTAGGCGTAGGGTGAGGATTGCCTTTTGGGTTACAACTGAGTGCATTTAGAGTTAGGGTTAGTGTTGAGAGTGACGATTTAGTGTTGGACTTAGAATCGAGCACATTAGGGTTAGAGTTATGGTTAGAATCCACTATATTTAAGCTTACGGTTAGGGTTAGTGTTATTCGGGTCAGGATTAGAATCGAGAGCATTTAAGGATAGTGTTAGGATGAGAGTTAGGTTTCGTAGAATTCAGGGTTAGGGTTAGGGTTAGGGTTAGGGATAGATTCAAGCGCATTTTTAGTGTTAGGGGTTGGGTCAGGGTTAGGGTTAGAGTGCATATAGAGGTAGGGATAGGAGGAGGGTTGGGATTAGGGTTAGGGTTTGTGTTGGTAGAATCGAGGTTTAGGGTTAGGCTTAGGGTCAGGATTGCTTTTTGGGTTAGAGTCGAATGCATTTAGCCTTAGGCTTAGTGTTGAGATTGACGATTTAGTCTTAAGGTTATAATCGAGCACATTAGGGTTAGAGTTATGGTTAGAATCCAGTGCATTTAGGGTTAGGATTAGGGATAGGGTTAGGTTTATGTTTAGGGTGAGGGTTAGAATCGAGTGCATTCAAGGATAGTGTTAGTGTTAGAGTTAGGTATAGGGTTAGCTTTCGTAGAATCGAGGTTCAGTGTTAGGGTGAGGGTTAGGGTTAGGATTAGGGTTAGAATCAGGAGCATTTTTAGCGTTAGGGTTGGGGTTAGGGTCAGGGTTTGAGTGCATTTAGGGGTAGGGGAGGAGTTGGGTTAGGATTACGGTTAGGGTTTGTGTTGGTAGAATCTAGGTTTTGGGTTAGCCTTAGGGTCAGGAGAGGATTTTGTGCCATAATTCAGAGCATTTGGCCTTAGGGTTAGTGTTGAAATTGATGATTTAGTTATAGCGTTAGAATCAGGCACATTTAGGGATAGAGTTATGGTTAGAATTCAGTGCATTTATTGTTAGGGATAGGGTTAGGGTTAGGTTTAGGGTCAGGGTTAGAATCGAGAGCATTAAGGATAGTGCTAGGGTTAGAGTTAGGTTTAGGGTTAGCTTTCGTAGAATCGAGGGTTAGGCTTAGGGTTAGGCTTAGGGTGAGGGTTAGGGTTAGAATCAAGCACAGTTTTAGTGTTAGCGTTTGGGTGAGGATTAGGGTTAAAGTGCTTTTAGGGCTAATGGAAGGGATAGGGTTAGGATTAGGGTTAAGTTTTGTGTTGGTAGAATCGAGGTTTAGGTTTAGGCTTAGGGTCAGGATTGCATTTTGGATCAGAATCGAGTGTATTTAGGCTTTGGGTTAGTGTTCAAATTGACGATTTAGTGTTAGGGTTTGAATCGAGCACATTTAGGGTTAGAGTTATGCTTAGAATTCAGTGCATTTAGGGTTAGCGTTATGGTTGGGGTAGGTTGAGGGTCTGGGTTAACATCGAGAGCATTTAAGGATAGTGCTAGGGTTAGTGTTAGGTTTAGCGTTCGCTTTCGTAGAATCGAGGGTTAGGTTTAAGGTTAGACTTAGGGTTAGGGTTAGGGTTAGAATCAAGCACAGCTTTAGTGTTAGCGTTAGGGTGAGGATTAGGGTTAAAGTGCTTTTAGGGCTAGCGGATGGGATAGGGTTAGGATTAGGGTTAAGGTCTGTGTTGGTAGAATCGAGGTTTAGGGTTAGGCTTAGGGTCAGGATTGCTTTTTGGGTTAGATTCTAGTACATTTAGGGGTAGGCTTAGTGTTGAGATTGACGATTTAGTGTTAGGGTTATAATCGAGCACATTAGGGTTAGAGCTACGGTTAGAATCCAGTGCATTTAGGGTTAGGATTAGGGATAGGGTTAGGTTTATGTTTAGGGTGAGGGTTAGAATCCAGTGCATTTAAGGATAGTGTTAGGGTTAGAGTTAGGTATAGGGTTAGCTTTCGTAGAATCGAGGGTTAGGCTTAGGGTTAGGATTAGGGTGAGGGTTAGGGTTAGAATCAAGCACACCTTTAGTGTTAGCGTTAGGGTGAGGATTAGGGTTAAAGTGCTTTTAGGACGAGAGGAAGGGTTAGGGTTAGGATTCGGGTTAAGGTTTGTGTTGGTAGAATCGAGGTTTAGGTTTAGGCTTAGGGTCAGGATTGCATTTTGGATCAGAATCGAGTGTATTAAGGCTTTGGGTTATTGTTCAATTTGACGATTTAGTGTTAGGTCTTGAATCGAGCACATTTAGGGTTAGAGTTTTGCTTAGAATTCAGTGCATTTAGGGTTAGGGTTAGGGTTAGGGTTAGGTTGAGGGTCAGGGTTAAAATCGAGAGCATTTAAGGATAGTGCTAGGGTTAGAGTTAGGTTTAGCGTTCGCTTTCGTAGAATCGAGGGTTAGGTTTAAGGTTAGACTTAGGGTTAGGGTTAGGGTTAGAATCAGGCACATTTTTAGTGGTCTGCTTTTCATCAGGGTATGGCTTAGAGTGCATTTAGGGGTAGGCGTAGGAGTAGGGTTAGGATTAGGGTTAAGGTTTGTGTTGGTAGAATCAAGGTTTAGGGTTAGGCTTAGGGTCAGGAATGGCTTTTGGGTTAGAGTCGAGTGCATGTAGGGTTAGGGATAGTGTTGAAATTGACGATTTAGTGTTTGGGTTAGAATCGAGCACATTTAGGGTTAGAGTTTTGGTTAGAATTCGTTAGGGTTAGGGTTAGTGTAAGGGGTAGGGGTAGGGTTAGAGTTCATTTAGGGGTAGGGGTAGGGGTAGGGTTAGGATTAGGGTTAGGGTTTGTGTTGGTAGAATCGAAGTTTAGGGTTAGGCGTAGGGTGAGAATTGCCTTTTGGGTTACAACTGAGTGCATTTAGAGTTAGGGTTAGTGTTGAGATTGACGATTTAGTGTTAGACTTAGAATCGAGCACATTAGGGTTAGAGTTATGGTTAGAATCCACTATATTTAAGCTTAGGGTTAGGGTTAGGGTTATTAGGGTCAGGATTAGAATCGAGAGCATTTCAGGATAGTGTTAAGGTGAGAGTTAGGTTTAGGGTTAGGTTTCGTAGAATTGAGCGTTAGGGTTATTGTTAGGGTTAAGGTTAGGGATAGAATCAAGCGCATTTTTAGTGTTAGGGGTTGGGTCAGGGTTAGGATTAGAGTGCATATAGAGGTAGGGATAGGAGCAGGGTTGGGATTAGGGTTAGGGTTTGTGTTGGTAGAATCGAGGTTTAGGGTTAGGCTTAGGGTCAGGATTGCTTTTTGCGTTAGAGTCGTGTGCATTTAGGGTTAGGCTTAGTGTTGAGATTGACGATTTAGTGTTAGTGTTACAAACGAGCACATTAGGGTTAGAATTATGGTTAGAATCCAGTGCATTTAGGGTTTGGATTAGGGATAGGGTTAGGTTTATGTTTAGGGAGAGGGTTAGAATCGAGTGCATTTAAGGATAGTGTTAGAGGTAGAGTTATGTATAGGGTTAGCTTTCGTAGAATCAAGGGTTAGGGTTAGGGTTAGGGTCAGGATTGCCTTTTAGGTTAGTATCGAGTGCATTTAGGGTTAGGCTTAGTGTTGAGATTGACGATTTAGTGTTAGGGTTATAATCGAGCACATGAGGGTTAGAGGTATGGTTAAAATCCAGTGCATTTAGGGTTTGGATTAGGGATAGGGTTAGGTTTATGTTTAGGGTGAGGGTTAGAATCGAGTGCATTTAAGGATAGTGTTAGGGTTAGAGTTAGGTATAGGGTTAGCTTTCGTAGAATCGAGGGTCACTGTTAGGGTGAGGGTTAGGGTTAGGATTAGCGTTAGAATCAGGAGCATTTTTAGCGTTATGGTTGGGGTTAGGGTAAGAGTTTGAGTGCATTTAGGTGTAGGAGAGGAGTTGGATTAGGATTAGGGATAGGGTTTGTGTTGGTAGAATCGAGGTTTTGGGTTACGCTTAGGGTCAGGAGAGTATTTTGGCTCATAATTCAGAGCATTTGGGCTTAAGGTGAGTGTTGAAATTGTTGATTTAGTTATAGCGTTAGAATCAGGCACATTTAGGGATAGAGTTATGATTAGAATTCAGTGCATTTAGGGTTAGGGTTCGGGTTAGGGTTAGGGTTAGGGTCAGGGTTAGAATCGAGAGCATTAAGGATAGTGCTAGGGTTAGACTTAGGTTTAGGGTTAGCTTTCGTAGAATCGAGGGTTACGCTTAGGGTTAGGCTTAGGGTGAGGGTTAGGGTTAGAATCAAGCACAGTTTTAGTGTCAGCATTAGGGTGAGGGTTAGGGTTAAAGTGCTTTTAGGGCTAGTGGTAGGGGTAGGGTTAGGATTCGGGTTAAGGTTTGTGTTGTTAGAAGCGAGGTTTAGGTTTAGGCTTAGGGTCAGGATTGCATTTTGGATCAGAATCGAGTGTATTTAGGCTTTGGGTTAGTGTTCAAATTGACGATTTAGTGTTAGGGTTTGAATCGAGCACATTTAGGGTTAGAGTTATGCTTAGAATTCAGTGCATTTAGGGTTAGCGTTAGGTTTAGGGTTAGGTTGAGGGTCAGGGTTAAAATCGAGAGCATTTAAGGATAGTGCTAGGGTTAGAGTTAGGTTTAGCGTTCGCTTTCGTAGACTCGAGGGTTAGGCTTAAGGTTAGGCTTAGGGTTAGGGTTAGGGTTAGAATCAGGCACATTTTTAATGGTCTGCTTTTCATCAGGGTATTTCTTAGAGTGCATTTAGGAGTAGGCGTAGTAGTAGGGTTAGGATTAGGGTTAAGGTTTGTGTTGGTAGAATCGAGGTTTAGGGTTAGGCTTCGGGCCAGGAATGGCTTTTGGGTTAGAGTCGAGTGCATTTAGGGTTAGGGATAGTGTTGAAATTGACGATTTAGTGTTTGGGTTAGAATCGAGCACATTTAGGGTTACAGTTTTGGTTAGAATTCGTTAGGGTTAGGGTTATTGTAAGGGGTTGGGGTAGGCTTAGAGGGCATTTAGGGTTAGGATTAGGGATAGGGTTAGGTTTATGTTTAGGGTGAGAGTTAGAATCCAGTGCATTTAAGGATAGTGTTAGGGTTAGAGTTAGGTATAGGGTTAGCTTTCGTAGAATCGAGGGTTAGGCTTAGGGTTAGGATTAGGGTGAGGGTTAGGGTTAGAATCAAGCACACCTTTAGTGTTAGCGTTAGGGTGAGGATTAGGGTTAAAGTGCTTTTAGGGCTAGTGGAAGGGATAGGGTTAGGATTATGGTTAAGGTTTGTGTTGGTAGAATCGAGGTTTAGGTTTAGGCTTAGGGTCAGGATTGCATTTTGGATCAGAATCGAGTGTGTTTAGGCTTTGGGTTAGTGTTCAAATTGACGATTTAGTGTTAGGGTTCGAATCGAGCACATTTAGGGTTAGAGTTATGCTTAGAATTCAGTGCAATTAGGGTTAGCGTTAGGTTTAGGGTTAGGTTGAGGGTCAGGGTTAAAATCGAGAGCATTTAAGGATATTGCTAGGGTTTGAGTTAGGTTTAGCGTTCGCTTTCGTAGAATCGAGGGTTAGGCTTAAGGTTAGCCTTAGGGTTAGGGTTAGGGTTAGAATCAGGCACATTTTTAGTGGTCTGCTTTTCATCAGGGTATGGCTTAGAGTGCATTTAGGGGTAGGCGTAGGAGTAGGGTTAGGATTAGGGTTAAGGTTTGTGTTGGTAGAATCGAGGTTTGGGGTTAGGCTTAGGGTCAGGATTGCCTGTTGGGTTAGTGTCGAGTGCATTTAGGGTTAGGGTTAGTGTTGAGATTGACGATTTATTCTTAGGCTTACAATCGAGCACATTAGGGTTAGAGTTATGGTTAGAATCCCGTGCATTTAGGGTTAGGATTAGGGTTAGGGTTAGGGTTATGTTCAGGGTGAGGATTAGAATCGAGTGCATTTAAGGATAGTGTTAGGGGTAGAGTTATGTGTAGGGTTAGCTTTCGTAGAATCGAAGTTTAGTGTTAGGCTTAGTGTCAGAATTGCATTTTGGTTAGAATAGAGTGCATTAAGGCTTACGGTTAGTGTTGAAATTGGCGACTTAGTGTTAGGGTTAGAAACGAGCACATTTAGGGTTAGAGATATGGTGAGAATTTGTTATAGTTAGTATTAGAGTTATTTTCGTAGAATCGAGGTTTAGTGTTAGGCTTAGTGTCAGGATTGCATTTTGGTTAGAATAGAGTGCATTTAGGCTTAGGGGTAGTGTTGAAATTGGTGACTTAGTGTTAGGGTTAGAAAGGAGCACATTAAGGGTTAGAGTTATGTGAGAATTCATTATAGTTAGTAGTAGAGTTTTTTCCGTAGAATCGAGGTTTAGTGTTAGGCTTAGTGTCAGCATTGCATTTTGGTTAGAATAGAGTGCATTTAGGCTTACGGTTAGTGTTGAAATTGGCGACTTAATGTTAGGGTTAGAAACGAGCACATTTAGGGTTAGAGATATGGTGAGAATTTGTTATAGTTAGTATTAGAGTTATTTTCGTAGAATCGAGGTTTAGTGTTAGGCTTAGTGTCAGGATTGCATTTTGGTTAGAATAGAGTGCATTTAGGCTTAGGGGTAGTGTTGAAATTGGTGACTTAGTGTTAGGGTTAGAAAGGAGCACATTAAGGGTTAGAGTTATGTGAGAATTCATTATAGTTAGTAGTAGAGTTTTTTCCGTAGAATCGAGGTTTAGTGTTAGGCTTAGTGTCAGCATTGCATTTTGGTTAGAATAGAGTGCATTTAGGCTTACGGTTAGTGTTGAAATTGGCGACTAAGTGTAATGGTTAGAAACGAGCACATTTAGGATTAGAGTTATGTGGGAATTCATTATAGTTAGTAGTAGATTTTTTTTCCGTAGAATCGAGGTTTAGTGTTAGGCTTAGTGTCAGGATTGCATTTTGGTTAGAATAGAGTGCATTTAGGCTTCGGGTTAGTGTTAAAATTGACGACTTAGTGTTAGGGTTAGAAAGGAGCACATTAAGGGTTAGAGTTATGTGAATTCGTTATAGTTAGTAGTAGAGTTTTTTTCGTAGAATCGAGGTTTAGTGTTAGGCTTAGTGTCAGCATTGCATTTTGGTTAGAATAGAGTGCATTTAGGCTTACGGTTAGTTTTGAAATTGGCTACTTAGTGTTAGATTTAGAAACGAGCACATTTAGGGTTAGAGATATGGTGAGAATTTGTTATAGTTACTATTAGAGTTTTATTCATAGAATCGAGGTTTAGTGTTAGGCTTAGTGTCAGGATTGCATTTTGGTTAGAATAGAGTGCATTTAGGCTTAGGGTTAGTGTTGAAATTGGCGACTTAATGTTAGGGTTAGAAACGAGCACATTTAGGGTTAGAGATATGGTGAGAACTTGTTATAGTTAGTATTAGAGTTTTTTTCGTAGAATCGAGGTTTAGTGTTAGGCTTAGTGTCAGAATTGCATTTTGGTTAGAATAGAGTGCATTTAGGCTTACGGTTAGTGTTGAAATTGGCAACTTAGTGTTAGGGTTAGAAACGAGCACATTTAGGGTTAGAGATATGGTGAGAATTTGTTATAGTTAGTATTAGAGTTATTTTCGTAGAATCGAGGTTTAGTGTTAGGCTTAGTGTCAGGATTGCATTTTGGTTAGAATAGAGTGCATTTAGGCTTAGGGGTAGTGTTGAAATTGGTGACTTAGTGTTAGGGTTAGACACGAGCACATTTAGGGTTAGAGTTATGTGAGTATTCGTTATAGTTAGTAGTAGAGTTTTTTCGTAGAATCGAGGTTTAGGGCTAGGCTTAGTGTCAGGATTGCCTTTTGGTTAGAATAAGGTGCATTTAGGCTTAGGATTAGTGTTGAAATTGACGACTTATTGTAAGGGTTAGAAACGAGCACATTTAGGGTTAGAGTTATGGTGAGAATTCGTTATAGTTAGTTAGTATTAGAGTTTTTTTCGTAGAATCGAAGTTTAGTGTTAGGCTTAGTGTCAGGATTGCATTTTGGTTAGAATAGAGTGCATTTAGGCTCAGGGTTAGTGTTGAAATTGGCGACTAAGTGTAATGGTTAGAAACGAGCACATTTAGGATTAGAGTTATGTGGGAATTCATTATAGTTAGTAGTAGATTTTTTTTCCGTAGAATCGAGGTTTAGTGTTAGGCTTAGTGTCAGGATTGCATTTTGGTTAGAATAGAGTGCATTTAGGCTCAGGGTTAGTGTTGAAATTGGCGACTTAGTGTAATGGTTAGAAACGAGCACATTTAGGGTTAGAATTATGTCGGAATTCATTATAGTTAGTAGTAGAGTTTTTTTCGTAGAATCGAAGTTTAGTGTTAGGCTTAGTGTCAGAATTGCATTTTGGTTAGAATAGAGTGCATTAAGGCTTACGGTTAGTGTTGAAATTGGCGACTTAGTGTTAGGGTTAGAAACGAGCACATTTAGGGTTAGAGATATGGTGAGAATTTTTTATAGTTAGTATTAGAGTTATTTTCGTAGAATCGAGGTTTAGTGTTAGGCTTAGTGTCAGGATTGCATTTTGTTTAGAATAGAGTGCATTTAGGCTTACGGGTAGTGTTGAAATTGGTGACTTAGTATTAGGGTTAGACACGAGCACATTTAGGGTTAGAGTTATGTGAGTATTCGTTATAGTTAGTAGTAGAGTTTATTCGTAGAATCGAGGTTTAGGGCTAGGCTTAGTGTCAGGATTGCATTTTGGTTAGAATAAAGTGCATTTAGGCTTAGGATTAGTGTTGAAATTGACGACTTATTGTAAGGGTTAGAAACGAGCACATTTAGGGTTAGAGTTATGGTGAGATTCGTTATAGTTAGTTAGTATTAGAGTTTCTTTCGTAGAATCGAAGTTTAGTGTTAGGCTTAGTGTCAGGATTGCATTTTGGTTAGAATAGAGTGCATTTAGGCTCAGGGTTAGTGTTGAAATTGGCGACTAAGTGTAATGGTTAGAAACGAGCACATTTAGGATTAGAGTTATGTGGGAATTCATTATAGTTAGTAGTAGATTTTTTTTCCGTAGAATCGAGGTTTAGTGTTAGGCTTAGTGTCAGGATTGCATTTTGGTTAGAATAGAGTGCATTTAGGCTTCGGGTTAGTGTTAAAATTGACGACTTAGTGTTAGGGTTAGAAAGGAGCACATTAAGGGTTAGAGTTATGTGAATTCGTTATAGTTAGTAGTAGAGTTTTTTTCGTAGAATCGAGGTTTAGTGTTAGGCTTAGTGTCAGCATTGCATTTTGGTTAGAATAGAGTGCATTTAGGCTTACGGTTAGTGTTGAAATTGGCTACTTAGTGTTAGATTTAGAAACGAGCACATTTAGGGTTAGAGATATGGTGAGAATTTGTTATAGTTAGTATTAGAGTTATTTTCGTAGAAACGATGTTTAGTGTTAGGCTTAGTGTCAGCATTGCATTTTGGTTAGAATAGAGTGCATTTAGGCTCAGGGTTAGTGTTGAAATTGGCGACTTAATGTTAGGGTTAGAAACGAGCAATTTTAGGGTTAGAGATATGGTGAGAACTTGTTATAGTTAGTATTAGAGTTTTTTTCGTAGAATCGAGGTTTAGTGTTAGGCTTAGTGTCAGAATTGCATTTTGGTTAGAATAGAGTGCATTTAGGCTTAGGGGTAGTGTTGAAATTGGTGACTTATTGTTAGGGTTAGACACGAGCACATTTAGGGTTAGAGATATGGTGAGAATTTGTTATAGTTAGTATTAGAGTTATTTTCGTAGAATCGAGGTTTAGTGTTAGGCTTAGTGTCAGGATTGCATTTTGGTTAGAATAGAGTGCCTTTAGGCTTAGGGTTAGTGTTAAAATTGACGACTTAGTGTTAGGGTTAGAAAGGAGCACATTAAGGGTTAGAGTTATGTGAGAATTTGTTATAGTTAGTAGTAGAGTTTTTTCGTAGAATCGAGGTTTAGTGTTAGGCTTAGTGTCAGGATTGCATTTTGGTTAGAATAGAGTGCATTTAGGCTTAGGGGTAGTGTTGAAATTGGTGACTTATTGTTAGGGTTAGACACGAGCACATTTAGGGTTAGAGTTATGTGAGTATTCGTTATAGTTAGTAGTAGAGTTTTTTCGTAGAATCGAGGTTTAGGGCTAGGCTTAGTGTCAGGATTGCATTTTGGTTAGAATAAAGTGCATTTAGGCTTAGGATTAGTGTTGAAATTGACGACTTATTGTAAGGGTTAGAAACGAGCACATTTACGGTTAGAGTTATGGTGAGAATTCTTTATAATTAGTAGCAGAGTTTTTTTCGGAGAATCGAGGTTTAGTGTTAGGCTTAGTGTCAGCATTGCATTTTGGTTAGAATAGAGTGCATTTAGGCTTACGGTTAGTGTTGAAATTGGACGACTTAATGTTAGGGTTAGAAACGAGCACATTAAGGGTTAGAGATATGGTGAGAATTTGTTATAGTTAGTATTAGAGTTTTTTTCGTAGAATCGAGGTTTAGTGTTAGGCTTAGTGTGAGAATTGCATTTTGGTTAGAATAGAGTGCATTTAGGCTTACGGTTAGTGTTGAAATTGGCAACTTAGTGTTAGGGTTAGAAACGAGCACATTTAGGGTTAGAGATATGGTGAGAATTTGTTATAGTTAGTATTAGAGTTATTTTCGTAGAATCGAGGTTTAGTGTTAGGCTTAGTGTCAGGATTGCATTTTGGTTAGAATAGAGTGCATTTAGGCTTAGGGGTAGTGTTGAAATTGGTGACTTAGTGTTAGGGTTAGAAAGGAGCACATTAAGGGTTAGAGTTATGTGAGAATTCATTATAGTTAGTAGTAGAGTTTTTTCCGTAGAATCGAGGTTTAGTGTTAGGCTTAGTGTCAGCATTGCATTTTGGTTAGAATAGAGTGCATTTAGGCTTACGGTTAGTGTTGAAATTGGCGACTTAATGTTAGGGTTGGAAACGAGCACATTTAGGGTTAGAGTTATGTGAGAATTCGTTATAGTAAGTAGTAGAGTTTTTTTCGTAGAATCGAGGTTTAGTGTTAGGCTTAGTGTCAGCATTGCATTTTGGTTAGAATAGAGTGCATTTAGGCTTAGGGTTAGTGTTAAAATTGACGACTTAGTGTTAGGGTTAGAAAGGAGCACATTAAGGGTTAGAGTTATGTGAGAATTCGTTATAGTTAGTAGTAGAGTTTTTTTCGTAGAATCGAGGTTTAGTGTTAGGCTTAGTGTCAGGATTGCATTTTGGTTCGAATAGAGTGCATTTAGGCTTACGGTTACTGTTGAAATTGGCGACTTAGTGTTAGGGTTAGAAACGAGCACATTAAGGGGTAGAGTTATGTGAGAATCCATTATAGTTAGTAGTAGAGTTTTTTTCGTAGAATCGAGGTTTAGTGTTAGGCTTAGTGTCAGGATTGCATTTTGGTTAGAATAGAGTGCATTTAGGCTTAGGGTTAGTGTTAAAATTGACGACTTAGTGTTAGGGTTAGAAAGCAGCACATTAAGGGTTAGAGTTATGTGAGAATTCGTTATAGTTAGTAGTAGAGTTTTTTTCGTAGAATCGAGGTTTAGGGTTAGACTTAGTGTCAGCATTGCATTTTGGTTCGAATAGAGTGCATTTAGGCTTACGGTTATTGTTGAAATTGGCGATTTAATGTTAGGGTTAGAAACGAGCACATTTAGGTTTAGAGATATGGTGAGAACTTGTTATAGTTAGTATTAGAGTTTTTTTCGTAGAATCGAGGTTTAGTGTTAGGCTTAGTGTCAGGATGGCATTTTGGTTAGAATAGAGTGCATTTAGGCTCAGGGTTAGTGTTGAAATTGGCGACTTAGTGTTAGGGTTAGAAACGAGCACATTTAGAGTTAGAGATATGGTGAGAATTTGTTATAGTTAGTATTAGATTTATTTTCTTAGAATCGAGGTTTAGTGTTAGGCTTAGGGTCAGGATGGCATTTTGGTTAGAATAGAGTGCATTTAGGCTTAGGGGTAGTGTTGAAATTGGTGACTTAGTGTTACGGTTAGAAACGAGTGCACTAAGGGTTAGAGTTATGTGAGAATTCGTTATAATTCGTATTAGAGTTTTTTCCATACAATCGAGGTTTAGTGTTAGGCTTAGTGTCATGATTGCATTTTGGTTAGAATAGAGTGCATTTAGGCTTAGGGTTAATGTTGAAATTGACGACTTAGTGTTAGGGTTAGAAAGGAGCACATTAAGGGTCAGAGTTATGTGAGAATTCATTATAGTTAGTAGTAGAGTTTTTTCCGTAGAATCGAGGTTTAGTGTTAGGTTTAGTGTCAGCATTGCATGTTGGTTAGAATAGAGTGCATTAAGGCTTACGTTTAGTGTTGAAATTGGCGACTTAGTGTTAGGGTTAGAAACGAGCACATTTAGTGTTAGAGATATGGTGAGAACTTGTTATAGTTAGTATTAGAGTTTTTTCAGTAGAATCGAGGTTTAGTGTTACGCTTAGTGTCAGGATTGCATTTTGGTTACAATAGAGTGCATTTAGGCTTAGGGTTAGTGTTAAAATTGACGACTTAGTGTTAGGGTTAGAAACGAGCACATTTAGGGTTAGAGATATGGTGAGAATTTGTTATAGTTAGTATTAGAATTATTTTCGTAGAAACGATGTTTAGTGTTAGGCTTAGTGTCAGCATTGCATTTTGGTTAGAATAGAGTGCATTTAGGCTTAGGGTTAGTGTTAAAATTGGCCACTTAGTGTTAGGGTTAGAAAGGAGCACATTAAGGGTTAGAGTTATGTGAGAATTCATTATAGTTAGTAGTAGAGTTTTTTCCGTAAAATCGAGGTTTAGTGTTAGGTTTAGTCTCAGCATTGCATTTTGGTTAGAATAGAGTGCATTTAGGCTTACGGTTAGTGTTGAAATTGGCGACTTAGTGTTAGGGTTAGAAACGAGCACATTTAGGGTTAGAGTTATGGTGAGAATTTGTTATAGTTAGTATTAGAGTTTTTTCAGTAGAATCGAGGTTTAGTGTTAGGTTTAGTCTCAGCATTGCATTTTGGTTAGAATAGAGTGCATTTAGGCTTACGGTTAGTGTTGAAATTGGCGACTTAGTGTTAGGGTTAGAAACGAGCACATTTAGGGTTAGAGTTATGTGAGTATTCGTTATAGTTAGTAGTAGAGTTTTTTCGTAGAATCGAGGTTTAGGGCTAGGCTTAGTGTCAGGATTGCATTTTGGTTAGAATAGAGTGCCTTTAGGCTTAGGGTTAGTGTTAAAATTGACGACTTAGTGTTAGGGTTAGAAAGGAGCACATTAAGGGTTAGAGTTATGTGAGAATTCGTTATAGTTAGTAGTAGAGTTTTTTTCGTAGAATCGAGATTTAGTGTTAGGCTTAGTGTCAGCATTGCATTTTGGTTAGAATAGAGTGCATTTAGGCTTAGGGTTAGTGTTAAAATTGGCGACTTAGTGTTAGGGTTAGAAAGGAGCACATTTAGGGTTAGAGTTATGTGAGTATTCGTTATAGTTAGTAGTAGAGTTTTTTCGTAGAATCGAGGTTTAGGGCTAGGCTTAGTGTCAGGATTGCATTTTGGTTAGAATAGAGTGCCTTTAGGCTTAGGGTTAGTGTTAAAATTGACGACTTAGTGTTAGGGTTAGAAAGGAGCACATTAAGGGTTAGAGTTATGTGAGAATTCGTTATAGTTAGTAGTAGAGTTTTTTTCCGTAGAATCGAGGTTTACTGTTAGGCTTAGTGTCAGCACTGCGTTTTGGTTAGAATAGAGTGCATTTAGGCTTAGGATTAGTGTTGAAATTGACGACTTATTGTAAGGGTTAGAAACGAGCACATTTAGGGTTAGAGTTATGGTGAGAATTCGTTATAGTTAGTTAGTATTAGAGTTTTTTTCGTAGAATCGAAGTTTAGTGTTAGGCTTAGTGTCAGGATTGCATTTTGGTTAGAATAGAGTGCATTTAGGCTCAGGGTTAGTGTTGAAATTGGCGACTAAGTGTAATGGTTAGAAACGAGCACATTTAGGATTAGAGTTATGTGGGAATTCATTATAGTTAGTAGTAGATTTTTTTTCCGTAGAATCGAGGTTTAGTGTTAGGCTTAGTGTCAGGATTGCATTTTGGTTAGAATAGAGTGCATTTAGGCTCAGGGTTAGTGTTGAAATTGGCGACTTAGTGTAATGGTTAGAAACGAGCACATTTAGGGTTAGAGTTATGTCGGAATTCATTATAGTTAGTAGTAGAGTTTTTTTCGTAGAATCGAAGTTTAGTGTTAGGCTTAGTGTCAGAATTGCATTTTGGTTAGAATAGAGTGCATTAAGGCTTACGGTTAGTGTTGAAATTGGCGACTTAGTGTTAGGGTTAGAAACGAGCACATTTAGGGTTAGAGATATGGTGAGAATTTGTTATAGTTAGTATTAGAGTTATTTTCGTAGAATCGAGGTTTAGTGTTAGGCTTAGTGTCAGGATTGCATTTTGTTTAGAATAGAGTGCATTTAGGCTTACGGGTAGTGTTGAAATTGGTGACTTAGTATTAGGGTTAGACACGAGCACATTTAGGGTTAGAGTTATGTGAGTATTCGTTATAGTTAGTAGTAGAGTTTATTCGTAGAATCGAGGTTTAGGGCTAGGCTTAGTGTCAGGATTGCATTTTGGTTAGAATAAAGTGCATTTAGGCTTAGGATTAGTGTTGAAATTGACGACTTATTGTAAGGGTTAGAAACGAGCACATTTAGGGTTAGAGTTATGGTGAGATTCGTTATAGTTAGTTAGTATTAGAGTTTCTTTCGTAGAATCGAAGTTTAGTGTTAGGCTTAGTGTCAGGATTGCATTTTGGTTAGAATAGAGTGCATTTAGGCTCAGGGTTAGTGTTGAAATTGGCGACTAAGTGTAATGGTTAGAAACGAGCACATTTAGGATTAGAGTTATGTGGGAATTCATTATAGTTAGTAGTAGATTTTTTTTCCGTAGAATCGAGGTTTAGTGTTAGGCTTAGTGTCAGGATTGCATTTTGGTTAGAATAGAGTGCATTTAGGCTTCGGGTTAGTGTTAAAATTGACGACTTAGTGTTAGGGTTAGAAAGGAGCACATTAAGGGTTAGAGTTATGTGAATTCGTTATAGTTAGTAGTAGAGTTTTTTTCGTAGAATCGAGGTTTAGTGTTAGGCTTAGTGTCAGCATTGCATTTTGGTTAGAATAGAGTGCATTTAGGCTTACGGTTAGTGTTGAAATTGGCTACTTAGTGTTAGATTTAGAAACGAGCACATTTAGGGTTAGAGATATGGTGAGAATTTGTTATAGTTAGTATTAGAGTTATTTTCGTAGAAACGATGTTTAGTGTTAGGCTTAGTGTCAGCATTGCATTTTGGTTAGAATAGAGTGCATTTAGGCTCAGGGTTAGTGTTGAAATTGGCGACTTAATGTTAGGGTTAGAAACGAGCAATTTTAGGGTTAGAGATATGGTGAGAACTTGTTATAGTTAGTATTAGAGTTTTTTTCGTAGAATCGAGGTTTAGTGTTAGGCTTAGTGTCAGAATTGCATTTTGGTTAGAATAGAGTGCATTTAGGCTTAGGGGTAGTGTTGAAATTGGTGACTTATTGTTAGGGTTAGACACGAGCACATTTAGGGTTAGAGATATGGTGAGAATTTGTTATAGTTAGTATTAGAGTTATTTTCGTAGAATCGAGGTTTAGTGTTAGGCTTAGTGTCAGGATTGCATTTTGGTTAGAATAGAGTGCCTTTAGGCTTAGGGTTAGTGTTAAAATTGACGACTTAGTGTTAGGGTTAGAAAGGAGCACATTAAGGGTTAGAGTTATGTGAGAATTTGTTATAGTTAGTAGTAGAGTTTTTTCGTAGAATCGAGGTTTAGTGTTAGGCTTAGTGTCAGGATTGCATTTTGGTTAGAATAGAGTGCATTTAGGCTTAGGGGTAGTGTTGAAATTGGTGACTTATTGTTAGGGTTAGACACGAGCACATTTAGGGTTAGAGTTATGTGAGTATTCGTTATAGTTAGTAGTAGAGTTTTTTCGTAGAATCGAGGTTTAGGGCTAGGCTTAGTGTCAGGATTGCATTTTGGTTAGAATAAAGTGCATTTAGGCTTAGGATTAGTGTTGAAATTGACGACTTATTGTAAGGGTTAGAAACGAGCACATTTACGGTTAGAGTTATGGTGAGAATTCTTTATAATTAGTAGCAGAGTTTTTTTCGGAGAATCGAGGTTTAGTGTTAGGCTTAGTGTCAGCATTGCATTTTGGTTAGAATAGAGTGCATTTAGGCTTACGGTTAGTGTTGAAATTGGACGACTTAATGTTAGGGTTAGAAACGAGCACATTAAGGGTTAGAGATATGGTGAGAATTTGTTATAGTTAGTATTAGAGTTTTTTTCGTAGAATCGATGTTTAGTGTTAGGCGTAGTGTCAGGATTGCAATTTGGTTAGAATAGAGTGCATTTAGGCTCAGGGTTAATGTTGAAATTGACGACTTAGTGTAAGGGTTAGAAACAAGCACATTTAGGGTTAGAGTTATGGTGAGAATTCGTTATAGTTCGTATTAGAGTTTCTTTCGTAGAATCGAGGTTTAGTGTTAGGCTTAGTGTTAGGATTGCATTTTGGTTTGAATAGAGTGTATTTAGGCTTAGGGTTAGTGTTAAAATTGACGACTTAGTGTTAGGGTTAGAAAGGAGCACATTAAGGGTTAGAGTTATGTGAGAATTCGTTATAGTTAGTAGTAGAGTTTTTTTCCGTAGAATCGAGGTTTAGTGTTAGGCTTAGTGTCAGCACTGCGTTTTGGTTAGAATAGAGTGCATTTAGGCTTAGGGTTAATGTTGAAATTGACGACTTAGTGTTAGGGTTAGTAAGAGCACATTAAGGGTTAGAGTTATGTGAGAATTCATTATAGTTAGTAGTAGAGTTTTTTCCGTAGAATCGAGGTTTAGTGTTAGGCTTAGTGTCAGCATTGCATTTTGGTTAGAATAGAGTGCATTTAGGCTTACGGTTAGTGTTGAAATTGGACGACTTAATGTTAGGGTTAGAAACGAGCACATTAAGGGTTAGAGATATGGTGAGAATTTGTTATAGTTAGTATTAGAGTTTTTTTCGTAGAATCGAGGTTTAGTGTTAGGCTTAGTGTGAGAATTGCATTTTGGTTAGAATAGAGTGCATTTAGGCTTACGGTTAGTGTTGAAATTGGCAACTTAGTGTTAGGGTTAGAAACGAGCACATTTAGGGTTAGAGATATGGTGAGAATTTGTTATAGTTAGTATTAGAGTTATTTTCGTAGAATCGAGGTTTAGTGTTAGGCTTAGTGTCAGGATTGCATTTTGGTTAGAATAGAGTGCATTTAGGCTTAGGGGTAGTGTTGAAATTGGTGACTTAGTGTTAGGGTTAGAAAGGAGCACATTAAGGGTTAGAGTTATGTGAGAATTCATTATAGTTAGTAGTAGAGTTTTTTCCGTAGAATCGAGGTTTAGTGTTAGGCTTAGTGTCAGCATTGCATTTTGGTTAGAATAGAGTGCATTTAGGCTTACGGTTAGTGTTGAAATTGGCGACTTAATGTTAGGGTTGGAAACGAGCACATTTAGGGTTAGAGTTATGTGAGAATTCGTTATAGTAAGTAGTAGAGTTTTTTTCGTAGAATCGAGGTTTAGTGTTAGGCTTAGTGTCAGCATTGCATTTTGGTTAGAATAGAGTGCATTTAGGCTTAGGGTTAGTGTTAAAATTGACGACTTAGTGTTAGGGTTAGAAAGGAGCACATTAAGGGTTAGAGTTATGTGAGAATTCGTTATAGTTAGTAGTAGAGTTTTTTTCGTAGAATCGAGGTTTAGTGTTAGGCTTAGTGTCAGGATTGCATTTTGGTTCGAATAGAGTGCATTTAGGCTTACGGTTACTGTTGAAATTGGCGACTTAGTGTTAGGGTTAGAAACGAGCACATTAAGGGGTAGAGTTATGTGAGAATCCATTATAGTTAGTAGTAGAGTTTTTTTCGTAGAATCGAGGTTTAGTGTTAGGCTTAGTGTCAGGATTGCATTTTGGTTAGAATAGAGTGCATTTAGGCTTAGGGTTAGTGTTAAAATTGACGACTTAGTGTTAGGGTTAGAAAGCAGCACATTAAGGGTTAGAGTTATGTGAGAATTCGTTATAGTTAGTAGTAGAGTTTTTTTCGTAGAATCGAGGTTTAGGGTTAGACTTAGTGTCAGCATTGCATTTTGGTTCGAATAGAGTGCATTTAGGCTTACGGTTATTGTTGAAATTGGCGATTTAATGTTAGGGTTAGAAACGAGCACATTTAGGTTTAGAGATATGGTGAGAACTTGTTATAGTTAGTATTAGAGTTTTTTTCGTAGAATCGAGGTTTAGTGTTAGGCTTAGTGTCAGGATGGCATTTTGGTTAGAATAGAGTGCATTTAGGCTCAGGGTTAGTGTTGAAATTGGCGACTTAGTGTTAGGGTTAGAAACGAGCACATTTAGAGTTAGAGATATGGTGAGAATTTGTTATAGTTAGTATTAGATTTATTTTCTTAGAATCGAGGTTTAGTGTTAGGCTTAGGGTCAGGATGGCATTTTGGTTAGAATAGAGTGCATTTAGGCTTAGGGGTAGTGTTGAAATTGGTGACTTAGTGTTACGGTTAGAAACGAGTGCACTAAGGGTTAGAGTTATGTGAGAATTCGTTATAATTCGTATTAGAGTTTTTTCCATACAATCGAGGTTTAGTGATAGGCTTAGTGTCATGATTGCATTTTGGTTAGAATAGAGTGCATTTAGGCTTAGGGTTAATGTTGAAATTGACGACTTAGTGTTAGGGTTAGAAAGGAGCACATTAAGGGTCAGAGTTATGTGAGAATTCATTATAGTTAGTAGTAGAGTTTTTTCCGTAGAATCGAGGTTTAGTGTTAGGTTTAGTGTCAGCATTGCATGTTGGTTAGAATAGAGTGCATTAAGGCTTACGTTTAGTGTTGAAATTGGCGACTTAGTGTTAGGGTTAGAAACGAGCACATTTAGTGTTAGAGATATGGTGAGAACTTGTTATAGTTAGTATTAGAGTTTTTTCAGTAGAATCGAGGTTTAGTGTTACGCTTAGTGTCAGGATTGCATTTTGGTTACAATAGAGTGCATTTAGGCTTAGGGTTAGTGTTAAAATTGACGACTTAGTGTTAGGGTTAGAAACGAGCACATTTAGGGTTAGAGATATGGTGAGAATTTGTTATAGTTAGTATTAGAATTATTTTCGTAGAAACGATGTTTAGTGTTAGGCTTAGTGTCAGCATTGCATTTTGGTTAGAATAGAGTGCATTTAGGCTTAGGGTTAGTGTTAAAATTGGCCACTTAGTGTTAGGGTTAGAAAGGAGCACATTAAGGGTTAGAGTTATGTGAGAATTCATTATAGTTAGTAGTAGAGTTTTTTCCGTAAAATCGAGGTTTAGTGTTAGGTTTAGTCTCAGCATTGCATTTTGGTTAGAATAGAGTGCATTTAGGCTTACGGTTAGTGTTGAAATTGGCGACTTAGTGTTAGGGTTAGAAACGAGCACATTTAGGGTTAGAGTTATGGTGAGAATTTGTTATAGTTAGTATTAGAGTTTTTTCAGTAGAATCGAGGTTTAGTGTTAGGTTTAGTCTCAGCATTGCATTTTGGTTAGAATAGAGTGCATTTAGGCTTACGGTTAGTGTTGAAATTGGCGACTTAGTGTTAGGGTTAGAAACGAGCACATTTAGGGTTAGAGTTATGTGAGTATTCGTTATAGTTAGTAGTAGAGTTTTTTCGTAGAATCGAGGTTTAGGGCTAGGCTTAGTGTCAGGATTGCATTTTGGTTAGAATAGAGTGCCTTTAGGCTTAGGGTTAGTGTTAAAATTGACGACTTAGTGTTAGGGTTAGAAAGGAGCACATTAAGGGTTAGAGTTATGTGAGAATTCGTTATAGTTAGTAGTAGAGTTTTTTTCGTAGAATCGAGATTTAGTGTTAGGCTTAGTGTCAGCATTGCATTTTGGTTAGAATAGAGTGCATTTAGGCTTAGGGTTAGTGTTAAAATTGGCGACTTAGTGTTAGGGTTAGAAAGGAGCACATTTAGGGTTAGAGTTATGTGAGTATTCGTTATAGTTAGTAGTAGAGTTTTTTCGTAGAATCGAGGTTTAGGGCTAGGCTTAGTGTCAGGATTGCATTTTGGTTAGAATAGAGTGCCTTTAGGCTTAGGGTTAGTGTTAAAATTGACGACTTAGTGTTAGGGTTAGAAAGGAGCACATTAAGGGTTAGAGTTATGTGAGAATTCGTTATAGTTAGTAGTAGAGTTTTTTTCCGTAGAATCGAGGTTTAGTGTTAGGCTTAGTGTCAGCACTGCGTTTTGGTTAGAATAGAGTGCATTTAGGCTTAGGGTTAATGTTGAAATTGACGACTTAGTGTTAGGGTTAGTAAGAGCACATTAAGGGTTAGAGTTATGTGAGAATTCATTATAGTTAGTAGTAGAGTTTTTTCCGTAGAATCGAGGTTTAGTGTTAGGCTTAGTGTCAGCATTGCATTTTGGTTAGAATAGAGTGCATTTAGGCTTAGGGTTAGTGTTAAAATTGGCGACTTAGTGTTAGGGTTAGAAAGGAGCACATTAAGGGTTAGAGATATGGTGAGAATTTGTTATAGTTAGTATTAGAGTTTTTTTCGTAGAATCGAGGTTTAGTGTTAGGCGTAGTGTCAGGATTGCAATTTGGTTAGAATAGAGTGCATTTAGGCTCAGGGTTAATGTTGAAATTGACGACTTAGTGTAAGGGTTAGAAACAAGCACATTTAGGGTTAGAGTTATGGTGAGAATTCGTTATAGTTCGTATTAGAGTTTCTTTCGTAGAATCGAGGTTTAGTGTTAGGCTTAGTGTTAGGATTGCATTTTGGTTTGAATAGAGTGTATTTAGGCTTAGGGTTAGTGTTAAAATTGACGACTTAGTGTTAGGGTTAGAAAGGAGCACATTAAGGGTTAGAGTTATGTGAGAATTCGTTATAGTTAGTAGTAGAGTTTTTTTCCGTAGAATCGAGGTTTAGTGTTAGGCTTAGTGTCAGCACTGCGTTTTGGTTAGAATAGAGTGCATTTAGGCTTAGGGTTAATGTTGAAATTGACGACTTAGTGTTAGGGTTAGTAAGAGCACATTAAGGGTTAGAGTTATGTGAGAATTCATTATAGTTAGTAGTAGAGTTTTTTCCGTAGAATCGAGGTTTAGTGTTAGGCTTAGTGTCAGCATTGCATTTTGGTTAGAATAGAGTGCATTTAGGCTTACGGTTAGTGTTGAAATTGACGACTTAATGTTAGGGTTAGAAACGAGCACATTTAGGGTTAGAGTTATGTGAGAATTCGTTATAGTTAGTAGTAGAGTTTTTTTCGTAGAATCGAGGTTTAGTGTTAGGCTTAGTGTCAGGATGGCATTTTGGTTAGAATAGAGTGCATTTAGGCTCAGGGTTAGTGTTGAAATTGGCGACTTAGTGTTAGGGTTAGAAACGAGCACATTTAGAGTTAGAGATATGGTGAGAATTTGTTATAGTTAGTATTAGATTTATTTTCTTAGAATCGAGGTTTAGTGTTAGGCTTAGGGTCAGGATGGCATTTTGGTTAGAATAGAGTGCATTTAGGCTTAGGGGTAGTGTTGAAATTGGTGACTTAGTGTTACGGTTAGAAACGAGTGCACTAAGGGTTAGAGTTATGTGAGAATTCGTTATAATTCGTATTAGAGTTTTTTCCATACAATCGAGGTTTAGTGTTAGGCTTAGTGTCATGATTGCATTTTGGTTAGAATAGAGTGCATTTAGGCTTAGGGTTAATGTTGAAATTGACGACTTAGTGTTAGGGTTAGAAAGGAGCACATTAAGGGTCAGAGTTATGTGAGAATTCATTATAGTTAGTAGTAGAGTTTTTTCCGTAGAATCGAGGTTTAGTGTTAGGTTTAGTGTCAGCATTGCATGTTGGTTAGAATAGAGTGCATTAAGGCTTACGTTTAGTGTTGAAATTGGCGACTTAGTGTTAGGGTTAGAAACGAGCACATTTAGTGTTTGAGATATGGTGAGAACTTGTTATAGTTAGTATTAGAGTTTTTTCAGTAGAATCGAGGTTTAGTGTTACGCTTAGTGTCAGGATTGCATTTTGGTTACAATAGAGTGCATTTAGGCTTAGGGTTAGTGTTAAAATTGACGACTTAGTGTTAGGGTTAGAAACGAGCACATTTAGGGTTAGAGATATGGTGAGAATTTGTTATAGTTAGTATTAGAATTATTTTCGTAGAAACGATGTTTAGTGTTAGGCTTAGTGTCAGCATTGCATTTTGGTTAGAATAGAGTGCATTTAGGCTTAGGGTTAGTGTTAAAATTGGCCACTTAGTGTTAGGGTTAGAAAGGAGCACATTAAGGGTTAGAGTTATGTGAGAATTCATTATAGTTAGTAGTAGAGTTTTTTCCGTAAAATCGAGGTTTAGTGTTAGGTTTAGTCTCAGCATTGCATTTTGGTTAGAATAGAGTGCATTTAGGCTTACGGTTAGTGTTGAAATTGGCGACTTAGTGTTAGGGTTAGAAACGAGCACATTTAGGGTTAGAGTTATGGTGAGAATTTGTTATAGTTAGTATTAGAGTTTTTTCAGTAGAATCGAGGTTTAGTGTTAGGTTTAGTCTCAGCATTGCATTTTGGTTAGAATAGAGTGCATTTAGGCTTACGGTTAGTGTTGAAATTGGCGACTTAGTGTTAGGGTTAGAAAGGAGCACATTTAGGGTTAGAGTTATGTGAGTATTCGTTATAGTTAGTAGTAGAGTTTTTTCGTAGAATCGAGGTTTAGGGCTAGGCTTAGTGTCAGGATTGCATTTTGGTTAGAATAGAGTGCCTTTAGGCTTAGGGTTAGTGTTAAAATTGACGACTTAGTGTTAGGGTTAGAAAGGAGCACATTAAGGGTTAGAGTTATGTGAGAATTCGTTATAGTTAGTAGTAGAGTTTTTTTCCGTAGAATCGAGGTTTAGTGTTAGGCTTAGTGTCAGCACTGCGTTTTGGTTAGAATAGAGTGCATTTAGGCTTAGGGTTAATGTTGAAATTGACGACTTAGTGTTAGGGTTAGTAAGAGCACATTAAGGGTTAGAGTTATGTGAGAATTCATTATAGTTAGTAGTAGAGTTTTTTCCGTAGAATCGAGGTTTAGTGTTAGGCTTAGTGTCAGCATTGCATTTTGGTTAGAATAGAGTGCATTTAGGCTTAGGGTTAGTGTTAAAATTGGCGACTTAGTGTTAGGGTTAGAAAGGAGCACATTAAGGGTTAGAGATATGGTGAGAATTTGTTATAGTTAGTATTAGAGTTTTTTTCGTAGAATCGAGGTTTAGTGTTAGGCGTAGTGTCAGGATTGCAATTTGGTTAGAATAGAGTGCATTTAGGCTCAGGGTTAATGTTGAAATTGACGACTTAGTGTAAGGGTTAGAAACAAGCACATTTAGGGTTAGAGTTATGGTGAGAATTCGTTATAGTTCGTATTAGAGTTTCTTTCGTAGAATCGAGGTTTAGTGTTAGGCTTAGTGTTAGGATTGCATTTTGGTTTGAATAGAGTGTATTTAGGCTTAGGGTTAGTGTTAAAATTGACGACTTAGTGTTAGGGTTAGAAAGGAGCACATTAAGGGTTAGAGTTATGTGAGAATTCGTTATAGTTAGTAGTAGAGTTTTTTTCCGTAGAATCGAGGTTTAGTGTTAGGCTTAGTGTCAGCACTGCGTTTTGGTTAGAATAGAGTGCATTTAGGCTTAGGGTTAATGTTGAAATTGACGACTTAGTGTTAGGGTTAGTAAGAGCACATTAAGGGTTAGAGTTATGTGAGAATTCATTATAGTTAGTAGTAGAGTTTTTTCCGTAGAATCGAGGTTTAGTGTTAGGCTTAGTGTCAGCATTGCATTTTGGTTAGAATAGAGTGCATTTAGGCTTACGGTTAGTGTTGAAATTGACGACTTAATGTTAGGGTTAGAAACGAGCACATTTAGGGTTAGAGTTATGTGAGAATTCGTTATAGTTAGTAGTAGAGTTTTTTTCGTAGAATCGAGGTTTAGTGTTAGGCTTAGTGTCAGGATGGCATTTTGGTTAGAATAGAGTGCATTTAGGCTCAGGGTTAGTGTTGAAATTGGCGACTTAGTGTTAGGGTTAGAAACGAGCACATTTAGAGTTAGAGATATGGTGAGAATTTGTTATAGTTAGTATTAGATTTATTTTCTTAGAATCGAGGTTTAGTGTTAGGCTTAGGGTCAGGATGGCATTTTGGTTAGAATAGAGTGCATTTAGGCTTAGGGGTAGTGTTGAAATTGGTGACTTAGTGTTACGGTTAGAAACGAGTGCACTAAGGGTTAGAGTTATGTGAGAATTCGTTATAATTCGTATTAGAGTTTTTTCCATACAATCGAGGTTTAGTGTTAGGCTTAGTGTCATGATTGCATTTTGGTTAGAATAGAGTGCATTTAGGCTTAGGGTTAATGTTGAAATTGACGACTTAGTGTTAGGGTTAGAAAGGAGCACATTAAGGGTCAGAGTTATGTGAGAATTCATTATAGTTAGTAGTAGAGTTTTTTCCGTAGAATCGAGGTTTAGTGTTAGGTTTAGTGTCAGCATTGCATGTTGGTTAGAATAGAGTGCATTAAGGCTTACGTTTAGTGTTGAAATTGGCGACTTAGTGTTAGGGTTAGAAACGAGCACATTTAGTGTTTGAGATATGGTGAGAACTTGTTATAGTTAGTATTAGAGTTTTTTCAGTAGAATCGAGGTTTAGTGTTACGCTTAGTGTCAGGATTGCATTTTGGTTACAATAGAGTGCATTTAGGCTTAGGGTTAGTGTTAAAATTGACGACTTAGTGTTAGGGTTAGAAACGAGCACATTTAGGGTTAGAGATATGGTGAGAATTTGTTATAGTTAGTATTAGAATTATTTTCGTAGAAACGATGTTTAGTGTTAGGCTTAGTGTCAGCATTGCATTTTGGTTAGAATAGAGTGCATTTAGGCTTAGGGTTAGTGTTAAAATTGGCCACTTAGTGTTAGGGTTAGAAAGGAGCACATTAAGGGTTAGAGTTATGTGAGAATTCATTATAGTTAGTAGTAGAGTTTTTTCCGTAAAATCGAGGTTTAGTGTTAGGTTTAGTCTCAGCATTGCATTTTGGTTAGAATAGAGTGCATTTAGGCTTACGGTTAGTGTTGAAATTGGCGACTTAGTGTTAGGGTTAGAAACGAGCACATTTAGGGTTAGAGTTATGGTGAGAATTTGTTATAGTTAGTATTAGAGTTTTTTCAGTAGAATCGAGGTTTAGTGTTAGGTTTAGTCTCAGCATTGCATTTTGGTTAGAATAGAGTGCATTTAGGCTTACGGTTAGTGTTGAAATTGGCGACTTAGTGTTAGGGTTAGAAACGAGCACATTTAGGGTTAGAGTTATGTGAGTATTCGTTATAGTTAGTAGTAGAGTTTTTTCGTAGAATCGAGGTTTAGGGCTAGGCTTAGTGTCAGGATTGCATTTTGGTTAGAATAGAGTGCCTTTAGGCTTAGGGTTAGTGTTAAAATTGACGACTTAGTGTTAGGGTTAGAAAGGAGCACATTAAGGGTTAGAGTTATGTGAGAATTCGTTATAGTTAGTAGTAGAGTTTTTTTCCGTAGAATCGAGGTTTAGTGTTAGGCTTAGTGTCAGCACTGCGTTTTGGTTAGAATAGAGTGCATTTAGGCTTAGGGTTAATGTTGAAATTGACGACTTAGTGTTAGGGTTAGTAAGAGCACATTAAGGGTTAGAGTTATGTGAGAATTCATTATAGTTAGTAGTAGAGTTTTTTCCGTAGAATCGAGGTTTAGTGTTAGGCTTAGTGTCAGCATTGCATTTTGGTTAGAATAGAGTGCATTTAGGCTTAGGGTTAGTGTTAAAATTGGCGACTTAGTGTTAGGGTTAGAAAGGAGCACATTAAGGGTTAGAGATATGGTGAGAATTTGTTATAGTTAGTATTAGAGTTTTTTTCGTAGAATCGAGGTTTAGTGTTAGGCGTAGTGTCAGGATTGCAATTTGGTTAGAATAGAGTGCATTTAGGCTCAGGGTTAATGTTGAAATTGACGACTTAGTGTAAGGGTTAGAAACAAGCACATTTAGGGTTAGAGTTATGGTGAGAATTCGTTATAGTTCGTATTAGAGTTTCTTTCGTAGAATCGAGGTTTAGTGTTAGGCTTAGTGTTAGGATTGCATTTTGGTTTGAATAGAGTGTATTTAGGCTTAGGGTTAGTGTTAAAATTGACGACTTAGTGTTAGGGTTAGAAAGGAGCACATTAAGGGTTAGAGTTATGTGAGAATTCGTTATAGTTAGTAGTAGAGTTTTTTTCCGTAGAATCGAGGTTTAGTGTTAGGCTTAGTGTCAGCACTGCGTTTTGGTTAGAATAGAGTGCATTTAGGCTTAGGGTTAATGTTGAAATTGACGACTTAGTGTTAGGGTTAGTAAGAGCACATTAAGGGTTAGAGTTATGTGAGAATTCATTATAGTTAGTAGTAGAGTTTTTTCCGTAGAATCGAGGTTTAGTGTTAGGCTTAGTGTCAGCATTGCATTTTGGTTAGAATAGAGTGCATTTAGGCTTACGGTTAGTGTTGAAATTGACGACTTAATGTTAGGGTTAGAAACGAGCACATTTAGGGTTAGAGTTATGTGAGAATTCGTTATAGTTAGTAGTAGAGTTTTTTTCGTAGAATCGAGGTTTAGTGTTAGGCTTAGTGTCAGGATTGCATTTTGGTTGGAA
The DNA here is from genome assembly GCF_028372415.1 of Notamacropus eugenii. Taxonomy (NCBI): domain Eukaryota; kingdom Metazoa; phylum Chordata; class Mammalia; order Diprotodontia; family Macropodidae; genus Notamacropus; species Notamacropus eugenii. The sequence continues at coordinate 307,976,113 of NC_092875.1, read as the reverse complement.
TAGAGTGCATTTAGGCTTACGGTTAGTGTTGAAATTGGACGACTTAATGTTAGGGTTAGAAACGAGCACATTAAGGGTTAGAGATATGGTGAGAATTTGTTATAGTTAGTATTAGAGTTTTTTTCGTAGAATCGAGGTTTAGTGTTAGGCTTAGTGTCAGGATTGCATTTTGGTTAGAATAGAGTGCCTTTAGGCTTAGGGTTAGTGTTAAAATTGACGACTTAGTGTTAGGGTTAGAAAGGAGCACATTAAGGGTTAGAGTTATGTGAGAATTCGTTATAGTTAGTAGTAGAGTTTTTTTCGTAGAATCGAGATTTAGTGTTAGGCTTAGTGTCAGCATTGCATTTTGGTTAGAATAGAGTGCATTTAGGCTTAGGGTTAGTGTTAAAATTGGCGACTTAGTGTTAGGGTTAGAAAGGAGCACATTTAGGGTTAGAGTTATGTGAGTATTCGTTATAGTTAGTAGTAGAGTTTTTTCGTAGAATCGAGGTTTAGGGCTAGGCTTAGTGTCAGGATTGCATTTTGGTTAGAATAGAGTGCCTTTAGGCTTAGGGTTAGTGTTAAAATTGACGACTTAGTGTTAGGGTTAGAAAGGAGCACATTAAGGGTTAGAGTTATGTGAGAATTCGTTATAGTTAGTAGTAGAGTTTTTTTCCGTAGAATCGAGGTTTACTGTTAGGCTTAGTGTCAGCACTGCGTTTTGGTTAGAATAGAGTGCATTTAGGCTTAGGATTAGTGTTGAAATTGACGACTTATTGTAAGGGTTAGAAACGAGCACATTTAGGGTTAGAGTTATGGTGAGAATTCGTTATAGTTAGTTAGTATTAGAGTTTTTTTCGTAGAATCGAAGTTTAGTGTTAGGCTTAGTGTCAGGATTGCATTTTGGTTAGAATAGAGTGCATTTAGGCTCAGGGTTAGTGTTGAAATTGGCGACTAAGTGTAATGGTTAGAAACGAGCACATTTAGGATTAGAGTTATGTGGGAATTCATTATAGTTAGTAGTAGATTTTTTTTCCGTAGAATCGAGGTTTAGTGTTAGGCTTAGTGTCAGGATTGCATTTTGGTTAGAATAGAGTGCATTTAGGCTCAGGGTTAGTGTTGAAATTGGCGACTTAGTGTAATGGTTAGAAACGAGCACATTTAGGGTTAGAGTTATGTCGGAATTCATTATAGTTAGTAGTAGAGTTTTTTTCGTAGAATCGAAGTTTAGTGTTAGGCTTAGTGTCAGAATTGCATTTTGGTTAGAATAGAGTGCATTAAGGCTTACGGTTAGTGTTGAAATTGGCGACTTAGTGTTAGGGTTAGAAACGAGCACATTTAGGGTTAGAGATATGGTGAGAATTTGTTATAGTTAGTATTAGAGTTATTTTCGTAGAATCGAGGTTTAGTGTTAGGCTTAGTGTCAGGATTGCATTTTGTTTAGAATAGAGTGCATTTAGGCTTACGGGTAGTGTTGAAATTGGTGACTTAGTATTAGGGTTAGACACGAGCACATTTAGGGTTAGAGTTATGTGAGTATTCGTTATAGTTAGTAGTAGAGTTTATTCGTAGAATCGAGGTTTAGGGCTAGGCTTAGTGTCAGGATTGCATTTTGGTTAGAATAAAGTGCATTTAGGCTTAGGATTAGTGTTGAAATTGACGACTTATTGTAAGGGTTAGAAACGAGCACATTTAGGGTTAGAGTTATGGTGAGATTCGTTATAGTTAGTTAGTATTAGAGTTTCTTTCGTAGAATCGAAGTTTAGTGTTAGGCTTAGTGTCAGGATTGCATTTTGGTTAGAATAGAGTGCATTTAGGCTCAGGGTTAGTGTTGAAATTGGCGACTAAGTGTAATGGTTAGAAACGAGCACATTTAGGATTAGAGTTATGTGGGAATTCATTATAGTTAGTAGTAGATTTTTTTTCCGTAGAATCGAGGTTTAGTGTTAGGCTTAGTGTCAGGATTGCATTTTGGTTAGAATAGAGTGCATTTAGGCTTCGGGTTAGTGTTAAAATTGACGACTTAGTGTTAGGGTTAGAAAGGAGCACATTAAGGGTTAGAGTTATGTGAATTCGTTATAGTTAGTAGTAGAGTTTTTTTCGTAGAATCGAGGTTTAGTGTTAGGCTTAGTGTCAGCATTGCATTTTGGTTAGAATAGAGTGCATTTAGGCTTACGGTTAGTGTTGAAATTGGCTACTTAGTGTTAGATTTAGAAACGAGCACATTTAGGGTTAGAGATATGGTGAGAATTTGTTATAGTTAGTATTAGAGTTATTTTCGTAGAAACGATGTTTAGTGTTAGGCTTAGTGTCAGCATTGCATTTTGGTTAGAATAGAGTGCATTTAGGCTCAGGGTTAGTGTTGAAATTGGCGACTTAATGTTAGGGTTAGAAACGAGCAATTTTAGGGTTAGAGATATGGTGAGAACTTGTTATAGTTAGTATTAGAGTTTTTTTCGTAGAATCGAGGTTTAGTGTTAGGCTTAGTGTCAGAATTGCATTTTGGTTAGAATAGAGTGCATTTAGGCTTAGGGGTAGTGTTGAAATTGGTGACTTATTGTTAGGGTTAGACACGAGCACATTTAGGGTTAGAGATATGGTGAGAATTTGTTATAGTTAGTATTAGAGTTATTTTCGTAGAATCGAGGTTTAGTGTTAGGCTTAGTGTCAGGATTGCATTTTGGTTAGAATAGAGTGCCTTTAGGCTTAGGGTTAGTGTTAAAATTGACGACTTAGTGTTAGGGTTAGAAAGGAGCACATTAAGGGTTAGAGTTATGTGAGAATTTGTTATAGTTAGTAGTAGAGTTTTTTCGTAGAATCGAGGTTTAGTGTTAGGCTTAGTGTCAGGATTGCATTTTGGTTAGAATAGAGTGCATTTAGGCTTAGGGGTAGTGTTGAAATTGGTGACTTATTGTTAGGGTTAGACACGAGCACATTTAGGGTTAGAGTTATGTGAGTATTCGTTATAGTTAGTAGTAGAGTTTTTTCGTAGAATCGAGGTTTAGGGCTAGGCTTAGTGTCAGGATTGCATTTTGGTTAGAATAAAGTGCATTTAGGCTTAGGATTAGTGTTGAAATTGACGACTTATTGTAAGGGTTAGAAACGAGCACATTTACGGTTAGAGTTATGGTGAGAATTCTTTATAATTAGTAGCAGAGTTTTTTTCGGAGAATCGAGGTTTAGTGTTAGGCTTAGTGTCAGCATTGCATTTTGGTTAGAATAGAGTGCATTTAGGCTTACGGTTAGTGTTGAAATTGGACGACTTAATGTTAGGGTTAGAAACGAGCACATTAAGGGTTAGAGATATGGTGAGAATTTGTTATAGTTAGTATTAGAGTTTTTTTCGTAGAATCGATGTTTAGTGTTAGGCGTAGTGTCAGGATTGCAATTTGGTTAGAATAGAGTGCATTTAGGCTCAGGGTTAATGTTGAAATTGACGACTTAGTGTAAGGGTTAGAAACAAGCACATTTAGGGTTAGAGTTATGGTGAGAATTCGTTATAGTTCGTATTAGAGTTTCTTTCGTAGAATCGAGGTTTAGTGTTAGGCTTAGTGTTAGGATTGCATTTTGGTTTGAATAGAGTGTATTTAGGCTTAGGGTTAGTGTTAAAATTGACGACTTAGTGTTAGGGTTAGAAAGGAGCACATTAAGGGTTAGAGTTATGTGAGAATTCGTTATAGTTAGTAGTAGAGTTTTTTTCCGTAGAATCGAGGTTTAGTGTTAGGCTTAGTGTCAGCACTGCGTTTTGGTTAGAATAGAGTGCATTTAGGCTTAGGGTTAATGTTGAAATTGACGACTTAGTGTTAGGGTTAGTAAGAGCACATTAAGGGTTAGAGTTATGTGAGAATTCATTATAGTTAGTAGTAGAGTTTTTTCCGTAGAATCGAGGTTTAGTGTTAGGCTTAGTGTCAGCATTGCATTTTGGTTAGAATAGAGTGCATTTAGGCTTACGGTTAGTGTTGAAATTCGCGACTTAATGTTAGGGTTAGAAACGAGCACATTTAGGGTTAGAGTTATGTGAGAATTCGTTATAGTTAGTAGTAGAGTTTTTTTCGTAGAATCGAGGTTTAGTGTTAGGCTTAGTGTCAGGATTGCATTTTGGTTAGAATAGAGTGCATTTAGGCTTACGGTTAGTGTTGAAATTGGACGACTTAATGTTAGGGTTAGAAACGAGCACATTAAGGGTTAGAGATATGGTGAGAATTTGTTATAGTTAGTATTAGAGTTTTTTTCGTAGAATCGAGGTTTAGTGTTAGGCTTAGTGTGAGAATTGCATTTTGGTTAGAATAGAGTGCATTTAGGCTTACGGTTAGTGTTGAAATTGGCAACTTAGTGTTAGGGTTAGAAACGAGCACATTTAGGGTTAGAGATATGGTGAGAATTTGTTATAGTTAGTATTAGAGTTATTTTCGTAGAATCGAGGTTTAGTGTTAGGCTTAGTGTCAGGATTGCATTTTGGTTAGAATAGAGTGCATTTAGGCTTAGGGGTAGTGTTGAAATTGGTGACTTAGTGTTAGGGTTAGAAAGGAGCACATTAAGGGTTAGAGTTATGTGAGAATTCATTATAGTTAGTAGTAGAGTTTTTTCCGTAGAATCGAGGTTTAGTGTTAGGCTTAGTGTCAGCATTGCATTTTGGTTAGAATAGAGTGCATTTAGGCTTACGGTTAGTGTTGAAATTGGCGACTTAATGTTAGGGTTGGAAACGAGCACATTTAGGGTTAGAGTTATGTGAGAATTCGTTATAGTAAGTAGTAGAGTTTTTTTCGTAGAATCGAGGTTTAGTGTTAGGCTTAGTGTCAGCATTGCATTTTGGTTAGAATAGAGTGCATTTAGGCTTAGGGTTAGTGTTAAAATTGACGACTTAGTGTTAGGGTTAGAAAGGAGCACATTAAGGGTTAGAGTTATGTGAGAATTCGTTATAGTTAGTAGTAGAGTTTTTTTCGTAGAATCGAGGTTTAGTGTTAGGCTTAGTGTCAGGATTGCATTTTGGTTCGAATAGAGTGCATTTAGGCTTACGGTTACTGTTGAAATTGGCGACTTAGTGTTAGGGTTAGAAACGAGCACATTAAGGGGTAGAGTTATGTGAGAATCCATTATAGTTAGTAGTAGAGTTTTTTTCGTAGAATCGAGGTTTAGTGTTAGGCTTAGTGTCAGGATTGCATTTTGGTTAGAATAGAGTGCATTTAGGCTTAGGGTTAGTGTTAAAATTGACGACTTAGTGTTAGGGTTAGAAAGCAGCACATTAAGGGTTAGAGTTATGTGAGAATTCGTTATAGTTAGTAGTAGAGTTTTTTTCGTAGAATCGAGGTTTAGGGTTAGACTTAGTGTCAGCATTGCATTTTGGTTCGAATAGAGTGCATTTAGGCTTACGGTTATTGTTGAAATTGGCGATTTAATGTTAGGGTTAGAAACGAGCACATTTAGGTTTAGAGATATGGTGAGAACTTGTTATAGTTAGTATTAGAGTTTTTTTCGTAGAATCGAGGTTTAGTGTTAGGCTTAGTGTCAGGATGGCATTTTGGTTAGAATAGAGTGCATTTAGGCTCAGGGTTAGTGTTGAAATTGGCGACTTAGTGTTAGGGTTAGAAACGAGCACATTTAGAGTTAGAGATATGGTGAGAATTTGTTATAGTTAGTATTAGATTTATTTTCTTAGAATCGAGGTTTAGTGTTAGGCTTAGGGTCAGGATGGCATTTTGGTTAGAATAGAGTGCATTTAGGCTTAGGGGTAGTGTTGAAATTGGTGACTTAGTGTTACGGTTAGAAACGAGTGCACTAAGGGTTAGAGTTATGTGAGAATTCGTTATAATTCGTATTAGAGTTTTTTCCATACAATCGAGGTTTAGTGTTAGGCTTAGTGTCATGATTGCATTTTGGTTAGAATAGAGTGCATTTAGGCTTAGGGTTAATGTTGAAATTGACGACTTAGTGTTAGGGTTAGAAAGGAGCACATTAAGGGTCAGAGTTATGTGAGAATTCATTATAGTTAGTAGTAGAGTTTTTTCCGTAGAATCGAGGTTTAGTGTTAGGTTTAGTGTCAGCATTGCATGTTGGTTAGAATAGAGTGCATTAAGGCTTACGTTTAGTGTTGAAATTGGCGACTTAGTGTTAGGGTTAGAAACGAGCACATTTAGTGTTAGAGATATGGTGAGAACTTGTTATAGTTAGTATTAGAGTTTTTTCAGTAGAATCGAGGTTTAGTGTTACGCTTAGTGTCAGGATTGCATTTTGGTTACAATAGAGTGCATTTAGGCTTAGGGTTAGTGTTAAAATTGACGACTTAGTGTTAGGGTTAGAAACGAGCACATTTAGGGTTAGAGATATGGTGAGAATTTGTTATAGTTAGTATTAGAATTATTTTCGTAGAAACGATGTTTAGTGTTAGGCTTAGTGTCAGCATTGCATTTTGGTTAGAATAGAGTGCATTTAGGCTTAGGGTTAGTGTTAAAATTGGCCACTTAGTGTTAGGGTTAGAAAGGAGCACATTAAGGGTTAGAGTTATGTGAGAATTCATTATAGTTAGTAGTAGAGTTTTTTCCGTAAAATCGAGGTTTAGTGTTAGGTTTAGTCTCAGCATTGCATTTTGGTTAGAATAGAGTGCATTTAGGCTTACGGTTAGTGTTGAAATTGGCGACTTAGTGTTAGGGTTAGAAACGAGCACATTTAGGGTTAGAGTTATGGTGAGAATTTGTTATAGTTAGTATTAGAGTTTTTTCAGTAGAATCGAGGTTTAGTGTTAGGTTTAGTCTCAGCATTGCATTTTGGTTAGAATAGAGTGCATTTAGGCTTACGGTTAGTGTTGAAATTGGCGACTTAGTGTTAGGGTTAGAAACGAGCACATTTAGGGTTAGAGTTATGTGAGTATTCGTTATAGTTAGTAGTAGAGTTTTTTCGTAGAATCGAGGTTTAGGGCTAGGCTTAGTGTCAGGATTGCATTTTGGTTAGAATAGAGTGCCTTTAGGCTTAGGGTTAGTGTTAAAATTGACGACTTAGTGTTAGGGTTAGAAAGGAGCACATTAAGGGTTAGAGTTATGTGAGAATTCGTTATAGTTAGTAGTAGAGTTTTTTTCGTAGAATCGAGATTTAGTGTTAGGCTTAGTGTCAGCATTGCATTTTGGTTAGAATAGAGTGCATTTAGGCTTAGGGTTAGTGTTAAAATTGGCGACTTAGTGTTAGGGTTAGAAAGGAGCACATTTAGGGTTAGAGTTATGTGAGTATTCGTTATAGTTAGTAGTAGAGTTTTTTCGTAGAATCGAGGTTTAGGGCTAGGCTTAGTGTCAGGATTGCATTTTGGTTAGAATAGAGTGCCTTTAGGCTTAGGGTTAGTGTTAAAATTGACGACTTAGTGTTAGGGTTAGAAAGGAGCACATTAAGGGTTAGAGTTATGTGAGAATTCGTTATAGTTAGTAGTAGAGTTTTTTTCCGTAGAATCGAGGTTTAGTGTTAGGCTTAGTGTCAGCACTGCGTTTTGGTTAGAATAGAGTGCATTTAGGCTTAGGGTTAATGTTGAAATTGACGACTTAGTGTTAGGGTTAGTAAGAGCACATTAAGGGTTAGAGTTATGTGAGAATTCATTATAGTTAGTAGTAGAGTTTTTTCCGTAGAATCGAGGTTTAGTGTTAGGCTTAGTGTCAGCATTGCATTTTGGTTAGAATAGAGTGCATTTAGGCTTAGGGTTAGTGTTAAAATTGGCGACTTAGTGTTAGGGTTAGAAAGGAGCACATTAAGGGTTAGAGATATGGTGAGAATTTGTTATAGTTAGTATTAGAGTTTTTTTCGTAGAATCGAGGTTTAGTGTTAGGCGTAGTGTCAGGATTGCAATTTGGTTAGAATAGAGTGCATTTAGGCTCAGGGTTAATGTTGAAATTGACGACTTAGTGTAAGGGTTAGAAACAAGCACATTTAGGGTTAGAGTTATGGTGAGAATTCGTTATAGTTCGTATTAGAGTTTCTTTCGTAGAATCGAGGTTTAGTGTTAGGCTTAGTGTTAGGATTGCATTTTGGTTTGAATAGAGTGTATTTAGGCTTAGGGTTAGTGTTAAAATTGACGACTTAGTGTTAGGGTTAGAAAGGAGCACATTAAGGGTTAGAGTTATGTGAGAATTCGTTATAGTTAGTAGTAGAGTTTTTTTCCGTAGAATCGAGGTTTAGTGTTAGGCTTAGTGTCAGCACTGCGTTTTGGTTAGAATAGAGTGCATTTAGGCTTAGGGTTAATGTTGAAATTGACGACTTAGTGTTAGGGTTAGTAAGAGCACATTAAGGGTTAGAGTTATGTGAGAATTCATTATAGTTAGTAGTAGAGTTTTTTCCGTAGAATCGAGGTTTAGTGTTAGGCTTAGTGTCAGCATTGCATTTTGGTTAGAATAGAGTGCATTTAGGCTTACGGTTAGTGTTGAAATTGACGACTTAATGTTAGGGTTAGAAACGAGCACATTTAGGGTTAGAGTTATGTGAGAATTCGTTATAGTTAGTAGTAGAGTTTTTTTCGTAGAATCGAGGTTTAGTGTTAGGCTTAGTGTCAGGATGGCATTTTGGTTAGAATAGAGTGCATTTAGGCTCAGGGTTAGTGTTGAAATTGGCGACTTAGTGTTAGGGTTAGAAACGAGCACATTTAGAGTTAGAGATATGGTGAGAATTTGTTATAGTTAGTATTAGATTTATTTTCTTAGAATCGAGGTTTAGTGTTAGGCTTAGGGTCAGGATGGCATTTTGGTTAGAATAGAGTGCATTTAGGCTTAGGGGTAGTGTTGAAATTGGTGACTTAGTGTTACGGTTAGAAACGAGTGCACTAAGGGTTAGAGTTATGTGAGAATTCGTTATAATTCGTATTAGAGTTTTTTCCATACAATCGAGGTTTAGTGTTAGGCTTAGTGTCATGATTGCATTTTGGTTAGAATAGAGTGCATTTAGGCTTAGGGTTAATGTTGAAATTGACGACTTAGTGTTAGGGTTAGAAAGGAGCACATTAAGGGTCAGAGTTATGTGAGAATTCATTATAGTTAGTAGTAGAGTTTTTTCCGTAGAATCGAGGTTTAGTGTTAGGTTTAGTGTCAGCATTGCATGTTGGTTAGAATAGAGTGCATTAAGGCTTACGTTTAGTGTTGAAATTGGCGACTTAGTGTTAGGGTTAGAAACGAGCACATTTAGTGTTTGAGATATGGTGAGAACTTGTTATAGTTAGTATTAGAGTTTTTTCAGTAGAATCGAGGTTTAGTGTTACGCTTAGTGTCAGGATTGCATTTTGGTTACAATAGAGTGCATTTAGGCTTAGGGTTAGTGTTAAAATTGACGACTTAGTGTTAGGGTTAGAAACGAGCACATTTAGGGTTAGAGATATGGTGAGAATTTGTTATAGTTAGTATTAGAATTATTTTCGTAGAAACGATGTTTAGTGTTAGGCTTAGTGTCAGCATTGCATTTTGGTTAGAATAGAGTGCATTTAGGCTTAGGGTTAGTGTTAAAATTGGCCACTTAGTGTTAGGGTTAGAAAGGAGCACATTAAGGGTTAGAGTTATGTGAGAATTCATTATAGTTAGTAGTAGAGTTTTTTCCGTAAAATCGAGGTTTAGTGTTAGGTTTAGTCTCAGCATTGCATTTTGGTTAGAATAGAGTGCATTTAGGCTTACGGTTAGTGTTGAAATTGGCGACTTAGTGTTAGGGTTAGAAACGAGCACATTTAGGGTTAGAGTTATGGTGAGAATTTGTTATAGTTAGTATTAGAGTTTTTTCAGTAGAATCGAGGTTTAGTGTTAGGTTTAGTCTCAGCATTGCATTTTGGTTAGAATAGAGTGCATTTAGGCTTACGGTTAGTGTTGAAATTGGCGACTTAGTGTTAGGGTTAGAAACGAGCACATTTAGGGTTAGAGTTATGTGAGTATTCGTTATAGTTAGTAGTAGAGTTTTTTCGTAGAATCGAGGTTTAGGGCTAGGCTTAGTGTCAGGATTGCATTTTGGTTAGAATAGAGTGCCTTTAGGCTTAGGGTTAGTGTTAAAATTGACGACTTAGTGTTAGGGTTAGAAAGGAGCACATTAAGGGTTAGAGTTATGTGAGAATTCGTTATAGTTAGTAGTAGAGTTTTTTTCGTAGAATCGAGATTTAGTGTTAGGCTTAGTGTCAGCATTGCATTTTGGTTAGAATAGAGTGCATTTAGGCTTAGGGTTAGTGTTAAAATTGGCGACTTAGTGTTAGGGTTAGAAAGGAGCACATTTAGGGTTAGAGTTATGTGAGTATTCGTTATAGTTAGTAGTAGAGTTTTTTCGTAGAATCGAGGTTTAGGGCTAGGCTTAGTGTCAGGATTGCATTTTGGTTAGAATAGAGTGCCTTTAGGCTTAGGGTTAGTGTTAAAATTGACGACTTAGTGTTAGGGTTAGAAAGGAGCACATTAAGGGTTAGAGTTATGTGAGAATTCGTTATAGTTAGTAGTAGAGTTTTTTTCCGTAGAATCGAGGTTTAGTGTTAGGCTTAGTGTCAGCACTGCGTTTTGGTTAGAATAGAGTGCATTTAGGCTTAGGGTTAATGTTGAAATTGACGACTTAGTGTTAGGGTTAGTAAGAGCACATTAAGGGTTAGAGTTATGTGAGAATTCATTATAGTTAGTAGTAGAGTTTTTTCCGTAGAATCGAGGTTTAGTGTTAGGCTTAGTGTCAGCATTGCATTTTGGTTAGAATAGAGTGCATTTAGGCTTAGGGTTAGTGTTAAAATTGGCGACTTAGTGTTAGGGTTAGAAAGGAGCACATTAAGGGTTAGAGATATGGTGAGAATTTGTTATAGTTAGTATTAGAGTTTTTTTCGTAGAATCGAGGTTTAGTGTTAGGCGTAGTGTCAGGATTGCAATTTGGTTAGAATAGAGTGCATTTAGGCTCAGGGTTAATGTTGAAATTGACGACTTAGTGTAAGGGTTAGAAACAAGCACATTTAGGGTTAGAGTTATGGTGAGAATTCGTTATAGTTCGTATTAGAGTTTCTTTCGTAGAATCGAGGTTTAGTGTTAGGCTTAGTGTTAGGATTGCATTTTGGTTTGAATAGAGTGTATTTAGGCTTAGGGTTAGTGTTAAAATTGACGACTTAGTGTTAGGGTTAGAAAGGAGCACATTAAGGGTTAGAGTTATGTGAGAATTCGTTATAGTTAGTAGTAGAGTTTTTTTCCGTAGAATCGAGGTTTAGTGTTAGGCTTAGTGTCAGCACTGCGTTTTGGTTAGAATAGAGTGCATTTAGGCTTAGGGTTAATGTTGAAATTGACGACTTAGGGTTAGGGTTAGTAAGAGCACATTAAGGGTTAGAGTTATGTGAGAATTCATTATAGTTAGTAGTAGAGTTTTTTCCGTAGAATCGAGGTTTAGTGTTAGGCTTAGTGTCAGCATTGCATTTTGGTTAGAATAGAGTGCATTTAGGCTTACGGTTAGTGTTGAAATTGACGACTTAATGTTAGGGTTAGAAACGAGCACATTTAGGGTTAGAGTTATGTGAGAATTCGTTATAGTTAGTAGTAGAGTTTTTTTCGTAGAATCGAGGTTTAGTGTTAGGCTTAGTGTCAGGATTGCATTTTGGTTGGAATAGAGTGCATTTAGGCTTACGGTTAGTGTTGAAATTGGACGACTTAATGTTAGGGTTAGAAACGAGCACATTAAGGGTTAGAGATATGGTGAGAATTTGTTATAGTTAGTATTAGAGTTTTTTTCGTAGAATCGAGGTTTAGTGTTAGGCTTAGTGTCAGAATTGCATTTTGGTTAGAATAGAGTGCATTTAGGCTTACGGTTAGTGTTGAAATTGGCAACTTAGTGTTAGGGTTAGAAACGAGCACATTTAGGGTTAGAGATATGGTGAGAATTTGTTATAGTTAGTATTAGAGTTATTTTCGTAGAATCGAGGTTTAGTGTTAGGCTTAGTGTCAGGATTGCATTTTGCTTAGAATAGAGTGCATTTAGGCTTAGGGGTAGTGTTGAAATTGGTGACTTAGTGTTAGGGTTAGAAAGGAGCACATTAAGGGTTAGAGTTATGTGAGAATTCATTATAGTTAGTAGTAGAGTTTTTTCCGTAGAATCGAGGTTTAGTGTTAGGCTTAGTGTCAGCATTGCATTTTGGTTAGAATAGAGTGCATTTAGGCTTACGGTTAGTGTTGAAATTGGCGACTTAATGTTAGGGTTGGAAACGAGCACATTTAGGGTTAGAGTTATGTGAGAATTCGTTATAGTAAGTAGTAGAGTTTTTTTCGTAGAATCGAGGTTTAGTGTTAGGCTTAGTGTCAGCATTGCATTTTGGTTAGAATAGAGTGCATTTAGGCTTAGGGTTAGTGTTAAAATTGACGACTTAGTGTTAGGGTTAGAAAGGAGCACATTAAGGGTTAGAGTTATGTGAGAATTCGTTATAGTTACTATTAGATTTATTTTCTTAGAATCGAGGTTTAGTGTTAGGCTTAGGGTCAGGATGGCATTTTGGTTAGAATAGAGTGCATTTAGGCTTAGGGGTAGTGTTGAAATTGGCGACTTAGTGTTACGATTAGAAACGAGTGCACTAAGGGTTAGAGTTATGTGAGAATTCGTTATAATTCGTATTAGAGTTTTTTCCGTACAATCGAGGTTTAGTGTTAGGCTTAGTGTCATGATTGCATTTTGGTTAGAATAGAGTGCATTTAGGCTTAGGGTTAATGTTGAAATTGACGACTTAGTGTTAGGGTTAGAAAGGAGCACATTAAGGGTCAGAGTTATGTGAGAATTCATTATAGTTAGTAGTAGAGTTTTTTCCGTAGAATCGAGGTTTAGTGTTAGGTTTAGTGTCAGCATTGCATGTTGGTTAGAATAGAGTGCATTAAGGCTTACGTTTAGTGTTGAAATTGGCGACTTAGTGTTAGGGTTAGAAACGAGCACATTTAGGGTTAGAGATATGGTGAGAAATTGTTATAGTTAGTATTAGAGTTTTTTCAGTAGAATCGAGGTTTAGTGTTAGGCTTAGTGTCAGGATTGCATTTTGGTTAGAATAGAGTGCATTTAGGCTTAGGGTTAGTGTTAAAATTGACGACTTAGTGTTAGGGTTAGAAACGAGCACATTTAGGGTTAGAGATATGGTGAGAATTTGTTATAGTTAGTATTAGAGTTATTTTCGTAGAAACGATGTTTAGTGTTAGGCTTAGTGTCAGCATTGCATTTTGGTTAGAATAGAGTGCATTTAGGCTTAGGGTTAGTGTTAAAATTGGCGACTTAGTGTTAGGGTTAGAAAGGAGCACATTAAGGGTTAGAGTTATGTGAGAATTCATTATAGTTAGTAGTAGAGTTTTTTCCGTAAAATCGAGGTTTAGTGTTAGGTTTAGTCTCAGCATTGCATTTTGGTTAGAATAGAGTGCATTTAGGCTTACGGTTAGTGTTGAAATTGGCGACTTAGTGTTAGGGTTAGAAACGAGCACATTTAGGGTTAGAGTTATGGTGAGAATTTGTTATAGTTAGTATTAGAGTTTTTTCGGTAGAATCGAGGTTTAGTGTTAGGTTTAGTCTCAGCATTGCATTTTGGTTAGAATAGAGTGCATTTAGGCTTACGGTTAGTGTTGAAATTGGCGACTTAGTGTTAGGGTTAGAAACGAGCACATTTAGGGTAAGAGTTATGTGAGTATTCGTTATAGTTAGTAGTAGAGTTTTTTCGTAGAATCGAGGTTTAGGGCTAGGCTTAGTGTCAGGATTGCATTTTGGTTAGAATAAAGTGCCTTTAGGCTTAGGGTCAGTGTTAAAATTGACGACTTAGTGTTAGGGTTAGAAAGGAGCACATTAAGGGTTAGAGTTATGTGAGAATTCGTTATAGTTAGTAGTAGAGTTTTTTTCGTAGAATCGAGATTTAGTGTTAGGCTTAGTGTCAGCATTGCATTTTGGTTAGAATAGAGTGCATTTAGGCTTAGGGTTAGTGTTAAAATTGGCGACTTAGTGTTAGGGTTAGAAAGGAGCACATTAAGGGTTAGAGTTATGTGAGAATTCATTATAGTTAGTAGTAGAGTTTTTTCCGTAAAATCGAGGTTTAGTGTTAGGTTTAGTCTCAGCATTGCATTTTGGTTAGAATAGAGTGCATTTAGGCTTACGGTTAGTGTTGAAATTGGCGACTTAGTGTTAGGGTTAGAAACGAGCACATTTAGGGTTAGAGATATGGTTAGAACTTGTTATAGTTAGTATTAGAGTTTTTTCAGTAGAATCGAGGTTTAGTGTTAGGCTTAGTGTCAGGATTGCATTTTGGTTAGAATAGAGTGCATTTAGGCTTAGGGTTAGTGTTAAAATTGACGACTTAATGTTCGGGTTGGAAACGAGCACATTAAGGGTTAGAGATGTGGTGAGAATTTGTTATACTTAGTATTAGAGTTTTTTTTCGTAGAATCGAGGTTTAGTGTTAGGCTTAGTGTCAGGATTGCATTTTGGTTAGAATAGAGTGCATTTAGGCTCAGGGTTAGTTTTGAAATTGGCAACTTAGTGTAATGGTTAGAAACGAGCACATTTAGGGTTAGAGTTATGTGGAAATTTATTATAGTTCGTAGTAGAGTTTTTTTCCTTAGAATCGAGGTTTAGTGTTAGGCTTAGTGTCAGGATTGCATTGTGGTTAGAATAGAGTGCATTTAGGCTTAGGGTTAATGTTGAAATTGACGACTTAGTGTGCGGGTTAGAAAGGAGCACATTAAGGGTTAGAGTTATGTGAGAATTCATTATAGTTAGTAGTAGAGTTTTTTCCGTAAAATCGAGGTTTAGTGTTAGGCTTAGTGTCAGCATTGCATTTTGGTTAGAATAGAGTGCATTTAGGCTTACGGTTAGTGTTGAAATTGGTGACTTAATGTTAGGGTTAGAAACGAGCACATTAAGGGTTGGAGATATGGTGAGAATTTGTTATAGTTAGTATTAGAGTTTTTTTCGTAGAATCGAGGTTTAGTGTTACGCTTAGTGTCAGCATTGCGTTTTGGTTAGAATAGAGTGCATTTAGGCTTAGGGTTAATGTTGAAATTGACGACTTAGTGTTAGGGTTAGAAAGGAGCACATTAAGGGTTAGAGTTATGTGAGAATTCATTATAGTTAGTAGTAGAGTTTTTTCTGTAGAGTCGAGGTTTAGTGTTAGGCTTAGTGTCAGGATTGCATTTTGGTTAGAATAGAGTGCATTTAGGCTCAGGGTTAGTGTTGAAATTGGCGACTAAATGTAATGGTTAGAAACGAGCACATTTAGGATTAGAGTTATGTGGGAATTCATTATAGTTAGTAGTAGATTTTTTTTTCCGTAGAATCGAGGTTTACTGTTAGGCTTAGTGTCAGGATTGCATTTTGGTTAGAATAGAGTGCATTTAGGCTTAGGGTTAGTGTTAAAATTGACGACTTCGTGTTAGGGTTAGAAAGGAGCACATTAAGGGTTAGAGTTATGTGAATTCGTTATAGTTAGTAGTAGAGTTTTTTTCGTAGAATCGAGGTTTAGTGTTAGGCTTAGTGTCAGCATTGCATTTTGGTTAGAATAGAGTGCATTTAGGCTTAGGGTTAGTGTTGAAATTGACGACTTAGTGTGAGGGTTAGAAAGGAGCACATTAAGGGTTAGAGTTATGTGAGAATTCATTATAGTTAGTAGTAGAGTTTTTTCCGTAAAATCGAGGTTTAGTGTTAGGCTTAGTGTCAGCATTGCATTTTGGTTAGAATAGAGTGCATTTAGGCTTACGGTTACTGTTGAAATTGGCGACTTAGTGTTAGGGTTAGAAACGAGCACATTAAGGGTTAGAGTTATGTGAGAATCCATTATAGTTAGTAGTAGAGTTTTTTTCGTAGAATCGAGGTTTAGTGTTAGGCTTAGTGTCAGGATTGCATTTTGGTTAGAATAGAGTGCATTTAGGCTTAGGGTTAGTGTTAAAATTGACGACTTAGTGTTAGGGTTAGAAAGCAGCACATTAAGGGTTAGAGTTATGTGAGAATTCGTTATAGTTAGTAGTAGAGTTTTTTTCGTAGAATCGAGGTTTAGGGTTAGATTTAGTGTCAGCATTGCATTTTGGTTCGAATAGAGTGCATTTAGGCTTACGGTTATTGTTGAAATTTTCGATTTAATGTTAGGGTTAGAAACGAGCACATTTAGGTTAAGAGATATGGTGAGAACTTGTTATAGTTAGTATTAGAGTTTTTTTCGTAGAATCGAGGTTTAGTGTTAGGCTTAGTGTCAGGATGACATTTTGGTTAGAATAGAGTGCATTTAGGCTCAGGGTTAGTGTTGAAATTGGCGACTTAGTGTTAGGGTTAGAAACGAGCACATTTAGGGTTAGAGATATGGTGAGAATTTGTTATAGTTAGTATTAGATTTATTTTCTTAGAATCGAGGTTTAGTGTTAGGCTTATGGTCAGGATGGCATTTTGGTTAGAATAGAGTGCATTTAGGCTTAGGGGTAGTGTTGAAATTGGCGACTTAGTGTTACGGTTAGAAACGAGTGCACAAAGGGTTAGAGTTATGTGAGAATTCGTTATAATTCGTATTAGAGTTTTTTCCGTACAATCGAGGTTTAGTGTTAGGCTTAGTGTCATGATTGCATTTTGGTTAGAATAGAGTGCATTTAGGCTTAGGGTTAATGTTGAAATTGACGACTTAGTGTTAGGGTTAGAAAGGAGCACATTAAGGGTCAGAGTTATGTCAGAATTCATTATAGTTAGTAGTAGAGTTTTTTCCGTAGAATCGAGGTTTAGTGTTAGGTTTAGTGTCAGCATTGCATGTTGGTTAGAATAGAGTGCATTAAGGCTTACGTTTAGTGTTGAAATTGGCGACTTAGTGTTAGGGTTAGAAACGAGCACATTTAGGGTTAGAGATATGGTGAGAAATTGTTATAGTTAGTATTAGAGTTTTTTCAGTAGAATCGAGGTTTAGTGTTAGGCTTAGTGTCAGGATTGCATTTTGGTTAGAATAGAGTGCATTTAGGCTTAGGGTTAGTGTTAAAATTGACGACTTAGTGTTAGGGTTAGAAACGAGCACATTTAGGGTTAGAGATATGGTGAGAATTTGTTATAGTTAGTATTAGAATTATTTTCGTAGAAACGATGTTTAGTGTTAGGCTTAGTGTCAGCATTGCATTTTGGTTAGAATAGAGTGCATTTAGGCTTAGGGTTAGTGTTAAAATTGGCCACTTAGTGTTAGGGTTAGAAAGGAGCACATTAAGGGTTAGAGTTATGTGAGAATTCATTATAGTTAGTAGTAGAGTTTTTTCCGTAAAATCGAGGTTTAGTGTTAGGTTTAGTCTCAGCATTGCATTTTGGTTAGAATAGAGTGCATTTAGGCTTACGGTTAGTGTTGAAATTGGCGACTTAGTGTTAGGGTTAGAAACGAGCACATTTAGGGTTAGAGTTATGGTGAGAATTTGTTATAGTTAGTATTAGAGTTTTTTCAGTAGAATCGAGGTTTAGTGTTAGGTTTAGTCTCAGCATTGCATTTTGGTTAGAATAGAGTGCATTTAGGCTTACGGTTAGTGTTGAAATTGGCGACTTAGTGTTAGGGTTAGAAACGAGCACATTTAGGGTTAGAGTTATGTGAGTATTCGTTATAGTTAGTAGTAGAGTTTTTTCGTAGAATCGAGGTTTAGGGCTAGGCTTAGTGTCAGGATTGCATTTTGGTTAGAATAGAGTGCCTTTAGGCTTAGGGTTAGTGTTAAAATTGACGACTTAGTGTTAGGGTTAGAAAGGAGCACATTAAGGGTTAGAGTTATGTGAGAATTCGTTATAGTTAGTAGTAGAGTTTTTTTCGTAGAATCGAGATTTAGTGTTAGGCTTAGTGTCAGCATTGCATTTTGGTTAGAATAGAGTGCATTTAGGCTTAGGGTTAGTGTTAAAATTGGCGACTTAGTGTTAGGGTTAGAAAGGAGCACATTTAGGGTTAGAGTTATGTGAGTATTCGTTATAGTTAGTAGTAGAGTTTTTTCGTAGAATCGAGGTTTAGGGCTAGGCTTAGTGTCAGGATTGCATTTTGGTTAGAATAGAGTGCCTTTAGGCTTAGGGTTAGTGTTAAAATTGACGACTTAGTGTTAGGGTTAGAAAGGAGCACATTAAGGGTTAGAGTTATGTGAGAATTCGTTATAGTTAGTAGTAGAGTTTTTTTCCGTAGAATCGAGGTTTACTGTTAGGCTTAGTGTCAGCACTGCGTTTTGGTTAGAATAGAGTGCATTTAGGCTTAGGATTAGTGTTGAAATTGACGACTTATTGTAAGGGTTAGAAACGAGCACATTTAGGGTTAGAGTTATGGTGAGAATTCGTTATAGTTAGTTAGTATTAGAGTTTTTTTCGTAGAATCGAAGTTTAGTGTTAGGCTTAGTGTCAGGATTGCATTTTGGTTAGAATAGAGTGCATTTAGGCTCAGGGTTAGTGTTGAAATTGGCGACTAAGTGTAATGGTTAGAAACGAGCACATTTAGGATTAGAGTTATGTGGGAATTCATTATAGTTAGTAGTAGATTTTTTTTCCGTAGAATCGAGGTTTAGTGTTAGGCTTAGTGTCAGGATTGCATTTTGGTTAGAATAGAGTGCATTTAGGCTCAGGGTTAGTGTTGAAATTGGCGACTTAGTGTAATGGTTAGAAACGAGCACATTTAGGGTTAGAGTTATGTCGGAATTCATTATAGTTAGTAGTAGAGTTTTTTTCGTAGAATCGAAGTTTAGTGTTAGGCTTAGTGTCAGAATTGCATTTTGGTTAGAATAGAGTGCATTAAGGCTTACGGTTAGTGTTGAAATTGGCGACTTAGTGTTAGGGTTAGAAACGAGCACATTTAGGGTTAGAGATATGGTGAGAATTTGTTATAGTTAGTATTAGAGTTATTTTCGTAGAATCGAGGTTTAGTGTTAGGCTTAGTGTCAGGATTGCATTTTGTTTAGAATAGAGTGCATTTAGGCTTACGGGTAGTGTTGAAATTGGTGACTTAGTATTAGGGTTAGACACGAGCACATTTAGGGTTAGAGTTATGTGAGTATTCGTTATAGTTAGTAGTAGAGTTTATTCGTAGAATCGAGGTTTAGGGCTAGGCTTAGTGTCAGGATTGCATTTTGGTTAGAATAAAGTGCATTTAGGCTTAGGATTAGTGTTGAAATTGACGACTTATTGTAAGGGTTAGAAACGAGCACATTTAGGGTTAGAGTTATGGTGAGATTCGTTATAGTTAGTTAGTATTAGAGTTTCTTTCGTAGAATCGAAGTTTAGTGTTAGGCTTAGTGTCAGGATTGCATTTTGGTTAGAATAGAGTGCATTTAGGCTCAGGGTTAGTGTTGAAATTGGCGACTAAGTGTAATGGTTAGAAACGAGCACATTTAGGATTAGAGTTATGTGGGAATTCATTATAGTTAGTAGTAGATTTTTTTTCCGTAGAATCGAGGTTTAGTGTTAGGCTTAGTGTCAGGATTGCATTTTGGTTAGAATAGAGTGCATTTAGGCTTCGGGTTAGTGTTAAAATTGACGACTTAGTGTTAGGGTTAGAAAGGAGCACATTAAGGGTTAGAGTTATGTGAATTCGTTATAGTTAGTAGTAGAGTTTTTTTCGTAGAATCGAGGTTTAGTGTTAGGCTTAGTGTCAGCATTGCATTTTGGTTAGAATAGAGTGCATTTAGGCTTACGGTTAGTGTTGAAATTGGCTACTTAGTGTTAGATTTAGAAACGAGCACATTTAGGGTTAGAGATATGGTGAGAATTTGTTATAGTTAGTATTAGAGTTATTTTCGTAGAAACGATGTTTAGTGTTAGGCTTAGTGTCAGCATTGCATTTTGGTTAGAATAGAGTGCATTTAGGCTCAGGGTTAGTGTTGAAATTGGCGACTTAATGTTAGGGTTAGAAACGAGCAATTTTAGGGTTAGAGATATGGTGAGAACTTGTTATAGTTAGTATTAGAGTTTTTTTCGTAGAATCGAGGTTTAGTGTTAGGCTTAGTGTCAGAATTGCATTTTGGTTAGAATAGAGTGCATTTAGGCTTAGGGGTAGTGTTGAAATTGGTGACTTATTGTTAGGGTTAGACACGAGCACATTTAGGGTTAGAGATATGGTGAGAATTTGTTATAGTTAGTATTAGAGTTATTTTCGTAGAATCGAGGTTTAGTGTTACGCTTAGTGTCAGCATTGCGTTTTGGTTAGAATAGAGTGCATTTAGGCTTAGGGTTAATGTTGAAATTGACGACTTAGTGTTAGGGTTAGAAAGGAGCACATTAAGGGTTAGAGTTATGTGAGAATTCATTATAGTTAGTAGTAGAGTTTTTTCTGTAGAGTCGAGGTTTAGTGTTAGGCTTAGTGTCAGGATTGCATTTTGGTTAGAATAGAGTGCATTTAGGCTCAGGGTTAGTGTTGAAATTGGCGACTAAATGTAATGGTTAGAAACGAGCACATTTAGGATTAGAGTTATGTGGGAATTCATTATAGTTAGTAGTAGATTTTTTTTTCCGTAGAATCGAGGTTTACTGTTAGGCTTAGTGTCAGGATTGCATTTTGGTTAGAATAGAGTGCATTTAGGCTTAGGGTTAGTGTTAAAATTGACGACTTCGTGTTAGGGTTAGAAAGGAGCACATTAAGGGTTAGAGTTATGTGAATTCGTTATAGTTAGTAGTAGAGTTTTTTTCGTAGAATCGAGGTTTAGTGTTAGGCTTAGTGTCAGCATTGCATTTTGGTTAGAATAGAGTGCATTTAGGCTTAGGGTTAGTGTTGAAATTGACGACTTAGTGTGAGGGTTAGAAAGGAGCACATTAAGGGTTAGAGTTATGTGAGAATTCATTATAGTTAGTAGTAGAGTTTTTTCCGTAAAATCGAGGTTTAGTGTTAGGCTTAGTGTCAGCATTGCATTTTGGTTAGAATAGAGTGCATTTAGGCTTACGGTTACTGTTGAAATTGGCGACTTAGTGTTAGGGTTAGAAACGAGCACATTAAGGGTTAGAGTTATGTGAGAATCCATTATAGTTAGTAGTAGAGTTTTTTTCGTAGAATCGAGGTTTAGTGTTAGGCTTAGTGTCAGGATTGCATTTTGGTTAGAATAGAGTGCATTTAGGCTTAGGGTTAGTGTTAAAATTGACGACTTAGTGTTAGGGTTAGAAAGCAGCACATTAAGGGTTAGAGTTATGTGAGAATTCGTTATAGTTAGTAGTAGAGTTTTTTTCGTAGAATCGAGGTTTAGGGTTAGATTTAGTGTCAGCATTGCATTTTGGTTCGAATAGAGTGCATTTAGGCTTACGGTTATTGTTGAAATTTTCGATTTAATGTTAGGGTTAGAAACGAGCACATTTAGGTTAAGAGATATGGTGAGAACTTGTTATAGTTAGTATTAGAGTTTTTTTCGTAGAATCGAGGTTTAGTGTTAGGCTTAGTGTCAGGATGACATTTTGGTTAGAATAGAGTGCATTTAGGCTCAGGGTTAGTGTTGAAATTGGCGACTTAGTGTTAGGGTTAGAAACGAGCACATTTAGGGTTAGAGATATGGTGAGAATTTGTTATAGTTAGTATTAGATTTATTTTCTTAGAATCGAGGTTTAGTGTTAGGCTTATGGTCAGGATGGCATTTTGGTTAGAATAGAGTGCATTTAGGCTTAGGGGTAGTGTTGAAATTGGCGACTTAGTGTTACGGTTAGAAACGAGTGCACAAAGGGTTAGAGTTATGTGAGAATTCGTTATAATTCGTATTAGAGTTTTTTCCGTACAATCGAGGTTTAGTGTTAGGCTTAGTGTCATGATTGCATTTTGGTTAGAATAGAGTGCATTTAGGCTTAGGGTTAATGTTGAAATTGACGACTTAGTGTTAGGGTTAGAAAGGAGCACATTAAGGGTCAGAGTTATGTCAGAATTCATTATAGTTAGTAGTAGAGTTTTTTCCGTAGAATCGAGGTTTAGTGTTAGGTTTAGTGTCAGCATTGCATGTTGGTTAGAATAGAGTGCATTAAGGCTTACGTTTAGTGTTGAAATTGGCGACTTAGTGTTAGGGTTAGAAACGAGCACATTTAGGGTTAGAGATATGGTGAGAAATTGTTATAGTTAGTATTAGAGTTTTTTCAGTAGAATCGAGGTTTAGTGTTAGGCTTAGTGTCAGGATTGCATTTTGGTTAGAATAGAGTGCATTTAGGCTTAGGGTTAGTGTTAAAATTGACGACTTAGTGTTAGGGTTAGAAACGAGCACATTTAGGGTTAGAGATATGGTGAGAATTTGTTATAGTTAGTATTAGAATTATTTTCGTAGAAACGATGTTTAGTGTTAGGCTTAGTGTCAGCATTGCATTTTGGTTAGAATAGAGTGCATTTAGGCTTAGGGTTAGTGTTAAAATTGGCCACTTAGTGTTAGGGTTAGAAAGGAGCACATTAAGGGTTAGAGTTATGTGAGAATTCATTATAGTTAGTAGTAGAGTTTTTTCCGTAAAATCGAGGTTTAGTGTTAGGTTTAGTCTCAGCATTGCATTTTGGTTAGAATAGAGTGCATTTAGGCTTACGGTTAGTGTTGAAATTGGCGACTTAGTGTTAGGGTTAGAAACGAGCACATTTAGGGTTAGAGTTATGGTGAGAATTTGTTATAGTTAGTATTAGAGTTTTTTCAGTAGAATCGAGGTTTAGTGTTAGGTTTAGTCTCAGCATTGCATTTTGGTTAGAATAGAGTGCATTTAGGCTTACGGTTAGTGTTGAAATTGGCGACTTAGTGTTAGGGTTAGAAACGAGCACATTTAGGGTTAGAGTTATGTGAGTATTCGTTATAGTTAGTAGTAGAGTTTTTTCGTAGAATCGAGGTTTAGGGCTAGGCTTAGTGTCAGGATTGCATTTTGGTTAGAATAGAGTGCCTTTAGGCTTAGGGTTAGTGTTAAAATTGACGACTTAGTGTTAGGGTTAGAAAGGAGCACATTAAGGGTTAGAGTTATGTGAGAATTCGTTATAGTTAGTAGTAGAGTTTTTTTCGTAGAATCGAGATTTAGTGTTAGGCTTAGTGTCAGCATTGCATTTTGGTTAGAATAGAGTGCATTTAGGCTTAGGGTTAGTGTTAAAATTGGCGACTTAGTGTTAGGGTTAGAAAGGAGCACATTTAGGGTTAGAGTTATGTGAGTATTCGTTATAGTTAGTAGTAGAGTTTTTTCGTAGAATCGAGGTTTAGGGCTAGGCTTAGTGTCAGGATTGCATTTTGGTTAGAATAGAGTGCCTTTAGGCTTAGGGTTAGTGTTAAAATTGACGACTTAGTGTTAGGGTTAGAAAGGAGCACATTAAGGGTTAGAGTTATGTGAGAATTCGTTATAGTTAGTAGTAGAGTTTTTTTCCGTAGAATCGAGGTTTACTGTTAGGCTTAGTGTCAGCACTGCGTTTTGGTTAGAATAGAGTGCATTTAGGCTTAGGATTAGTGTTGAAATTGACGACTTATTGTAAGGGTTAGAAACGAGCACATTTAGGGTTAGAGTTATGGTGAGAATTCGTTATAGTTAGTTAGTATTAGAGTTTTTTTCGTAGAATCGAAGTTTAGTGTTAGGCTTAGTGTCAGGATTGCATTTTGGTTAGAATAGAGTGCATTTAGGCTCAGGGTTAGTGTTGAAATTGGCGACTAAGTGTAATGGTTAGAAACGAGCACATTTAGGATTAGAGTTATGTGGGAATTCATTATAGTTAGTAGTAGATTTTTTTTCCGTAGAATCGAGGTTTAGTGTTAGGCTTAGTGTCAGGATTGCATTTTGGTTAGAATAGAGTGCATTTAGGCTCAGGGTTAGTGTTGAAATTGGCGACTTAGTGTAATGGTTAGAAACGAGCACATTTAGGGTTAGAGTTATGTCGGAATTCATTATAGTTAGTAGTAGAGTTTTTTTCGTAGAATCGAAGTTTAGTGTTAGGCTTAGTGTCAGAATTGCATTTTGGTTAGAATAGAGTGCATTAAGGCTTACGGTTAGTGTTGAAATTGGCGACTTAGTGTTAGGGTTAGAAACGAGCACATTTAGGGTTAGAGATATGGTGAGAATTTGTTATAGTTAGTATTAGAGTTATTTTCGTAGAATCGAGGTTTAGTGTTAGGCTTAGTGTCAGGATTGCATTTTGTTTAGAATAGAGTGCATTTAGGCTTACGGGTAGTGTTGAAATTGGTGACTTAGTATTAGGGTTAGACACGAGCACATTTAGGGTTAGAGTTATGTGAGTATTCGTTATAGTTAGTAGTAGAGTTTATTCGTAGAATCGAGGTTTAGGGCTAGGCTTAGTGTCAGGATTGCATTTTGGTTAGAATAAAGTGCATTTAGGCTTAGGATTAGTGTTGAAATTGACGACTTATTGTAAGGGTTAGAAACGAGCACATTTAGGGTTAGAGTTATGGTGAGATTCGTTATAGTTAGTTAGTATTAGAGTTTCTTTCGTAGAATCGAAGTTTAGTGTTAGGCTTAGTGTCAGGATTGCATTTTGGTTAGAATAGAGTGCATTTAGGCTCAGGGTTAGTGTTGAAATTGGCGACTAAGTGTAATGGTTAGAAACGAGCACATTTAGGATTAGAGTTATGTGGGAATTCATTATAGTTAGTAGTAGATTTTTTTTCCGTAGAATCGAGGTTTAGTGTTAGGCTTAGTGTCAGGATTGCATTTTGGTTAGAATAGAGTGCATTTAGGCTTCGGGTTAGTGTTAAAATTGACGACTTAGTGTTAGGGTTAGAAAGGAGCACATTAAGGGTTAGAGTTATGTGAATTCGTTATAGTTAGTAGTAGAGTTTTTTTCGTAGAATCGAGGTTTAGTGTTAGGCTTAGTGTCAGCATTGCATTTTGGTTAGAATAGAGTGCATTTAGGCTTACGGTTAGTGTTGAAATTGGCTACTTAGTGTTAGATTTAGAAACGAGCACATTTAGGGTTAGAGATATGGTGAGAATTTGTTATAGTTAGTATTAGAGTTATTTTCGTAGAAACGATGTTTAGTGTTAGGCTTAGTGTCAGCATTGCATTTTGGTTAGAATAGAGTGCATTTAGGCTCAGGGTTAGTGTTGAAATTGGCGACTTAATGTTAGGGTTAGAAACGAGCAATTTTAGGGTTAGAGATATGGTGAGAACTTGTTATAGTTAGTATTAGAGTTTTTTTCGTAGAATCGAGGTTTAGTGTTAGGCTTAGTGTCAGAATTGCATTTTGGTTAGAATAGAGTGCATTTAGGCTTAGGGGTAGTGTTGAAATTGGTGACTTATTGTTAGGGTTAGACACGAGCACATTTAGGGTTAGAGATATGGTGAGAATTTGTTATAGTTAGTATTAGAGTTATTTTCGTAGAATCGAGGTTTAGTGTTAGGCTTAGTGTCAGGATTGCATTTTGGTTAGAATAGAGTGCCTTTAGGCTTAGGGTTAGTGTTAAAATTGACGACTTAGTGTTAGGGTTAGAAAGGAGCACATTAAGGGTTAGAGTTATGTGAGAATTTGTTATAGTTAGTAGTAGAGTTTTTTCGTAGAATCGAGGTTTAGTGTTAGGCTTAGTGTCAGGATTGCATTTTGGTTAGAATAGAGTGCATTTAGGCTTAGGGGTAGTGTTGAAATTGGTGACTTATTGTTAGGGTTAGACACGAGCACATTTAGGGTTAGAGTTATGTGAGTATTCGTTATAGTTAGTAGTAGAGTTTTTTCGTAGAATCGAGGTTTAGGGCTAGGCTTAGTGTCAGGATTGCATTTTGGTTAGAATAAAGTGCATTTAGGCTTAGGATTAGTGTTGAAATTGACGACTTATTGTAAGGGTTAGAAACGAGCACATTTACGGTTAGAGTTATGGTGAGAATTCTTTATAATTAGTAGCAGAGTTTTTTTCGGAGAATCGAGGTTTAGTGTTAGGCTTAGTGTCAGCATTGCATTTTGGTTAGAATAGAGTGCATTTAGGCTTACGGTTAGTGTTGAAATTGGACGACTTAATGTTAGGGTTAGAAACGAGCACATTAAGGGTTAGAGATATGGTGAGAATTTGTTATAGTTAGTATTAGAGTTTTTTTCGTAGAATCGATGTTTAGTGTTAGGCGTAGTGTCAGGATTGCAATTTGGTTAGAATAGAGTGCATTTAGGCTCAGGGTTAATGTTGAAATTGACGACTTAGTGTAAGGGTTAGAAACAAGCACATTTAGGGTTAGAGTTATGGTGAGAATTCGTTATAGTTCGTATTAGAGTTTCTTTCGTAGAATCGAGGTTTAGTGTTAGGCTTAGTGTTAGGATTGCATTTTGGTTTGAATAGAGTGTATTTAGGCTTAGGGTTAGTGTTAAAATTGACGACTTAGTGTTAGGGTTAGAAAGGAGCACATTAAGGGTTAGAGTTATGTGAGAATTCGTTATAGTTAGTAGTAGAGTTTTTTTCCGTAGAATCGAGGTTTAGTGTTAGGCTTAGTGTCAGCACTGCGTTTTGGTTAGAATAGAGTGCATTTAGGCTTAGGGTTAATGTTGAAATTGACGACTTAGTGTTAGGGTTAGTAAGAGCACATTAAGGGTTAGAGTTATGTGAGAATTCATTATAGTTAGTAGTAGAGTTTTTTCCGTAGAATCGAGGTTTAGTGTTAGGCTTAGTGTCAGCATTGCATTTTGGTTAGAATAGAGTGCATTTAGGCTTACGGTTAGTGTTGAAATTGGACGACTTAATGTTAGGGTTAGAAACGAGCACATTAAGGGTTAGAGATATGGTGAGAATTTGTTATAGTTAGTATTAGAGTTTTTTTCGTAGAATCGAGGTTTAGTGTTAGGCTTAGTGTGAGAATTGCATTTTGGTTAGAATAGAGTGCATTTAGGCTTACGGTTAGTGTTGAAATTGGCAACTTAGTGTTAGGGTTAGAAACGAGCACATTTAGGGTTAGAGATATGGTGAGAATTTGTTATAGTTAGTATTAGAGTTATTTTCGTAGAATCGAGGTTTAGTGTTAGGCTTAGTGTCAGGATTGCATTTTGGTTAGAATAGAGTGCATTTAGGCTTAGGGGTAGTGTTGAAATTGGTGACTTAGTGTTAGGGTTAGAAAGGAGCACATTAAGGGTTAGAGTTATGTGAGAATTCATTATAGTTAGTAGTAGAGTTTTTTCCGTAGAATCGAGGTTTAGTGTTAGGCTTAGTGTCAGCATTGCATTTTGGTTAGAATAGAGTGCATTTAGGCTTACGGTTAGTGTTGAAATTGGCGACTTAATGTTAGGGTTGGAAACGAGCACATTTAGGGTTAGAGTTATGTGAGAATTCGTTATAGTAAGTAGTAGAGTTTTTTTCGTAGAATCGAGGTTTAGTGTTAGGCTTAGTGTCAGCATTGCATTTTGGTTAGAATAGAGTGCATTTAGGCTTAGGGTTAGTGTTAAAATTGACGACTTAGTGTTAGGGTTAGAAAGGAGCACATTAAGGGTTAGAGTTATGTGAGAATTCGTTATAGTTAGTAGTAGAGTTTTTTTCGTAGAATCGAGGTTTAGTGTTAGGCTTAGTGTCAGGATTGCATTTTGGTTCGAATAGAGTGCATTTAGGCTTACGGTTACTGTTGAAATTGGCGACTTAGTGTTAGGGTTAGAAACGAGCACATTAAGGGGTAGAGTTATGTGAGAATCCATTATAGTTAGTAGTAGAGTTTTTTTCGTAGAATCGAGGTTTAGTGTTAGGCTTAGTGTCAGGATTGCATTTTGGTTAGAATAGAGTGCATTTAGGCTTAGGGTTAGTGTTAAAATTGACGACTTAGTGTTAGGGTTAGAAAGCAGCACATTAAGGGTTAGAGTTATGTGAGAATTCGTTATAGTTAGTAGTAGAGTTTTTTTCGTAGAATCGAGGTTTAGGGTTAGACTTAGTGTCAGCATTGCATTTTGGTTCGAATAGAGTGCATTTAGGCTTACGGTTATTGTTGAAATTGGCGATTTAATGTTAGGGTTAGAAACGAGCACATTTAGGTTTAGAGATATGGTGAGAACTTGTTATAGTTAGTATTAGAGTTTTTTTCGTAGAATCGAGGTTTAGTGTTAGGCTTAGTGTCAGGATGGCATTTTGGTTAGAATAGAGTGCATTTAGGCTCAGGGTTAGTGTTGAAATTGGCGACTTAGTGTTAGGGTTAGAAACGAGCACATTTAGAGTTAGAGATATGGTGAGAATTTGTTATAGTTAGTATTAGATTTATTTTCTTAGAATCGAGGTTTAGTGTTAGGCTTAGGGTCAGGATGGCATTTTGGTTAGAATAGAGTGCATTTAGGCTTAGGGGTAGTGTTGAAATTGGTGACTTAGTGTTACGGTTAGAAACGAGTGCACTAAGGGTTAGAGTTATGTGAGAATTCGTTATAATTCGTATTAGAGTTTTTTCCATACAATCGAGGTTTAGTGTTAGGCTTAGTGTCATGATTGCATTTTGGTTAGAATAGAGTGCATTTAGGCTTAGGGTTAATGTTGAAATTGACGACTTAGTGTTAGGGTTAGAAAGGAGCACATTAAGGGTCAGAGTTATGTGAGAATTCATTATAGTTAGTAGTAGAGTTTTTTCCGTAGAATCGAGGTTTAGTGTTAGGTTTAGTGTCAGCATTGCATGTTGGTTAGAATAGAGTGCATTAAGGCTTACGTTTAGTGTTGAAATTGGCGACTTAGTGTTAGGGTTAGAAACGAGCACATTTAGTGTTAGAGATATGGTGAGAACTTGTTATAGTTAGTATTAGAGTTTTTTCAGTAGAATCGAGGTTTAGTGTTACGCTTAGTGTCAGGATTGCATTTTGGTTACAATAGAGTGCATTTAGGCTTAGGGTTAGTGTTAAAATTGACGACTTAGTGTTAGGGTTAGAAACGAGCACATTTAGGGTTAGAGATATGGTGAGAATTTGTTATAGTTAGTATTAGAATTATTTTCGTAGAAACGATGTTTAGTGTTAGGCTTAGTGTCAGCATTGCATTTTGGTTAGAATAGAGTGCATTTAGGCTTAGGGTTAGTGTTAAAATTGGCCACTTAGTGTTAGGGTTAGAAAGGAGCACATTAAGGGTTAGAGTTATGTGAGAATTCATTATAGTTAGTAGTAGAGTTTTTTCCGTAAAATCGAGGTTTAGTGTTAGGTTTAGTCTCAGCATTGCATTTTGGTTAGAATAGAGTGCATTTAGGCTTACGGTTAGTGTTGAAATTGGCGACTTAGTGTTAGGGTTAGAAACGAGCACATTTAGGGTTAGAGTTATGGTGAGAATTTGTTATAGTTAGTATTAGAGTTTTTTCAGTAGAATCGAGGTTTAGTGTTAGGTTTAGTCTCAGCATTGCATTTTGGTTAGAATAGAGTGCATTTAGGCTTACGGTTAGTGTTGAAATTGGCGACTTAGTGTTAGGGTTAGAAACGAGCACATTTAGGGTTAGAGTTATGTGAGTATTCGTTATAGTTAGTAGTAGAGTTTTTTCGTAGAATCGAGGTTTAGGGCTAGGCTTAGTGTCAGGATTGCATTTTGGTTAGAATAGAGTGCCTTTAGGCTTAGGGTTAGTGTTAAAATTGACGACTTAGTGTTAGGGTTAGAAAGGAGCACATTAAGGGTTAGAGTTATGTGAGAATTCGTTATAGTTAGTAGTAGAGTTTTTTTCGTAGAATCGAGATTTAGTGTTAGGCTTAGTGTCAGCATTGCATTTTGGTTAGAATAGAGTGCATTTAGGCTTAGGGTTAGTGTTAAAATTGGCGACTTAGTGTTAGGGTTAGAAAGGAGCACATTTAGGGTTAGAGTTATGTGAGTATTCGTTATAGTTAGTAGTAGAGTTTTTTCGTAGAATCGAGGTTTAGGGCTAGGCTTAGTGTCAGGATTGCATTTTGGTTAGAATAGAGTGCCTTTAGGCTTAGGGTTAGTGTTAAAATTGACGACTTAGTGTTAGGGTTAGAAAGGAGCACATTAAGGGTTAGAGTTATGTGAGAATTCGTTATAGTTAGTAGTAGAGTTTTTTTCCGTAGAATCGAGGTTTAGTGTTAGGCTTAGTGTCAGCACTGCGTTTTGGTTAGAATAGAGTGCATTTAGGCTTAGGGTTAATGTTGAAATTGACGACTTAGTGTTAGGGTTAGTAAGAGCACATTAAGGGTTAGAGTTATGTGAGAATTCATTATAGTTAGTAGTAGAGTTTTTTCCGTAGAATCGAGGTTTAGTGTTAGGCTTAGTGTCAGCATTGCATTTTGGTTAGAATAGAGTGCATTTAGGCTTAGGGTTAGTGTTAAAATTGGCGACTTAGTGTTAGGGTTAGAAAGGAGCACATTAAGGGTTAGAGATATGGTGAGAATTTGTTATAGTTAGTATTAGAGTTTTTTTCGTAGAATCGAGGTTTAGTGTTAGGCGTAGTGTCAGGATTGCAATTTGGTTAGAATAGAGTGCATTTAGGCTCAGGGTTAATGTTGAAATTGACGACTTAGTGTAAGGGTTAGAAACAAGCACATTTAGGGTTAGAGTTATGGTGAGAATTCGTTATAGTTCGTATTAGAGTTTCTTTCGTAGAATCGAGGTTTAGTGTTAGGCTTAGTGTTAGGATTGCATTTTGGTTTGAATAGAGTGTATTTAGGCTTAGGGTTAGTGTTAAAATTGACGACTTAGTGTTAGGGTTAGAAAGGAGCACATTAAGGGTTAGAGTTATGTGAGAATTCGTTATAGTTAGTAGTAGAGTTTTTTTCCGTAGAATCGAGGTTTAGTGTTAGGCTTAGTGTCAGCACTGCGTTTTGGTTAGAATAGAGTGCATTTAGGCTTAGGGTTAATGTTGAAATTGACGACTTAGTGTTAGGGTTAGTAAGAGCACATTAAGGGTTAGAGTTATGTGAGAATTCATTATAGTTAGTAGTAGAGTTTTTTCCGTAGAATCGAGGTTTAGTGTTAGGCTTAGTGTCAGCATTGCATTTTGGTTAGAATAGAGTGCATTTAGGCTTACGGTTAGTGTTGAAATTGACGACTTAATGTTAGGGTTAGAAACGAGCACATTTAGGGTTAGAGTTATGTGAGAATTCGTTATAGTTAGTAGTAGAGTTTTTTTCGTAGAATCGAGGTTTAGTGTTAGGCTTAGTGTCAGGATGGCATTTTGGTTAGAATAGAGTGCATTTAGGCTCAGGGTTAGTGTTGAAATTGGCGACTTAGTGTTAGGGTTAGAAACGAGCACATTTAGAGTTAGAGATATGGTGAGAATTTGTTATAGTTAGTATTAGATTTATTTTCTTAGAATCGAGGTTTAGTGTTAGGCTTAGGGTCAGGATGGCATTTTGGTTAGAATAGAGTGCATTTAGGCTTAGGGGTAGTGTTGAAATTGGTGACTTAGTGTTACGGTTAGAAACGAGTGCACTAAGGGTTAGAGTTATGTGAGAATTCGTTATAATTCGTATTAGAGTTTTTTCCATACAATCGAGGTTTAGTGTTAGGCTTAGTGTCATGATTGCATTTTGGTTAGAATAGAGTGCATTTAGGCTTAGGGTTAATGTTGAAATTGACGACTTAGTGTTAGGGTTAGAAAGGAGCACATTAAGGGTCAGAGTTATGTGAGAATTCATTATAGTTAGTAGTAGAGTTTTTTCCGTAGAATCGAGGTTTAGTGTTAGGTTTAGTGTCAGCATTGCATGTTGGTTAGAATAGAGTGCATTAAGGCTTACGTTTAGTGTTGAAATTGGCGACTTAGTGTTAGGGTTAGAAACGAGCACATTTAGTGTTTGAGATATGGTGAGAACTTGTTATAGTTAGTATTAGAGTTTTTTCAGTAGAATCGAGGTTTAGTGTTACGCTTAGTGTCAGGATTGCATTTTGGTTACAATAGAGTGCATTTAGGCTTAGGGTTAGTGTTAAAATTGACGACTTAGTGTTAGGGTTAGAAACGAGCACATTTAGGGTTAGAGATATGGTGAGAATTTGTTATAGTTAGTATTAGAATTATTTTCGTAGAAACGATGTTTAGTGTTAGGCTTAGTGTCAGCATTGCATTTTGGTTAGAATAGAGTGCATTTAGGCTTAGGGTTAGTGTTAAAATTGGCCACTTAGTGTTAGGGTTAGAAAGGAGCACATTAAGGGTTAGAGTTATGTGAGAATTCATTATAGTTAGTAGTAGAGTTTTTTCCGTAAAATCGAGGTTTAGTGTTAGGTTTAGTCTCAGCATTGCATTTTGGTTAGAATAGAGTGCATTTAGGCTTACGGTTAGTGTTGAAATTGGCGACTTAGTGTTAGGGTTAGAAACGAGCACATTTAGGGTTAGAGTTATGGTGAGAATTTGTTATAGTTAGTATTAGAGTTTTTTCAGTAGAATCGAGGTTTAGTGTTAGGTTTAGTCTCAGCATTGCATTTTGGTTAGAATAGAGTGCATTTAGGCTTACGGTTAGTGTTGAAATTGGCGACTTAGTGTTAGGGTTAGAAAGGAGCACATTTAGGGTTAGAGTTATGTGAGTATTCGTTATAGTTAGTAGTAGAGTTTTTTCGTAGAATCGAGGTTTAGGGCTAGGCTTAGTGTCAGGATTGCATTTTGGTTAGAATAGAGTGCCTTTAGGCTTAGGGTTAGTGTTAAAATTGACGACTTAGTGTTAGGGTTAGAAAGGAGCACATTAAGGGTTAGAGTTATGTGAGAATTCGTTATAGTTAGTAGTAGAGTTTTTTTCCGTAGAATCGAGGTTTAGTGTTAGGCTTAGTGTCAGCACTGCGTTTTGGTTAGAATAGAGTGCATTTAGGCTTAGGGTTAATGTTGAAATTGACGACTTAGTGTTAGGGTTAGTAAGAGCACATTAAGGGTTAGAGTTATGTGAGAATTCATTATAGTTAGTAGTAGAGTTTTTTCCGTAGAATCGAGGTTTAGTGTTAGGCTTAGTGTCAGCATTGCATTTTGGTTAGAATAGAGTGCATTTAGGCTTAGGGTTAGTGTTAAAATTGGCGACTTAGTGTTAGGGTTAGAAAGGAGCACATTAAGGGTTAGAGATATGGTGAGAATTTGTTATAGTTAGTATTAGAGTTTTTTTCGTAGAATCGAGGTTTAGTGTTAGGCGTAGTGTCAGGATTGCAATTTGGTTAGAATAGAGTGCATTTAGGCTCAGGGTTAATGTTGAAATTGACGACTTAGTGTAAGGGTTAGAAACAAGCACATTTAGGGTTAGAGTTATGGTGAGAATTCGTTATAGTTCGTATTAGAGTTTCTTTCGTAGAATCGAGGTTTAGTGTTAGGCTTAGTGTTAGGATTGCATTTTGGTTTGAATAGAGTGTATTTAGGCTTAGGGTTAGTGTTAAAATTGACGACTTAGTGTTAGGGTTAGAAAGGAGCACATTAAGGGTTAGAGTTATGTGAGAATTCGTTATAGTTAGTAGTAGAGTTTTTTTCCGTAGAATCGAGGTTTAGTGTTAGGCTTAGTGTCAGCACTGCGTTTTGGTTAGAATAGAGTGCATTTAGGCTTAGGGTTAATGTTGAAATTGACGACTTAGTGTTAGGGTTAGTAAGAGCACATTAAGGGTTAGAGTTATGTGAGAATTCATTATAGTTAGTAGTAGAGTTTTTTCCGTAGAATCGAGGTTTAGTGTTAGGCTTAGTGTCAGCATTGCATTTTGGTTAGAATAGAGTGCATTTAGGCTTACGGTTAGTGTTGAAATTGACGACTTAATGTTAGGGTTAGAAACGAGCACATTTAGGGTTAGAGTTATGTGAGAATTCGTTATAGTTAGTAGTAGAGTTTTTTTCGTAGAATCGAGGTTTAGTGTTAGGCTTAGTGTCAGGATGGCATTTTGGTTAGAATAGAGTGCATTTAGGCTCAGGGTTAGTGTTGAAATTGGCGACTTAGTGTTAGGGTTAGAAACGAGCACATTTAGAGTTAGAGATATGGTGAGAATTTGTTATAGTTAGTATTAGATTTATTTTCTTAGAATCGAGGTTTAGTGTTAGGCTTAGGGTCAGGATGGCATTTTGGTTAGAATAGAGTGCATTTAGGCTTAGGGGTAGTGTTGAAATTGGTGACTTAGTGTTACGGTTAGAAACGAGTGCACTAAGGGTTAGAGTTATGTGAGAATTCGTTATAATTCGTATTAGAGTTTTTTCCATACAATCGAGGTTTAGTGTTAGGCTTAGTGTCATGATTGCATTTTGGTTAGAATAGAGTGCATTTAGGCTTAGGGTTAATGTTGAAATTGACGACTTAGTGTTAGGGTTAGAAAGGAGCACATTAAGGGTCAGAGTTATGTGAGAATTCATTATAGTTAGTAGTAGAGTTTTTTCCGTAGAATCGAGGTTTAGTGTTAGGTTTAGTGTCAGCATTGCATGTTGGTTAGAATAGAGTGCATTAAGGCTTACGTTTAGTGTTGAAATTGGCGACTTAGTGTTAGGGTTAGAAACGAGCACATTTAGTGTTTGAGATATGGTGAGAACTTGTTATAGTTAGTATTAGAGTTTTTTCAGTAGAATCGAGGTTTAGTGTTACGCTTAGTGTCAGGATTGCATTTTGGTTACAATAGAGTGCATTTAGGCTTACGTTTAGTGTTGAAATTGGCGACTTAGTGTTAGGGTTAGAAACGAGCACATTTAGTGTTAGAGATATGGTGAGAACTTGTTATAGTTAGTATTAGAGTTTTTTCAGTAGAATCGAGGTTTAGTGTTACGCTTAGTGTCAGGATTGCATTTTGGTTACAATAGAGTGCATTTAGGCTTAGGGTTAGTGTTAAAATTGACGACTTAGTGTTAGGGTTAGAAACGAGCACATTTAGGGTTAGAGATATGGTGAGAATTTGTTATAGTTAGTATTAGAATTATTTTCGTAGAAACGATGTTTAGTGTTAGGCTTAGTGTCAGCATTGCATTTTGGTTAGAATAGAGTGCATTTAGGCTTAGGGTTAGTGTTAAAATTGGCCACTTAGTGTTAGGGTTAGAAAGGAGCACATTAAGGGTTAGAGTTATGTGAGAATTCATTATAGTTAGTAGTAGAGTTTTTTCCGTAAAATCGAGGTTTAGTGTTAGGTTTAGTCTCAGCATTGCATTTTGGTTAGAATAGAGTGCATTTAGGCTTACGGTTAGTGTTGAAATTGGCGACTTAGTGTTAGGGTTAGAAACGAGCACATTTAGGGTTAGAGTTATGGTGAGAATTTGTTATAGTTAGTATTAGAGTTTTTTCAGTAGAATCGAGGTTTAGTGTTAGGTTTAGTCTCAGCATTGCATTTTGGTTAGAATAGAGTGCATTTAGGCTTACGGTTAGTGTTGAAATTGGCGACTTAGTGTTAGGGTTAGAAACGAGCACATTTAGGGTTAGAGTTATGTGAGTATTCGTTATAGTTAGTAGTAGAGTTTTTTCGTAGAATCGAGGTTTAGGGCTAGGCTTAGTGTCAGGATTGCATTTTGGTTAGAATAGAGTGCCTTTAGGCTTAGGGTTAGTGTTAAAATTGACGACTTAGTGTTAGGGTTAGAAAGGAGCACATTAAGGGTTAGAGTTATGTGAGAATTCGTTATAGTTAGTAGTAGAGTTTTTTTCGTAGAATCGAGATTTAGTGTTAGGCTTAGTGTCAGCATTGCATTTTGGTTAGAATAGAGTGCATTTAGGCTTAGGGTTAGTGTTAAAATTGGCGACTTAGTGTTAGGGTTAGAAAGGAGCACATTTAGGGTTAGAGTTATGTGAGTATTCGTTATAGTTAGTAGTAGAGTTTTTTCGTAGAATCGAGGTTTAGGGCTAGGCTTAGTGTCAGGATTGCATTTTGGTTAGAATAGAGTGCCTTTAGGCTTAGGGTTAGTGTTAAAATTGACGACTTAGTGTTAGGGTTAGAAAGGAGCACATTAAGGGTTAGAGTTATGTGAGAATTCGTTATAGTTAGTAGTAGAGTTTTTTTCCGTAGAATCGAGGTTTAGTGTTAGGCTTAGTGTCAGCACTGCGTTTTGGTTAGAATAGAGTGCATTTAGGCTTAGGGTTAATGTTGAAATTGACGACTTAGTGTTAGGGTTAGTAAGAGCACATTAAGGGTTAGAGTTATGTGAGAATTCATTATAGTTAGTAGTAGAGTTTTTTCCGTAGAATCGAGGTTTAGTGTTAGGCTTAGTGTCAGCATTGCATTTTGGTTAGAATAGAGTGCATTTAGGCTTAGGGTTAGTGTTAAAATTGGCGACTTAGTGTTAGGGTTAGAAAGGAGCACATTAAGGGTTAGAGATATGGTGAGAATTTGTTATAGTTAGTATTAGAGTTTTTTTCGTAGAATCGAGGTTTAGTGTTAGGCGTAGTGTCAGGATTGCAATTTGGTTAGAATAGAGTGCATTTAGGCTCAGGGTTAATGTTGAAATTGACGACTTAGTGTAAGGGTTAGAAACAAGCACATTTAGGGTTAGAGTTATGGTGAGAATTCGTTATAGTTCGTATTAGAGTTTCTTTCGTAGAATCGAGGTTTAGTGTTAGGCTTAGTGTTAGGATTGCATTTTGGTTTGAATAGAGTGTATTTAGGCTTAGGGTTAGTGTTAAAATTGACGACTTAGTGTTAGGGTTAGAAAGGAGCACATTAAGGGTTAGAGTTATGTGAGAATTCGTTATAGTTAGTA